>NC_048599.1:19816422-20137672 GCF_003668045.3 Cricetulus griseus | reverse complement strand
CTTTTCTTCAAGGTCTGAATAATACCTCATTTTCCTCGTAAGTCTATTGCAGAGGGAGGGAGGGAGCAGTGAGGAGAGAGAGAAGGAGGGGTTGGGGAGGAGGGGTTGTTTTGTTGGTCTTAGATTTTAGCCTTTCTGATTGGGGTAAAATGAAATTTCCAAGTAGTTTTTAATGTGCACTTCCCTAATTTCTAAGGATGGTGAACATTTTTGTTTCTTCTTCAGGTAACTCTCTGTTCAGAGCCACTGTCCATTCTTTTAATTGGTTTCTTATTTTCCTGACTGGTATTCTAATGCCAAGTGTTCAGCTCTAAACCCAAACACATATGAGCAACCACAACTGGATTCAGTAGGTTGGATATACATGTATCCGCATGTGTATATGTTAGTTTGTACATATATGTATATATGTACATATATATGTATATATATGCAACAATAATAAAGAAAAAAAGGCCATCAACCCGGGGGCTTGGGAGAAGTTAGAAGGGGAGAGGGAGGGGTGGAGATGAGGAGGCGAGCACAGTACTCACATATGAAATTCTTAAAAAAAAAAAAAAAAAGAAACCACCACAAATGTAAGATGAAGTGAGACAAAATGGATGAAGGGGAAGAAGAGGAGGGAGAGAGAGAGGGTTTAAATTAGTGTCCAGAAAAACAACAATTTTTAAATTTAATTGTTCAGGTTTTGAGAATTTTATGTATGAGAACTTTATTTTCATCATTTCCACTCTCTACACTCCACTCCCTCTCAAACTCAAGATCTTTTCTTCTTTAATTATTCTCTCTCTCTCTCTCTCTCTCTCTCTCTCTCTCTCTCTCTCTCATACACACACACACACACACACACACACACACACACACACACACACCCTACCATTTAGTGTTCATTTAGTGCTGCTTGATGTACTTACTTGTATACAGGGCTGAGCACTTGGGATCTGATAAAGTATTATTTTTTAACCTCTGATCCATCCTTCTCAAATCAACGAGACTGCTCTTACAGTGTAAGTCTGATGGTGTTACTTCTCTTCCTGATGCCCATCAATGCCAGAATAAATAAATGAATAGAAAATGCCTATAAAAGCCTGTTCTCGCCTACCTGCGCAGTCTTATCTCAAACCACAGCTTCCTTTGCTCTCTCTGCTCCAGCCGTGGACTTCCTTCCCATTCCCATATGTGCCAAGCTCTTTCTCACCTTGTTGCCTTTTCATTAGTCACTCTGTCTGGAGCCTGCTGCCATCTCCTCTTCTCTTCCTTACTTCTAGTCACCTTTCCAGGTGCTACACATGATGTTTCCTTAGGGTTACCTTCCCCAGGTGCCTCTACCGTAAGTAATGTAAGCTATCCAGTAATATTCCATAGTTTTGGAACACGGTCTTTAAAAAGAAAGAGAGACAATTCACATACCATAAAATGAACTTTTTTAAAGTGAACGATTCAGTGACATTGAATGCCTCTGCAATAAAGTGTAGCCCCCACCTTCATCTTTTTCTAAAACATTTCAACGCCCCAAGGGAAATGTGCCCGTTAAGTAAGCACCCTGCATTGCCCACTCCTGTCGGTCAACCTAGGTAGAACTCTATAGATTTGCCTATTCTGGATATTTCATATGAACAGAATAATATAATATGTCACGTTTTATGTCTTACTTCTTTCACTTAGCATGTTTGAGGGATTGGCTTTTGTAGCATCTCCACATACTTTTTGAATTTTTCAGGCTGAATACTACTCTCATGCTTGTACATGCTATAATTAATTCATCTATTCACAGATAGGTATGTGGGTTGTTTTTCCTTTAAGTCATTTCAAATGATTCCATTATAGATATTTATGTATAATACTTTGTGGAGTCCCTATTTTAATTCTTTGAGGCCACCATGTTCTTTTAATTTTTTCACATGGGGCTGGTTTCCATTTGTTCATTTGATGGCTGCTCTAAAATTCTGCATGTCATTATTGTCCATTCATGTTGCTAGCTGTGTCCCGTGGTCAAGCAGGGCAGGCATGCTGTGTGCTGTGATGGAGGAGCAGCTGAGACATCTCTACCCTGAATCCCTGCCACAGACAATGCTCTAGATCCATCATCTACTTTCTCTCCCCTCTCTTCTCTGCCTTAGCTTGGCCCTAGCTTTCTCGGTGTGTTTGTTTTTGCTTTGCTCTGTATCTCCTTTTGCTCTCCTTTGTTTCTCTCCTCTTCTTCCTTCATTCAGAATCTCTTCTCAGACTAGGAGGAATGAATCTAGAGTTCATGCACCACTCTGTGTGTATGTGTGCCTGTGTGTACATGCACGTGGCTATTGCTTTCTCTTTAAGGCTAATGTTACCCTTTCAATAAACTCCTTCCTGTCTCCAAATGGCTGGGTCTATCTCCTTTACCATCACAGGAGACCGGAACTGGCTGCATTGAATGTGAGGAAGTCCTTATAATTAACAGGATCTCTCTGCTGTTTACACAAACACTTTAAACTACACAGGGAGCCAAGTAGACCATTTTGCACATCTGATGAGAATGTAATTAAATGAGGGGGGAGGTGAGGAGGAAGGGGGAGGGCAAGCTGAGGTTAAATAATAAGGCAGAGTGGTGCTGGAAGGCATCTGATTAACAAAGGGAGAAAGTTTGTATTTGAGGAGACTATTATTATGTACTGACAATGTCTAGGTACCAGGCATTGATCTAGGCTCTAGGAATCTGGAGCTGCCTCTGAAGCCTGCACTGCACTGGGTGGATTTAGTTTACAAGAGGATCTTGCAGCTAGAACACTTAGTGAGAATTTGAGTATGGTAAAGAAGCAGGCTGTGGGCTATGGGTGCTCTGAAAGAGTGGAGAGGATTTGAGCAGATCTGTGAGGGAAAGAAAACTTTGTAGCACAGGGAGGCTGGACAAAGAAGGGCATAAGCCGAATCTCACAGGGTGTCGCAAGGGTTTGTGGGAGGGAGATTCAGAGAATGCCCTGACTGGGACATGTTAGGGTGAGAGGTGAGAAGATGGTGGGCAGATATGTTAGCCTGTGATGTGGGAAGCACAGGTGTCACCTTAGAAATAGTGACTATTAATTAGTCTATGGGGGATGAGGCAATGCCATGGGGTCTGTGACAGTACCATCCACAGCAATCTTCCAGAGTGATGGCGCTGCAACTAAGATGGCAACCACATTCCACAATTCGGCAATTAATTGAGCCTTTTAAGAGTGATTGATGAGACTGGAGGGTGAATTTTTAAGGTAAATTTTAACTGATTGAGATATAAGTTCAAATTCCCATTTGTGTAGAGGCTGCTGTGTTAGACATGACGGCTCCCATGAGTCACAGTAGCATCTGCAGAGAGATGCCATGACCATATTTGAATATACTGGCAGCTGTGTAAGTAAGGAGGTGAGTGGTTGGAGTATCTCCAGTTTTGGAGGGGATGAAGAAGACATTAATATAAGGGTGAGGATGTAAGCTCTGCAAGGACTGGTGATATTTAATGGATTTGATGCAGTTGCTGGGGGTGGGGTGGGGGGTGTTACACTTGAGGTCGAGTCTGAGCTTGCTATGTACTTGGGAGGTGCTGGACCACTGAAGCTGATTGTGTGGTGAGATATAGTGTGGTGAGATATAAAATTGTGGCCACATCAGACTGGTATGTAGGCAGAGCTGTGATAGTACAGGTTGGGAGGCCATTGAATTGGGGAGTGTCTGAAGATTATCTTTGAGAGGCATCTCTCTCTCAGGTCTGCAAGAGTGTATTACCCATTGAGTAATCACAGAAAGCCAAAGAAAACCCCCAGATCAAGTGCCACTAAAACTTGGGGATGCCACAGGGTCTTCCCTGCTTTTTTTCCCCCCTTTTAACCTAACAGCACCTTTATCCTCTAATGAGCAATGTATTCACTTGACATTAAGTTAATCAAAACCTGTACAGGTTTGTGTTAGTTTCTGTTTGGTGGAACTTGATAAAATTCAACCTGAAATATTCATGAAAGGAGGGGCAGGTTAGCTAAGAAACTTTTCATGAGGAAGAGGCAGAGGAGTCTTGTTCTTCTGTATAGCAAGACTGAGTTCAAAGAGATGGTAATTAAAACAGTGTAAATCAGGTCTAGAGGCAGTCGAGTGACTCAAAGAAAGGGGGTTAACAAAGCAGAAAGAGCCTTTAAAATACGTGGAAACTTGGTCAGTGGTGGAGGTGGACCAGCAGGAGAGGTGACGAAAGACAGTGGGAGCAGGAGAAATAGCTATTCCTCTAGAGAAAAGAAGAAACAAATCCAGGTAGAATCAACACTGAAATGATAGGAAATTTACAAGAAGATGCCTTTGTGGCATTGGAATAGAAAGACTGCCTGATTTTTTTTCATATTAAACAAAACAACCCCCACAAAATGGAGAAGATGAGGCTGATAAAACTGGGCCAATAAAACAAAGCCTCTCATCTGACAACTTACACACACCAATAACCGATGAAAGGAATATATAAAGTAGATCAATAACAGACAAATATCATACAAGAAGAAAGGGATAGAAGATATGCACAAAGGAAGCTTGGACTGTGGAAATGAAATCACCAACACTCTCATAGATGTGCAAATTGCAACGAGACTCTGTTGCCTTCCCAATATGCAATGCCAGTCTTTACTGAGTATGTGGAGAAAAGTTACTGTCACACAATACCAGAGTGACTATAATTTGGGATAGCTTTTTTTTTTTTTAATGGAAATCAATTTAGGATACAAAAGAAAACTAAAAATGTTGTCCTCAATAATACCTCACTGGGGGACTGTTATGGGTATGGGGATGTGGATGTGCCTTTTCTGATAATCAGTGGGAGATGGATAAAATGTAGGGAATGGAGGCAGCCCCCAGTGAATAACATTCTGTTTACATGCTGTTAACTTGGGCACAGCCATGTCAAAGATGCCAATCTCTAATCTCCATGGGAGTGGGAGAGCCTTCCTCAGGTAGGATTCAGGGATATGCCATTGCCTTCCTCCGTGGTGAATATTGATGGTGTTTGCAGAAAATGTCCACCATAGCTTTCTCCCTCCCAAATTGGTTTATGGCCTGATGACTGCTCCCCTACGGAAACTGCTTCCACCAAGATTAGCCCCCTTGTTCAGCTGTATGTAGTAACTGCCCCCTTGTTCACCTGCATGCAATAACCACTCTCCATCGGAGAGCCCCATCCCCCCATGTCTCTCCATCCCCTCCCTGCTCTAGTCAGGTCCATTGCTGGAGCCATGAACACTTGTGTAGCCACCGAGGGAAATTCTATGCAGAAGAATAAATTAATGAACTAAATCTTCATGTGGTGACATAGGGAATTCTCGAGACTCAGTAGCTCAGGAGTCTACTAAAAATGTCTCTTGCTGCTGTTTTAAGTAGCCCATTAGATAATTGCAATTCAACCAATGCCAGCTGTAGAATCTGTAGATTCTTCAAGTTATGTTTTTAAAAATATGTATATGTTTTTATTTCATGTGTATGAATGTCTGTCTATAGGAATGTGTGTGCACCCTCTGTTCACAGTGTCCACAGAGGCTGGAGGAGGATGTGGAAGCCCCCTCCTGGAACTGGAGTTTCAGATGGTTGTGAGCTACCTACCATGTGGGTGCTGGAAACTGGGCCTGAGTCCTCTGCAAGAACAGCCAGTGCTCTTAAACGCTCAGCCATCTCTCTAGCCTCAGGTTATGGATTTTAATAATGTTATTTTTTAACAGCAAAAATAGCAAGTGACATTTATTGAGAAATTACCAGTGGCTAGTGTGCTAAGTGTATTTTGTGCGCTACTCATTTTTTCTTGTTAACACTTATAAGTTATTAAATATGTTATTGTCATTTGTGGTTTATGGATATATATAGTTAATGAAGAAGAAGGCATTAAATAATATGTCCAAGAGAGGTGTGCTGGCTAATTTTCTTTTTTTAATGTTAACTTGACACAAGGTAGAGTCATCAGAGAACAGAGATCCTCAACTGAGAAAATGTCTCCATAAGATCTGGATGTAGGCAAGCCTGTGGGACATTTTCTTAATTAGTGATTCATGGGGGAACCCTCACTAATAATACAAAGGGCAAGCACTTCATGAGGGCTTTTAATGACCTCTTAGATTTGTTTTTTTGATAATAAGATCAGCAGGGCTTTTTCTGATTATAAGGTTTATTTTTATTTATTTATGTGTATGTCTGTGGGGATTGATGCTTGGTCACAGTGAGTACAGGTTTCTTCACAGGCCTTAAGAGGATATAGGATCCCCTGGATCTGGAGGACAGCAAGTTGCGGACCTCCCAATATGTCTGCTCAGAACAAAACAAAACTGGAAGAGCTCCAAGCATTGTTAACTGCTGAGTCATCTCTCCTGGCCCATTAATTTATTTTTGATTAACATGTATTGATTGTACACATTGATGGTATTCAGCATGATATTTTAATACATGCCTCTAGTACACACCAATACATATCATTTATCCACTTTCCTGACTTCCTTTCCTGTAGTAACCCCCACTCTATATTCAGGTCAACTTCTCTTAGCTTACATACACACACACACACACACACACACACACACACACACACACACAGAGAGAGAGAGAGAGAGAGAGAGAGAGAGAGAGAGAGAGAGAGAGAGAGTTGGGTATGTGGTATAGTAAGTACATCAGCTTATTACACTTTATAGACTTTTTTGTTCCATCCATTATGCAAATATTTTTTAACAAGATCCTTATTTAGGAAATGTAAGAAAGTATAGCTCAAACATAGAAATCATGTTTAACAATTCTAGGCATTTGCTTTGATTTTAACACTATATCCAAGCAGAGAAAAAGGAAATTTTTACCTCAGAGGGGATTCAATCATTGATCTCTGTTGATCTATATGCAGGATTTGAGGGTAATTATGTGTGAGCTGCCCACCTTTCTGGTCTTTGGAGAGTGTGAAGGTTAGAGTGGTAGACTGTGGACAAATACCCAGCAGGGATATGTGGTACTGTTCTCCCAAGTGGACAGAAGAGTAGCTGCTAAGTCAAAAGGGCTCTCAGACAACTCTATTTCTCCCTCTTCTTTCTGGGGCAAAGGTAGAGATGTCACTCTCTTCCTTATCTTCTCACTGCCATCCCCACACCTAAAGTTGGAAGCATACTCACCAATCAGGACAAAGGTTACAGAGTGACCTATGCAGAAAGCTTTTAGAAGATGAGGTCACTGCATTGAAAAGACACATGAACACATCTGTGGTTCTTTTCCTTCCTGTTTCTGCAACCATCATATCTGTAAGTTCATTTGCTTCTTTGGGAAATACTATTTAGCATCTCTGTGGGCAAATGAAGCCCTGGAAAGCAATGTTTCTACCCCTGGAATCTGTTCAGGGATGTGCCATAAATTCCATCTTCAGCTCCCAAATAGGATTCCAAAATGTGTCAAACATTGGCAGCTTCTGGGAGAAGGGATGTGGCTCCTCACAATAGCTGCTCAGGATAGATAACTTCATTTGGATAGATTTGCCCTGCATTTATTAACAACATGGTCTCTTCACTTTGGGGTCTTCACCAGGATTGCCCAGGGCTTGGGGAGATAGGTGTAAAACTGGCTTCCAAGGATAATGCCCATGTCATGCAACTGGGGCTTGGCATCAAACTGAAAGATAGTGTGAAGGAAATTAATTAAAATTGACCAGAGTGATCCAACAGAAACAGACATTTTAAGTGGAAGCAATACGATATAAGTTCCACCAGGGCATGGGAACTTTGTTTCTTTTCAAGACCAAATTCCCTGTTAGGAAAATGCCTGGTGTATAGAATGCCTGGTTAATAAGTATCTGTGAATCGAGTAGATTGACATTGGCCTGGCCTACACTTGAACAGGTGCTCTGTGCTGAGCCGGGAGCTAGATTGACAAAGTTGTTCCCAAGCTGGTAGAAGGAGAACACTCAAAAGCCAATAATTATATAGCAATAATGCCACAGGCCGAGCAGGGGTTGCCAGCTGAAATGGGACATTTCATGCTAAGAGTGGGCCACAGACAAAGGCATAGAGGGGTGAAAATGCACAGTATGTTTAGGGGGTTACCTCATTGTTTTAAGGAAGCAACTGTCAAGAGCAAGGACAAAAGAAGGTCTTGACTAAAACATTAGGAAGGATCTATTGAGTTCTAGGCTTTGTGGCTAGTGGCAGAACTAAAAAGGCAATTAGCATAGCGGTGTCCTTGGGCACAGCTAATAGTCTTACAATTTGCAGTGGGACATGGACAACTATGCTATCTTAAGGCTTTCTCGGTATTTCCAGATTCTACATACCACTAAGAAAGACACAGTCCCAAATACATGCTTAAACAAATGGAAACAGAACTAAGAAGGGTATTTTACAATAAACAGGAGGCTTGGTCTCTCCTTGGACTATCCTGGGGTTATCTTTCTGTGCTGAACAAAGAAGCAGTAATAGAAATAAATAAAAATTGGATTTAAACTCATCCAGATTCAAATTCCAGCCCCATCAAACATAGGTGCCTGAAGATCAAATACCTCTGAAGCTTGACTTGGAAAAATGATATAGAAATGAATAATTTATATTGGTATGGATTTCAAATTATTGATACAAATTTAAAGTCAATTTTGTTACAGGTAAATTTCTATTCTTGTCTAGATATTATGTTCCTACAGCTCATTTAAAAATGTAATATATAATTAAATACAGATTATATATGGTCACCTATAATAGTCAAAACCTTAGGTTTTCTAGATATACAAAGATGTATTTGAGATGGATAGATATTCTTCAAACCTTTCAAAGCCCTACAGAATATGGCATTTAAAATGGTTTAGTTTTTAATGACAATGAGACACAATTACTCTTGGTAACACTAATTACATCAGAGAGGAAGAAGGGTATGAAAGAAACCTGTTATGGAGTTTGCTTTCAATGTGGCAAAGCTGGCCTTTGGACAAAGAAACTAATCTTGTCTGGACTGCTTGAGAGTATGCTGTCCAAATTGGACATGCAGGACCCACAGGAAATTGACTGCTGAACTTGTCAAAACAAGATGGGACAGTCCTTCAGGGTTCCTTCTAAAAGTTAGAATCTGCCAGAAATTCTGCAGGGCACAGAGAAAAATGACTGACAAACTGCCAATATAGGCAGGCCAGTTTCAAATTTCTTGCTTCACTGAGAAGTCTGTCAGACACTCTAGGCCTATAGGCTGAAGATGGATGCTCTGTTAAAGAGGAACTTTGGGTGACTGTCCAGACATTGAGATGTCTCTGTCAACTCTAGAGTTTGTATATTATCATTCTGTGGTCTTTGATGGAGTTGAAGACAGATAGCTATGGTTATGGTTTTATTTATCTATGATAAAATATAAGTTACATATAAAACTTTAGTCTCAAAAAGATAGGACAGAAGATAAAATATTTTCTTTAAATTTTGCCAAATGTTAATGGACTAAATATTGTTAGCTATACTTGCTTGATTACTGTTTTGCTATATATAGTTTTACTACATTAAAGTTAAAGCTTTCCTTTCTATTTACAGAAAAGAGGAGATGATGGGAAATATCCTTCTTTATATATGTTTCTCTTATTGGTTGATTGTAACAATAAGTCTTTATGCCAAGCTGCCCGAGCCCTGCTGCCATGTAGGCACTTTCTGCCAGGCCGCTGAAATTCTGCCTGCCACCACGTTCTGCCCGTTGCCACGTTATGGTCCCAAGTAACAGACAGAGACTTATATTAGGTACAAATGCTGCTTGGCCAATGACTAGAATTTCTCATCTGCTAGCTCAGTCTTAATTATCATAAATCTACATATTTTATAAGACTTATCTTATTGAGGATGCCTTCCGCTGGTGTCCTTTCTTGCTGGCGGATCACATGGTGACTCCAGAGCAGAGACCAGGAGAAAGAGAGAAAAAAGGGAACGACTTCCTTCTTGCCCTTGCTTATATCCCTGCTATGTCACTTCCTGCCTGGATCACCACTTCTTTACTACATTTCCCAGAATCCTCCTTGACTCCTAGTCCCACCTAACTTGCTGCCCCATTGGCCAAACAGTGCTTTATTCAACAATCAATAAGATGAACATATACAGAAGGACCTCCCCATCAGTTGATGAATAAAACACTGATTGTCTAGTAACCAGGCAGGAAGTATAGGCGGGGCTACCAGATGTGAATGCTGGGAAGAGAAAGGCAGAGAGGAGCCACCAGAGAGATGCCATGTAGCTACTGAGAAGATAGTACACTGCACATTCACCAGTAAGTTAAGGCCATGAAGAAATATATAGATTGATAGTTATGGTTTTAATGATTAAGAGAAAGCTAGCTGTAAGAAGCCTAAGTCATCTGACAGTTGATAATTAACTTAAGCCTCAGTGTGTTTATTTGGGACTGAAGGATGGTGGGACAAGGTAGAACAGAAACTCCATCTACAGAAAGAGCTGCTCATGTATCTGTGAGTGGCAGGGGCTTGTTTTGTTTTCTGGCTGTTGGCCACTTCTCCATAGGACAGCTCAGGACAGTGAGAATCAATAAGATAGCCTATACTATTTGATTGGTTAAAAGCAAATTACCAGTGCAGAGGAGATGGCTCAGTGTGTAAAGTACATGCTGCACAAGCCTGATGACCTGAGTTCGGATCCCCAAACCCACATAAAAGCCACACACAGTAGCCCAGGTGTCTGTAATCCCAGCACACCTCCCCTGGGGCATAGAAGTGGAGATAGGAGTACTGCTAGAGAAGCACGGGGCCAGCTAGCCCGGAATACACAGTGGTGAGAAAGAAAAGAGAGCCTGCCTCAGGCAAAGTGGAAGATGAAGGTTGCTACTGGATATCGTCCTCTCACCTCTACAGACATGCTGTGTGCCCCTCCCCACGCTCAAGCAGAGCAGCACATGAATGTCAACAAATTAGGGTCAAGGAGGTCAGCTGAGGAACTGTCCTCCACAAGCATAGAGAGTCTTTCTCTCGTGTTTTCACAGGATCCCCAGCTCGCAGAATAGTGCCTTCCTTAATGTAGTTCATCAGTAATAAATATGTTGAAGAAAATTGTGTGTCATGGTGGAAAACATCTGTGACCTTACAACTAGGGAGCTGTGGCAGAATGATTGTGATTTCGTCACAAGCCTGGGCTACATAATGAGTTCCAGGCTAGCCTAAACTAGGGAATAAAAATTCAAAGAAAACAAAACAAAACAAAACAAAACGAGTGTTGGAAGGTGAACAATGGGGTTTTGCTAAGTCAGATTAGGCCTGAATCAAATCCCTGTACTTTCTTGCATCAACATGAGGTGTTCAGGGCCAATCTGTGCTCTGTTTATGTCTTTGTATGTGTGTGTGTGTGTGTGTGTGTGTGTGTGTGTGTGTGTGTGTGTGTGTGTGTGTGTTTGGAAACAGGAATGAGTTAATCACTCAAAGGCAGCCAGAAACAGATATGATGGGGATGTATCCAGGCTATTGTCTTAATCTGGGCAAGTCCAAGTGTCACCAAACAGACATGAACACAACAATGTCACAGCTTCCACCTCACCCTGGGACCCCTGGGGTTTTCCCCTGTACGCACCAAAATAAATGTCACTTTAAAGTGCTGCTTACAGGCATCTCAGTAAGCATTTAAACTCTTCTTGCTTGAGGAAGACTTAGGAGATAATGCTTCCCCACACTTAGATATGTGTTATTCTGATGGATAGGGTAAATACATTCATTAATAAAAGAAAAATATAGAAATTCAAAATAAGATACATGGAACAATAGAAGAAAGAAATAACAAAAGAAATCCAACTAATTTGGGTTTCCAGACCCTCAGCCTTTATTATGAAGGAAGATTGAGCCCCAGGGCTGATCCTTGGGCTGTTCAAGAAGTCTGAGTGCTGAGCTCAAGTCCCTGTGGGCATTTAGGTGCCTACTCTGTGATGAACTTCATTTGAGGGAGACCGATTTGTTGTCTGAGCTTGTTAGAGGCCTGTATAGACAGGTGGCAGTTATGCATTTGGAAAATCAACTTTGTCATGAGATTGATATATGGCTAAGGGTGACAAGGGCTCTGCTTTTTTTCCCAACAGCTGGAACCTGGTAGGAGAGTGACTTTGTGGATGGATACATTTAGGAGGGAGCCAAATCCATGCCACCTCAGAAGTAAATGCTGTATGAACACCCGTGTAAACAAGGTCCAAACAATGGCAGGCAGGCCTGACTAGTTCCCACATAAGATGTGTGTTTCAAAGGACCTTGGAAGAAGGTTTGCATGGGTGGTGGCAGGGCAACATCAATGCTTGGAGGGAAGAAGCCGATTGAAATCAATGAGAATTGATTTAGGGTGCGGGGGCTACTGTGTTAAAATCTTCCACCTCTTGATAGAGTTTCATGAATATTAACAAGGCTGAGATCAATAATGAGCTGATTTTCAGATGCAAGCCTGACTTCTCCATCTGCAGATTGAAGGGATTTCCTTCTGCACCATTCCCACTCCTGCTCTGTGAACCTAACATGAAAAAGCCCAAATGCAACAACATGCAAGGGGCAGGTCTCCTCATATGATGTTACTTACCTGTTTACTCATTGTGATTATATACAGCATGATCCATGTTTGAGGCATACTTGCATGCGCACACATGTGAATGTGTGGTGTGTGTGTGTGTGTGTGTGTGTGTGTGTGTGTGTTCATGAGTATCCCTTCATCTATTGACTCTTGTCTTGCATCCGTCAATTTTCTCCATGATCACCCTAAAACCTCTATGTCCTGCTTCAGCATTTGCTATGATCTCATAATTGGCTCTGTGACTTTCCATCTTGTGCCTCCAAAACTCTATGATGATTATTTATCTAGAAATCTGATTTAAACAAGTCTATCCTTTGTTGAAGAAGCTGGCATCAACATGTCTAGAAAGTATCTCTGGGGTGCAGGGCTTGTAGCCAGGCACAGTCCCCAGAACTATATAAAATAAAAATCTGTCACACATTCCTCTTGCTTTTAAGGATGATGCTTAACTATTTAGACCAATGCTGAGCACCTGTCAAATTCTAAGTTTCACATGGAACTAAACTACGTACATAATCCCTCAAAGGTTGCACTCTTCAGCTGGAGCTAATGGTGGGAATGAATTAGTCCCAAGAAAGCTTGTGGAGGAAGGGCATTGCAGGCAAACATTGCACTAAATGTAAAGGACTGGTGTAGAAAAAATTAGATATATTAGAAGAATACCTAACCCCCCCCCTCTCTCTCTCTCTCTGTGTGTGTGTGTGTGTGTGTGTGTGTGTGTGTGTGTGTGTGTGTGTGTGTGTGTGTTTCTGTGTTGCTTATTGAACAGTGGTCTTGGACTACAAATCTGACATTCTTTCTATTTGAGGTCAGACTGAATGATCACCACAAATAGAACAAGGTACTATGGAAGATTCTAGGCATTTCATGGGATGTATTAATCATTGTGATAATTTAGAGTGAGCACAGGCAAATCTAGAGGCTTGTCTCACCTCACTGAGAGTGGAAATGAGAATTCTGAGCCACTTTCCTCCCAAGTGTGGACTAGCTCAGACTTGATGTTCAAACCCTCATGACCTTGACTTCTGCTGGCCAGCATGATAGTCTGAGGCCAGTGCCTCTCCCCCAGAGCTCTGAAACATCTCTGGTGCCTTTCAAAGAGGTCAAACACTTCTCGGAAGACTACATGTCGGGAATTCCTCCTGCCCTGGGTGTGGACTGGGTCATGCTCATTTAGCTAACTTCCATTATCGGCTGACCCTTCTTATTTCCCAATGAGATTTATTGGAACTTCAGAGATAGAGATGTAGCCTGGGCCTGGATCCTCTAAGATGCACATTTATAGTTCACCAAGAGATTTCCTCCCAGCTCTATCTTTTCATTTTCTCATAGCCCCCAAACAGAGCAGTCTCTGTGCTATCAACCCCCTTTTGCAAATGTTGAAACAAACCAGTGTCCAGATGTTATAAATGACACTCTAGCCTTAATGTGAATGGAGATGGACTTGAGATGGGCCCTGTAAGCTAGAGTCTTCTGCCTAATTAGCCTCTGACTTCCTACCTTCATGTTAGCTGCTGGGTTCTCAAATTGAAGATTGTATAACAGAAAAAGATGGTTTCAATTTAAAATCCCATTCCCTTAACTCCAAAGGAGTTCCACAATCATCTGGTGGGTCAACTCATACTCTCATCACTCAAGGGATAGTTAATTCTTTTCACTTTCCCCAAACCTTGTATCCTTACCTCTTACCAGAGACCTTGACTCTTGACTACACGTGGAATTGGCAGAATTGGATAAGCTCTCCATCCTATCCAGGAGGAGAACACACAAGTCAAAGCTTACCAATGTGCTGCTGTTCTCCTGCCAGCCATCGTAGGGCAGCTGTGGTTCTGATCCTTCCTATCTAGCCAGGTGTTTGCAGACTCTCATGTCTTCCTTCTTGTAATTCAATGTACAACTACACCTAGAACTTCCCATTGAATCTTTAAAATTGAAAGCAAGTTCCCCTGCTTACTGAATCTCTTTCTATCCCATCTCCATTGCTCTCTTCACTGTCATTTTCTCTGAGGACATGGACACACATGATGGCTCCATTCTTCCCACCTCCCTCTTCTCACTCCATACTAATCTGATTTTTGTTCTCATCACTCATCAAAACAAGTCATCATGACCTTTCCAAGTTGATAAATACAATAGACCTTTATCTGTCATTGCCTCCCTTGATCATTTCATAGATGTCAACTCCATATAATACCACTTTTCTCTGGAGAGACTTGCCCCTTGACCTCTGCAATGCATGTACATCCCCTCATTTTTCCTATGTGTCTGTACAAACCCCTCTTGGCCTCCCCATCAGACACAATAGTTGTTCCAGGATTATTTTAAGTCTTTCTCCCTTATCAGATGTACTCTCCCCATGACTTTAACATCTAAACATTAGGAGATAATCCAATTTTTTTCCTGAGAAAATAATAGCGACTTTTCTCTTTCTACCAAATCACCCAGTTGGCATTCCCATGTGACTCAAAGATACTATGTCTTCAGCTTTGGCTGGACATGCCCCCCCAAAAGCCTATGCTTCTTTAAACTGTGGTTCGAAATCTAGAGTATCCTTCACAAGACACTGGGGTGGAAATATCGCTTCTATACTTTACTCGGGAAACCTCAAGACTCACTATGGCAGGTGGTGGCTTCTGGGAAACAGCCTTGGAGAGTTTGTATGCAAAGGTCTTCCTAGTGAGAGATCTTGAGTTTTGTCACTACAAGGAAGTAAAGACCTGAGGCAGTGGAGGAGCTGAATGGTAATTAGTTGCAGTAGCACTTGGCCAGTCTCACCAGAAAGGACCTCGGAAACATCTTGAACTGATGCACAGGCCCCAGTTTTGTTTCCTAGCTCCTTTATTGCCTATTACACGATAGTCTTTTGTGGTAGAGGGGCCATGGTATTGGCACAGGCAGTTTTCTTCATCCAAATGCACATTGAAGTGTGAGTTCTCAGTAGTATTACCCCTGACATCTGGTAAATGAGTATGCTAGCCAGCCGTGAAGTGGGGCATGGGTGGTGCAGTACCAAGTCTACCGTGCCCACTTGTTCATGTTGATCTTATTTGTCTTCATTTTGAACAAATTTAACCTTTCTGGATGAGTATGTTTTATTTAGTCACTCCCTCAGTGAAAGCATCCAGACTACATACCCGACTTCAGGCCTTACTGAACCTTCCCGAGTGTTCTCATTTTGAACATGTCTAAGAGTGCTTTCCTCAGTTACTTCATAGTCGTACTTTTGGGTTGGTGCAAATGTAGATGTTATATTGCAAAGTCAGTGCTGTCTGGAGGCCTTTGTGATATCACCAGGTTCTTTAATATTTGTCCGTGGATGATCTTCAAACTAGCAAGATCCCGAGGCAGATAGAGCAGAAGTGCTGTTGTGCTGAAGTATTGCGATTAGTGGAATATGATGGTAATGATGATAGCGATGATGATAATAGTAAAATTGCTTTTATGGCTTCCAATATGGCTGCCAATGGCTGAAAAACCACTGATAATATAAGTTTATATCTTTTTATTGCAGGAGTGGGGCTGCCTATAAAATCATTCAAGGGATTCTCTTGGGGTTTGGGTTTTTATCCCAGCTTTCTGGTTATAAAAACTCATTTCTGTTGGTATCTAATTTTTGGTCTGAAAAAATGTTAACTCTAAGTTTCTGCTCAGGACATTTAATTTAATCACAGTGGCCTAACATCACAGTCGTTGCCAGTAATTGTTTCAGAGCATCGTTTCCAGACACTGGAGATGAAGTGCTCAGAATAACTGAGGTGCCTCGTCTAATGCCTTCACTTATAGACCCCAGGTAGGAAACAGGGATACTGCAGTTTGTTTTTACTGGCCGTATTGATCCGATCTGCAGAATTTCTTTCCTCTACAGCTAAATCAGTAAATTCCACACTTAGCTGGCAGTTTGCTCCAGTACATTTAGAGAGAGTCGAATTTGGAGTCATGAGACAATATATTGTCACTGTTACTGGTCCTGGCACATCACGATTAAGAGGAGTCTATAAAATTCTTGCCTGTGTGTGGAAAATCACTACTGCTCAACCCGGGATGAGATAAGCCTTTTGAAAACAAGATATGCCTCTCTGAACTCTCCTGCACATGCCTTTCGTAGCCTGCAGTATGACTTGGGATTTGGAGATTTTACACTTTAAGGAGTACAGAACAGATCCTTTTCGGGACCTACCTTTGCTGCTTCCTGGCCCAGTGCAGACCTGCTAACGTGCAATGAGCTCTATATCAGAACCTAAATTTCACGGCACCCTTCCCACATGCTAGACTCTGTTGGACACTTTCTAACGTTCATCTCATTTTTATCATTGAAACTACATTGAGGAGTGTTATGTTTCAAACCTGGGGCAAATGGCTAACTAAGTTAAAGTCAAAGCTGACTCTGGCCATCAGGTTCTCCCAGCATCCCTCAGTTCCTACCTGTTACAGGTTCCTCCTGGCTGGCATGCCCTGCCTCATACTCTAAACTTCTACAGCTCAGAGACAGACTTGGGCTTTCCCTTCACCCAGCTTCTCAGATTCTTACATAACCCGGCCATTTTGGTTACATAGCCATTTTTTTCCCTCTTGGTCTCTTGGCCCAGGCCACCTCTCTTCTGTTCAGCAGCTCTCCCTCCTCCCCTTCTCTCTTCACAAGGCCTGACTCAGTCTGGCCATGTTCACTCTGTACTCTTCCAAATGTCTTTGCCTCTGCCTGTATTCTCCCTTATATCCATAATTAAAAAAAAAAAAAAAACCACTCATTAGGAGTAGTTATATCCTTCTTTTTATTTATTTATTTATTTATTTATTTATTTATTTATTTTTAATTCACCTGGTACAAAACCTGTGAGTGACAGAAATGAGTTCCTTTCCAAGGGACTCAGCTGCTCAGAAGCAAGCTGCTGATCTGGCTCTCCTAAGGTATGTAGGATCATTTGTTTCTGCTGGCTTTTGCCACCAACCAAATTTGATTCTAGAGTCCAGTTCTTCAGCTGCTTCTTCCCTTGACCTGTCCTGACCATTCACCTCTCCCTTTCTACTCCATATGTGTCCCTTGGATTCTTGGAGCCTTCTATGTCTTCCCAAGTCACCCACCTGGGCACTGGTCTCCAATCTCTCTGCTTTGGCCTGACACATCCCTCACAGTTATGCCAACATTGACACATCTTTCTACTAAAGACACTTAGCAGTTTACAGTTGGAGTTTTCTCTCACAGGAGCTTCCTGTAATCTCCCACTTCCCTAAGCCCATTTGGAGCACAATGCTATCTCTTGGCTCCTGCCTGCAGTCCTGCAGCTTCTTCTCTCAATTCCCATCTGAAGTTTCCTCTCCCACCTTGAAGTTGCCTGCTCTGTCTCTCCCATAAGCCCTCCTAGGCTTTTCCTCCCTTAGGTGGAACTGTCATACTCTCTCATACTCTGTGACCCTGTTCGCTGTCTCTCAGCTCCCTCCAAAAAATTCCACAACCTCCTTAGGCCAAGCTGGGTGACCTCCATTCTTTCCCAGTTCCTCTTGGAGCTTATAGTAACCCCCTACACACACACACCCCACACACAGGCACACACACACAGACAGACACAGACACACACACATACAGAGATGCATATACAGATGCACACACTCCACATATGCACACACAGAGACACACATGTATACAGACATACAGACACACACACACACACACACACACACACACACACTCTCTCTCTCTCTCTCTCTCTCTCACCCCTTGGTGTTCTCAGTGTTCCATTTTGCTAACCTTTCTCTTTCCCACATGGACTCAGGTTTTATTAAAGCCTTGCTATATTGCTACAAACAGCTTGGCCTCAATACAGATCAATGGCCCAAGGTTGGCACACTTGATTTTCACATTTTCTCATACAGTAACAACAAGCAAATGATCCCAAATCTGTTATACTGACACTTGTTCTGCTTGACACTTCCAAAATTTCTTATCTCTAAGGGCTCCCTATTTCCCACTCAAAAATCTTTTATCTCTTTAATTTCTTGTACTCTGTTCTCAAAAGAATCTCTTCTGACTATGCTGTAAACTCGATTTCAGGATTTGTAAGTTCATTGGTTATGGTTTTTAAAAAATCTATAAAACATAACAAGAAATCGGCTTAAAACTTGTAACAAAAAGTTGGTAATTAAAATCTATGCATAGGTCATCTTAATTTGTTATAGCATATTTATATATGCTTCAATTCTTGTTATATATATAAAGATTGGATTTAAAAATAGATCTAGTAGAAAAAAATAGATGTTTTAAGCAGTAACCATGTGACTGCCTCCATCTTTGCTGACAATCTCATCAAGATAGAAGCAGCCATGTGACTGGGAGCCACTTTTAATAAGGTTTAAGAGTACATACCATGTGACTTCACCACAATCTTTAGATGACCATGTGGCATAAATCATCAATTATAAAACTTTTTTAGTCTTAATGAGCGTTCCATTTATCATTATATTGACTTTTCTGAGGAGACAACAGGTGGTCTCCAAAATATTTTAGATTAAAATGAATTTTTGTAAGGTTTATTAATTCCCAACATTATAAAAATATACTCAGGTTAGCAAAAACTGACTTAGAGATGTATGTCTAACTACTTATGTCCTTACTAAATGCTCAACTCCAAGCTTTTAAAAACTTTTAAATAAGGAACAACATATTTTTGATAAATAATATTTATAAATGCCTAAGGTCTACTCAGAATCACAATAATATGTCTAGCCTCTTTGTCTTTGATCACTTGTTAAACTTTAGTTATTTAGATAACTAAACTGAGTTATTCAAGAAACAATAATATCCTATAATTATACACCATAAAAAGGATTAGGAAAGTTCCCAGTCTTCCTATAGACTTTATTTATGGTTTAAAGTTTTATTTTGATAAAGGATCTTCAATTAAATCTTCAACTCAAATTTTTAAGGTTCAAACTTAACAGGGATAAAGCTGTGACATCTTAGTCTTACATAAGCTACCAACTTGTTATAAGCTATTAAAGGTAATTGAGATATACAAATTAATGTTTTTTTCAAAGTTAAGCCCAAAGCAAGGAACTAAAAACTTACTAAACTTACTAAAAAGTAAAGTTTGTTTAACTCAGTCATACTTAAAAGATGGCCCTCAAACTCTTCAGAGATTGCTCAATATGGCATTTAAAATGTTTAATAAAACAGCTTTCCATGATAGGCAGAAATGCCAGCTCCTCTTGGTAAATCTAAGGTCTCCAAAGAAGACAATGGGGCACTGGCAAAGCCACATAGATTGTGATAATGCTAACCAATGGACAAAACTGCCCCATGCCTTGCCTGACACAAGGGCTCTGATCAAACTCTGGACAATGTTGTGTTGATTGCTCTAATCTGCCTAAGTCAAGGTAGGTCAATATTCCCAAGTTCCTTCTCTGCATGAAAATCGCTCAGACTTTCTGGGCTTGGCAGAAGGCTGATGCTGCTCTGTATGATAACTGAAGACGAAATGCTGTACTGTATGACAACACAAGACCAACCACTGCCTCAAGTCCCAGGTGTTCCCTCAGAAACTGCATTCCAGAAGGATGCAAAGTGGCTAGCCCCAGATGGTCCACCCTCACAAAGTGCCCCCAACAGAGCCTGTATTTCCCTAGTACCAGTTGGTCCCACAGAGCCTGGAAAGTAAGTGAAACAGCCTGTACTCCTGTCTTTTCTGGTCTTGGACAGCATTCCAGCTTTCTTGGGTCCCCAACAGCAATGCCCCAATGTGAGCAGGGAGGTAGTCATAGGAAAATTTATGCTCTCCCTTATTGCTTAAGGAGTGCGTGCTTGCTGGGCATTGGTGGCACACACCTTTAATCCCAGCCCTTGGGAGGCAGAGGCAGAGAATCTCTGTGAGTTCGAGACCAACCTGGTCTACAAGAGCAAGTTCCAGGACAGCCTCCAAAGCCACAGAGAAACCCTGTCTTGAATCCCCCCCCCCCAAAAAAAAAGGAGTGCATGCTTTAATACTCCCAATGTATTACAGATGAGATTGCACTTAACAGGTTACCGTAGTCACATAGCTAATAACACCATAAGAGCAATGGCAATAAGGATGACGATGATGATGGTGGTAATGGTGGTGACAGCAATGAAGATGATAGAACTAGGAGAGTGAGTGCCAGAATTTTCTATTTCAGAGACTCAGCTGTCTCCTAAGATGCACATCCTTTGGTCTCCAGTTTAGGTTTTATTTGGGTCCTGATTGGTCAACAAATTCTTTGAAGTGCTGCCAATTACTCATCAAGAGTGAGAGCTAAAGCAAGAGAGCAAGCCCTGGGGTGTTTCCTCTTTTTTTCCTACTTAAAGGTATTTTAGGTACAAATTCTGCAAGGTGGCCTGCTCCTTATCCCTTCTGAGGCTGGCCCAATAGCTAACTGGCTCACTGATCATTGCTGTGTTTTCACCTTAGGTAGGCAAAACACAGTTTTAAAAAAGGAAAAAGAAATGAGAAGGAGGGAGAGAGAGAACACATACATACTCACCCACCCCTCATAATCATTTAAAAAAAATAGTATCTCAGAGAACAAAGGAAATGCCTGATTCCACAGGCGTTCCTGCTGAAAAGAGATCTTGATAAGTGAGAGCTTGTGGAAACACAAAGGGGCCACAGCTTCCCTGGATTTGATGTTTATCTCCACAGAGTGATACAACTCACACCAATCAAAGTTTTTCCTGGGTTCAGAAATGCCAAACCAGCACATTTTGTATGCCTGTTCCCCCAAACACACTGTCTGTAAGTGAAAAACATCTGCATCTAAAACAAGACAATTAACAAGAAGACAGGCGGGATGCTAATGCCGACGCTCTATTTTTGGTCACCAGCTAACAGAGGCGCAGAAGCAGAGCGAGCATGTACACCTCCCTCTTTTTTCATAAAAAAATTAAGTTGTGGATAAATATATTTAACATAACATTTTCCTTTTTAACCATTTTTTAAATGTACAGCTCAGTGGCATTAAGCATATTCACACTGTTGTTCAGCCATTACTACTATCTCCGGGACCTTCTTACCTTCCTAAAATTCAGTGCTCAAGAAACATTAATTTCGCACACCCCTCTACCCTAGCAGCTGACAACAATGTTCTAATTCCTTTCTCTAAGTGTCTGACTTTTGTGGGGATATCTTGTAAGTGTAATAAAAAAAATATGTGTCCTGATGGGCTTATTTCACTTAGCGTACTGTCCTCAGTGTTCCTTCACACTATAGCATATGGTAGCATAAGTCAGGTATGTTTTCCTTTCTAAATATTCCACTGCATTTTTATACCTCATTTTGTTTATATGTTCATCACCTGTCAATGGACTCTAAGGTGCTTTCACTTGTTACTCATTGTGAGTAATCCTGCTTTGAACATGGCTGTGCAAGCATCTGAACATGCCTCTGCTTCTGATTTTCCAGTGAGGTAGACCCAGAAGTTTCACTGATAGACCAGGTGGTCGTTCGTGGTTAGACTCACAACCCTTCTTGAGACTTTCCCCTGTTGAGTTAAACTTCCTGACTTAGAATTGTCTCTGGGACAAGGAACTGGAGACAAGAATTACTTGAAGTCTGGGTCCCTTCACATTTCGGGATGAAGACAATTAATGATATGTGATGGAGAAGCTTGATTAACATTGTGAACAGATAGAAAAAGAGTAAGTATTTCTAGGGCCAGGTATTGGTGGCACACGCCTTTAATCCCAGCACTCGGGAGGCAGAGGCAGGCGGATCTCTGTGAGTCTGAGGCCAGCCTGGGCTACCGAGCAAGTTCCAGGACAGGCTCCCAAACAATACAGAGAAACTCTGTCTAGAAAATAAAAGAGTAAGTATTTCTAGGGCCTAGAAGTGAGCAAGGTGAGTGATGCTCTGATTTCCCACAGTCATGGGTGGAACGCTTCTGTCTAACACTCTGAGTCAGCTCCTGCCTGTGTAATTCCACCCAGGAAGCCATGGGAATGCAATTTCTTGGAAATATCTTTCTTGGGAAGTGTTTTCTCTAAAATTCATACGCACAGTTGGCTTTTGTTGGAACTGCTCATTAGCAGGTTACTACCAAGCTTATCATCCAATAAGGTTTTCTGTGTACTGTGGCAATGATGTCATAATAATGTTCTCCAGAGAAAAAAACAGACAACCCACCTCCCCCCATCCCAAATAATTCCTAAGTGCTTGCAAATTCCTTCCCACCCTTTCCCAACAGATAGATCTTATGTAATAGTCATTATGGTCTACATGAGATTTTGTCTTCTGATTTTATCTATTTCATCTTATTTAAATTTTATTCCTGTTTTCCTCAGTCATCCTCTTACATGATGTTTTAATAATTTCTTCATAGACCATCCAATGTCCTGACTGACAACAGCATATTGCTCCTGGCTCCCTTTTCTGTGAAATGGAGGATTGATCCTGTTGGATCACAATGGAAGAAAGCTTTTAGTCAAAGACTGGCTGGCAAGTATACATGACAATGTGCTTTTGATGGTCCAAGCTGTGGAAATTGGGGGAAGGAATGGAACTATCATGCAGTTCCAATAAAACCTTAGCTGACCCCAGGAAGGAAAGTTAAGGAAAGACCTTAATATAAGGAGATTCGTTTATGGTATATTCTATGGTTACTTGGATAGGACACAACTCAGCTCTGAGGAACAGAAACTCTTAAGTTTTATAGTAAACAGAACCTTAATTTTGCTGTAGGCTTAAAAAATGGCTCCTAGGCACAAAATGGAGACAGACTGGTTTCTCATTATCTGAGGGATGATTGAGAACATAGCTTAGTTTAAACATGCCTTACTCCTGCTAACACTCACCAGTCACTTTATATATTGAAGCCCAAGCCATGACATTTTCTCTAGATTAGGGAATCCTCTAATAGGACAGACTTCTGATGACATCTTAAAGTCACCTCAAGAGCAGCCCTGCTCGTACATTGTAGCTATCAGCTTGAGATTGGCTTCCAGTTTCTGTCATTTAGAAATCAATGCAGGGAACACTTTTTGGCACAGCGCATGGCATGGCTCCCTCAATTGTGGAGAAGCAGGGACACAGCTTAAGATCAGGAATTTCCATCCTCAGAAAGACAGACAAGTTTGCTTCTGAAGTTTTTTCAGATACCAGCCGAGTTTCTCCAGTTCTCTCTTGCTTCCCTGATTTCTGAGTTGCTGAAATCAACTTTGACTAATTAGAGATACAGTGGAAAGGAACATTTAGCACAATACATTTCACATGCCATAAAGCTTTTCTTCAGGCTTAGTCTGAATACGGCCCTTATAAAATATGGAGGCTCAGATTTGTTCTTCAGCCATCTTAGTCCAGCAGGCCTGAGGTAGATTCTGTGTAACTGTTGTGACCTAGTAAACTACCCAGCTCTTAGTGTTAATCTCACAGACCTGAGGAGAAAGACCACCTACCCAAATCATGGCCAAATTAAAGCAAGCTTCATTCATGGGCACAGCAGAGTCAGATCAGCCACTGTTGCCCTCTAAGGCAGGGTTCATGACACCAGCCTGGAGCCAGTTTCTCAAGCCCTTTTTAATAGGGCAAAACCATAGGGTGAGGGAATTTTACATGTAAGCATGCTTACAGAAGCGAGGCCAGGCAGTCAAGGTAAGAGGGCCATGGAGCACTGGGTATACAACATCTCTGAGAACAGGTGGGTCCAGGAGGTTAGTTTATGGCACATTCTATGGTTCCTGAGGTAGGGCACAGCCCAGTTCTGAGGAACAGAAACTCTTAAGTTTTATAGTAAACAGAAATGTAATATGGCTACAGACTTAAAAATGAATCCTAGGAACAAATAGAGACAGGCTGGTATCTCATTATCTAAGGGATGGTTGAACAATGTTTCTTTTTTAACACATTTTTTTCTTTAATTACTACTCATATTTACATATCCACCCCCCATTCCCTCACCCTCCCATCCTCCTAAGTTCCCTACCAATCCCCCCAACTCATCCCCAGTGATAGTGAGGCCCCCACCTTCAAAGTCTGTCATATCGTTTGTGGGAGTGCCTACACCCTCCTTGCTGTATCTGGGCTGCAATAGTATCCCTCCATAGGGAATGGGCTCCCAAAGTCCATTTGTGCTCTAGGGTTAAAGACTGCCTCCACTGTTAGAGGTCCCATACACTGTCTTGGCCTCCTAGCTGACGCCCATATTCAGAGGGATTGGTTTGGTCCAATGCTGTTTCCCCAGCCTTATGACTAGGGTCTCCATGCTCTTACTAGGTCAGGTCAACTGTTTCTGTGGGTTTCTGCAGAACCATCTTGGCTCCTTTGCTCATCCCTCCTCCCTCTCTACAACTGGATTCCAGGAGTACGGTTCAGTGCTTAGCTGTGGGTGCCTGTTTCTGCTCTGAACAGCTACTGGATAAAGGCTGTAGGAATGGTAACCAATGTACACATCAATCTCATTATAGGGGAAGGGCATCAATGGCATCTTCTCTACCACTGCTTGGATTCTTAGTTGGGGTCATCCCTGTGGATCCCCTAACATTTCCCCTGTGCCAAACCTCTCTAAAAACCTGTACTGTCTCCCTCTATCAAGGCCTCTCCTTTCTTGCCCTCCTCTATTCCTCCCCTGTCTCAGTCCTCTTGTTCTCATCCCTCCTCCTCCCCTTCTTCCTTTCTCACCTCCTTCCTCTCCACCCCATCCCGTGCTCCCACTTTGTTGAGGGGTTCTGTCCCCCTCCCCTTCTTTGAGGGACTATGCAATCTTCTCTTGGGGTCCTCCTTGTTTCCTAGCTCCTCTGGCAGTGTGGATTGTAGACTGGTAATCCTTTGCTCTATGTCTAAAAATCATATATGAGTGAGTACATACCATGTTTATCTTTTTGTGACTGGGTTAACTCACTCTGGATGATTTGTTCTAGTTCCATCCGTTTGCCTGTGAATTTCAAGATTCCATTGTTTTTTTTTTTTTTTTTTTTTTCTTTTTCTGCTGAGTAGTACACCATTGTGTAAATGTACCACATTTTCTCTAATATATCTTAAGAGTATAAAGATTGGGACTAGGGAGATTCCTTAGTGGGTGAGAACCCTTGCTGTTCAGGCCAGAGGAAACCTCTAGAAACCATGTAAAAGCCAGGCATAGGCCTACATGCCAGTAACCCCTGAATTGGGAAGCAAAGGCAAACAGATTCCCAGAGGTCAGTAAGTAGCCAGCCTAACTGAAACAGTGGGCTCCAGGGTCAGTGAGAGACCCTGTTTTAAGGCACTAAGGGGAGGAGTGCTAGAGCAGGACATGTGACATCTTCCTCTAGCATCTGCATGGAGCCCTGCCTCTCATACACACACAGAACATGAAGCTCCATGAATCCCCTGTGTAATGGTAATGACACTCTTCTGCTGCTCTGTGGAAGGAAAGCAGTATTCATTCTGTCTCTTTGAAAATTTATCCCCTTTATGAATCGACCCCCACTGCCAGCACACCCTTTGGTTATTATGCCACTCACAGCTCCCCTTGAAGTAACTACAAATCAAAGTATAAATACATTCTCATATGAACTCTTACACAAGCACCCCACATGCCTGCCTCCCAGCTGAACATTGACTGAGATGCCAAAATGAGGAGTCACTGTGTCAATTATATTTATATTTGTATTATTTAATTCTTAAAGTGGCTTCTATGTTAGACTTTATACTCACAGTTTCCCATAAGAACTGGACTGTCACGGAGTGAATGAAGTGGCAGTTGCTCTCTAAAGCTGCATGCAAGGCCACACTCTCTTAAACATTCCACTTGAACTCCTAGGTATCTGGAAGGGGAGACTTTCTTGTAAGTGAGGGAAAACTCAGTCCAAACTGACTTAGGCAAAAAGGGAATTTATTGCCTCATATAACTGCAGAGTCTACTAGTGATCTTCCTTCAGATGTGGTTGTTTATAGGGGAAAATGATGTCATCAAGGACTCTCTGGTCTCTGGTCTTAAATAGCTTATCCTCTGAGTTTTTTCTGTTCTTAGGTAGACTTAGCTTCGCTTATAAAGTGAACGCTATCCTTTCCTTCCAGACTTACCTCAACTGGAAAAGAGTCTAAGGTCTTCACAACCCAAGAGTCTGGACTTTATTCGTGCTTGAACAGAATTAAGACATATATGTGCCTCTTCTAAACTGCAGCCCAGAAAGTAGACATTTAGGTTATCTACTCCAACACCCATTTGTCTAAACTCTTGGAGCTTGGGAGTTGTGGAAGGACTCTACAAAATGAGAACCATTAATCCAAAATGGAGACAAGATGCTAAACACCTTATAAGTGCCTTTCTATTGCTGAACTAGCAACATCTTCTCCACTGGCGGTTGGAACCAAATCATGTTAAATACCCTCTCATGGGCGTTGGTGGCGCACACCTTTAATCCCAGCATTCGGGAGGCAGGGGCAGCGGATTGCTGTGAGTACAAGGTCAGCTTGGTCTCCAGAGTGAGTGCCAGGATAGGCTCCAAAGCTACACAGAGAAACCCTATCTCGAAAAATCAAAAAGAAGAAGAAGAAGAAGAAGAAGAAGAAGAAGAAGAAGAAGAAGAAGAAGAAGAAGAAGAAGAAGAAGAAGGTTAAATACCCTCTCATAGCTTGGCTAAAGAATCCATGGACTGGATTAGTTAATCCCAAATGTTAACACATTGAACCACTCTGTCCTTAGTGTGATTGCATGAGGCAGGTACTGTCACTCTGACCATTCTTCAGACAATGAAGGAGAGTGGAGGAAGATTAAGGAACTTGTTGGAACCTGCATTGAGGGTGAGATCCCCATGGCTCCTAAATCCATTTTCTCTCCAATCATACTCTGTATGCTGAGTTATCTACAGAGTGCAGGGTCATTGCCAAGCCATAGGCATCTCATAGTCACCTTCCAAGCTAATCTTGGATGTTGCCCTCTATGTCCCATCCTCCCAATGAATCATTCACATGTTGCCTCTTCATACAGCATTTGCAGACACTACCCACATGTCTGGTTTCAAGGTGCTTGGGATTGTGAGTAGAGATGAACAGATGAGAAAAAAATCTTATTCTTGACAATGCAAGGAGACCTTGAACAATTACACAGGCAATTCAGAAAAGAATTAAAATGTTTAAACTTGATGTTTTGAGCATCCTTCTTTCAGCATTAAATCTTAGGAGAAACAGGCCTAGGGACTATTTGTTATGAATATTAGTTCTTCATTTCAAAGTCCTGGCGTGGATCATCTTGTGAGATTTTTATAGTGAGTGATTTAAAACATGGTGGGTTTCCCTGTGGTCCTAGGGGTTCCTACTCTAGTCATTCCAGTCAGAATATATATAATGTACCTAAAACACCAGATGTTGGCTTGCATAGATGGCATTGCTCTTTGGAGCTGGTCTTGGGAGCCAGATACTTCATGCAGGAAAGAGCCTTGGCCAAGAAGTCAAAGGTCAGCAATAAAGCTCTCCAACTGCCATAACTCTGGATTGTTTCTGAAAAGTCATTTGGCTTCTCTGTATCTCAAACTTCCCCTCTGTAGAGTAAATGGATTGAAATAGATAAACATGAAGGGCCATTATTCACTGTGTCAAGACTGGGAAACAAAGAAGCAATGGAAGGTTACATCACAGGCCTCTGACTTCAGGCCCAATCCCACAACCTGCAGTAGGGTATACCTTCTGAAAGCTCTCTCTGGGACAGAGTTGAGATACAGTCTGTGCTGTGACTTGACAGCCCTCAACTGATGGGACACTGCTCCTCGGTGCTGTGTCATTGGTGATATGTTGAACTAAACCGTGGGTTATGAAGATTTCTACCACCCTGAAAAGTTATGTATTTATTTGTTTATTTGAAAATAGATCTTCCTTTTGTCTGGAGATTTATTCTGGAGGAATTCCTCATGGGGAAATTTGCTAGGAGTGTTGTTTTGATGTCTGTTCTCTGAGGAGTCTCCTCTGCCCACTCTGCTCCATCCTTCTTGGGGTTGGTATTTGTCCCTCCCCACCATGTTACTCTCACCCTTTATAAAGCTCTCATCTATCCTTGAAAAGGATTCTCCTTCCATTTAATGCTACCTCGTGTTCAGATTCCCATGTTGCATTATTTCTGTCTAACGCTCTCCTTCTCACCTCAGTGCCCAATCGTGTCTTGAAGATCCTTCATCCTACTAAACCTCATTGAAGGGAACTTTGCCAACTTCCATTCTGTACTGACCACTGCTGCCCATCCCATAGTGTATGAAGAGCGTTTTCTATGTTGTGAAAGAAACTAGATTCTGACCAGGACAGAGAATATTGAGGAATTATGTTAAAGGTGCACAGAAAGTAGTTTGGACAGAATGCAGCTTTGGGAGGCAAGGGTTCAGGACACTGATAGAAGAATATAGGATGTCCCTGATATGGATCACAATACTGTACTTCAGTGTGGTCCAGAGCCACACAGGTCTTCATAGGACTATGTTTCAAAGTGAATCACTAAGTCCTACCAAATATTTGATTCCTTGGAAGATCCCTCATCCTTCTTCTTTCTTGGAACATCCTCAGGTCTTGACTTCCTAAAACAGACTTCAGTTTCCTCAGAGCTTTGTTATAGGCATGGGATCTCATTGCATGGAGAAGAAATTCCTGTCCACATTAGAAAGGCAGAGAACTTCTCTCAGGTGTCACAAATATGTGACACACTTCTGTTCTGACTCCTATAATCTCTGTGGAAAACATCACTAACCAACCAATTACAGCTTCTTTCCCACTGGGTTTGGACATCACTTCAGAGTCCTCAATACAGACTTCCAAGTTGGAGGACCAATCCATTAATAATGGCACTGAAGATAGAAAATGATTTCCCAGATGGGTGTTTGGGTTATCTCATCTAGAGCACACTTTAGAATTCAGTTTTAGTACCCTCCATGGCTACGTAGAAACTGGTGTCAGACTTTGTTCTGAGGCAGAGAATAAAGTGCTAGGAACTGAAAAGACAGACAGAGGCAGATATAAAAGTGCTAGGCCCAGACAAACTTTCAGAAGTGTTTAGTAACAGTGATACTCACGCTGGTACTTTAATTCATAGACTGTGGAATTATAGAGCCCATCAGACTTGGCCAGGATGTCCCCCACTTGGATATGTCTGGGCCCCATGCAGATGGACTATTGGATGTCTCCTAAACATGTCTGGGTATCATTTTAGCTTCTTGGCTTTCATTCAGATTGAATCTTAGGTATAGACAGGATCCTGTCTGCCCATCATTTTCATTGTGCAGGTAACATTATGAACCGACAGTCTATTAAGAATTAATATATAATAGGCTGGGTAGCCTTCCTTAGCCATGTTTTACTAATGGGGGTTCCCAAGGAAAGGATCACAAGTAAGTGAACAGTCCACCAATTTATATTTAATCAGAGGCTTTGGGCAAGTTTGCAGCATGTCAGGAAACCAAGAGATCCTGGCTTTTAGAGTGGCAGCTTTCATCCTTTGTCAAAAGCACAATAATGCTAATAAAGGCACAAAAGAAAGTATCCTTATTATTTCTTGGTAGAAATCTGCCCACAATGAAAGCAAGCACAAACTGACTCATGAATCTTGGTGAATGATCCAATTCTCTAATTTCATATATACTTAAAACAACATGGAAAATGTGTATCTCAACACAGAACATTGGGTTGTCACTGTAGTGGCTCTGAGTGAAGAGTGGGCCACAACTGTCCTCATTAGGAAGACAGTACAATACAGTAGAAAGGGATTTGAACTCTGACACACTTAGATCCAAGAATGTGACATGCTTGGGTTTAAAACTCAGATCTCTCAGTTACAATCTGTGTGAACTTGGAACATTAGTTTTCTTTATTTAAAACTCAACTTTATTTCTCCAGCAAGTGTTGTAAAATTGCTTTTGTTTTAACTATTTAAATATTTCTCTAGCATAATGAGGAAACTCTGGTATTATATACCTTATTAGACTAGCAGTATAGGATGCAGTACTTATTGCTAATATCTTGATAACATTAAAATTGCTGTGATAAAACATTATGATCAGGACAACTTATAGAAGAAAGAGTTTATTTGAACTCATGGTTCCAGAGGGTTAGAATCCAAGATGGTGGAGTGAAGTCATGGAAGCTGGAATATAGTAGCTGAGAGCTCATATCTTGAACCTCACGAAAGAAACAGAGAGGCCACAGGTGAAACTGTAGGAGTCTTTAAATTCTCAAAGGCCACCTCTACTGATATATTTCCTACAACAAAACCATACTTCCTAAGCCTCCCTAACGATGCTACCAACTGGAAGCCAAGGGTTCAAATGCCTGAGACTGTGGATGGTATCTCACAAACTACCACAGCTGGGAAGAGCAGTGATGGAGCTGCTAAGGCCTGCTTTGAAATCTGTGGAACATATGGGAGAGCATGATTCATATTCAGCATAACAATCAGAGCCAGGTCATTTCCACTGTAGGATCAATGACTGTTGGTTTACTTATTTGAGCAGCATGGACATAAGGACATGGGACTATAGCACTAGGGTTTGACACATAGATGAATACAATTGCTCTTCAACATGTGCCAGCTTCCTTTCTAGACAATAATAATGGTAATTTTATATTGTTGAGCTCAGTGACCTATGATGTCAAGGATAAACACATCAGAAATAGTATATTTCATGTTCAAAGTGCAATCATTTAGAAGGGCTGTCTAATGGAGCAAATGGACAGATTCATAATTTTTAAGCCTGGATGCTGTTCATATCTGCAGCTGGCACCTTGGTTAAATATTCCACATGGGAACTGGCTTAAGGATGCTCAAAGCTCTGGATATGAAAATACCTAGTCTAGATAACTTTTAGGTCCTCGCTTTCCTTTCTTTTATTCTCTACCTCAGTTATTAGGAATCTTCACATAGAATTATGTGCACAGTTCTTTTGTTTTGGTTTGACTTATTTTTAAAAAAATAATTTTCTTCTGCTTCTTCATTATTATTGTTGTTATTATTGTTAATTTTTCAATCAGGTTTATTGACTTCATAATGTTGTATGTAAGATGCTTTTCATTCATTCATTTATTTGTTCACACAAAGCTCTAGTACTTAAAAACAAAAGAGTTAAAGTCAGAGTTGGGAAGATTTGAATATGAAACCTGCCATAGTATAATTATATGAATGGAGGAAATGACTCAGTACCTCTCTCTTTACCCATAAACTTGGGCTGTAATAAAAGCTAATTCGCAGTCAGTGCACAGATTCAAGGAGATGACATAATATAGTACTTAGCATAGTGTCTGGCTTACAACAAGCTCTCAAATCATCTCATTGCTTATCCACTTATAGTTAGGATATTTGTAGAGGAGAAGAGTTCAAACATCTATCCACAGCTTGAGAATGGTAATCATAGCCCATGCTTGCCTTTTGTGCCGAGGTTTAGGGATTTTGTAAGGAATCACCAAAATGAACATTTTCTCCTCTATTTGTTCTATTTGAATTCCTAGAATCTAGAGCCTAGATGTCCAAAATATCCAGAATTCAGAGAAATCTCTGAATCCACTGAGTCTATCCATGGGTCCTGAGCACATCCAGGTTGCCCGTTTTTTAGACCCCATAGTATAGAATCACAAACAAACAAGTAGCAAACAGCACTTCCACTCTTGGGAGTCTTGTTGATTAGACTCGTGAGAAGTAGCTGATTGCATTGCTGGTGCATCCTTTTCTGTGTAACCAGCTCTCCGGTCTCACCAGCCTTTCTCCTGAGGCCAGCAATGAATGTGGTTTAAATGGAAAATATTGTTTGTGCATTCAGCGTCAATGAAGATGTCATTAATACAGCTCTGGGAAGACAGATGCTGCCAACCTGCTGGATCTTCTACATGCAGGGCTGATCTGAGGACTTGGAGGCACTTAAAAGGCACCAGGCTCAAGATGCATCCAAGATTGAGTCCTTCTGTCCTATAGTAACCAGCATATTCTCCACAAGTTTGACAGTAAGGAAAGTGTCCAGAGTCTTGCCTCCTGCCGTGGCTTCTCTGTCTCTGTGTAATGTTTTGATTGTTTGGTCTATTTTAGAATATCCACTCAGTGCTGCTCATTCAGAGGCTGGTGATTACAAGTACAAATAAAAATCTCTCTGCTCATTGATAGCTTGACAAGTTTCAACAGTACAATTGTGGGTTTTTGGAGCTCTCTACTTGCAGGCAAAACCAGTTCCTGCAGGTATTCTCAGCTGTGTGATGAGCCCTTTTGTTAGATCAGACCTGAATCCCAGTTCCACCTTGGACCAGATAGTCAGCCTTCTTCAATGAGCTGAGTACACTTTCCTCATACATAAATTGGAAACCCTGAATATTTATGTATTTATCTACAATATTTATAGTCAAGGAAAGATGGTTCTGGGGTTAAAAGCATTTGTCTCTTCAGCCTGGTGACCAGAGTTCAATCCTTGGGACCTACTGGGTAGAAGAGAAAAATGTTTTTTTGTTGTTGTTGTTTTTTTCTCTCTGCTTTTTCTTGTTTCAACTCCCCTACCCCTTCTTTAAGAAATTAAAGAAACAGAATTTAGATAGCTTGTGGTTTGGGGAAGCATGAAGTTTAAATTCAGTCAGTTTTTAGATGCTTGACACAGTGTTTGGTAGGTGCCAAGTAAATATAAACATCAGAGATTATCACTGTAAACACTGAGTCATTGGCTGTGAGGGCAATCGGTCTTCTGGCAGTGTGATGATTAACTCAAAGACGAGCAGCACACATTCCTTGCTTGGGACATGCCCATCAGTTTCCAGGAGTGGACGAACAAGCTTTATATATTTTTTATCTCCCATTTATGGACATTTCAGTCTATGATTGTTTGGCTCTGGTGGTACATCATGGTGGGAATGTTTTAGAGAGCAAACTCACTTCATAACCAGGAAGTGGAAGTGAGGAACAGGAAAAGGCCTGGGGTCCTACTACACCCTGCAAGGCCCTATCCTCAATGATCAGGAAATAGCCCACTAAAGTCCACTTCTTTTTCTTCCATTTTTACGCTCTTAAAAGTGTTTGGAAAATTATCCTTTGACAATTTATGCATGTACACAGTGTATCTTCTTTTCTTTTTCTTGTTTTGTTTTTCGAGACAGGGTTTCTGTGTGGCTTAGGAGGCTGTCCTGGAACTAGCTCTTGTAGAACAGTCTGGTCTTGAACTCACAGAGATCCTCCTCCCCAGTGCTGGGATTAAAGGCATACACCACCACCACCTGACTAACAATGTATTTTCATTATATTTGCCTCACATTACCCCTATTTATTCCCCTCTAACCACCCTTGTCTTCCCAACAAGACCCTATCCTAGTTCGAGTCTTTTATTTTTATGACCCACTGAGTTTAATCATGGTTGTTTACATGAACACAGGTGGGGGTGGCATGGCTATTTATGGGAGCTAGGGCACCTTATTGGTGGCTACTGAAGGAACTGACTCTCCCTCTCTCAGTAGCCGTTACCAGCTAATAGACTCAGAGGGTGGGGTGAGGCCTCATGAGCCTGTCTCCCATCTATGATGTAATGTTGATGAACCCCAATTTCCAACCCAAGTTTATACTACTTCCTAATAGCTCCAAACTGGTGACCAGTCCTACAAGGACCTTTAGGGGACACATTGGATCCAAATTTCCAGAAGGCTGTCTAGAGAGATGGCTCCGGGTTTAAGATGGCTGCTTTGTAAAGGACCAGGGTTCAACTCAGAGCATCCATATGGCAGCTCACAACTGTCTGTAACACCAGTACTAGCAAATCTGTTGCCCTCTTCTGGAATCCTTGTACACCAAGCACACATGGTTCACAGACATATATACCATCAAAACACTCACAAATATAAAATAAAATTATTAGAACAGAAACCCCAAGTTACAGAATAATATATAAAAAATGGAAAGAGCAAGGACCTGCCTGCTTCTCTACATTAGTTTCACATTGGTCCTGTCTTATATGAGCTGTGTCACAAGCACAGTTCCAGTTCTCTGAATATACCAAACCCTATGGAGTTTTTACACAAGGGAACTTTTCTTTGGGGTATGATCTGCTTTTCCATATAGATGGATACACTTTCCATGCTTTTCTCCTTTTCTACCTTCATAAGCTGCTTTTCAAACATCACTTCCCTGAGAAAGTGTTCTTTGATCGTCCATCAAAACAATGATGCATCTCTTGCACCTTATTCTATCCTTGCTGTTCACAGCACTCAACAGAATGTTAAGTCCCATAGCTGCTTTTCTGTGTTTTAGCTTCCTAAACATTTATTATATTCCTCCTAGATGTTCAGAAAATCACCCAAGGGAAAAACACTCCCGTTCACTTAAAAATAATTTTTACTATATTTATTGTGTTTGTGTGTGTTTGTGTGTGTGTGTGTGTGTGTGTGTGTGTGTGTGTGTGTGTGTGTGTGTATGTCTGTGATATGGGTGTGTGTTTGTATGTGTGTTATAAATAAAGAACATCCTATGACATTTTCCTCTTAGGTTCACTTATTTTGTCCTTTGTTTATTGCTAATAAGGGGATCATTAAGAATAGAATAAACATTATGTCACATTTTATTGTATTGCTTTGTCTTAGGCAGATTCACGGGAATGTTGTTGTAGTCACAAAGTAAGTATAAACCCAAATTTAAAAACAAACAAATAAAAAAAACAAAAAAAACACTGGATCTTTTATCTCAGTGGTTTCAGCAAAAGTCTGTTTTGCTTCCAATCAACAACCATCTAGTAAGTGCATTTGGTACAATTTACACAAACGGCAATGCCTGTTACATTAATAAATTCGGAAAAGTAATATCAAAGTACTAAATGTTCTAGTCCTTTCTTATCATACTAGTGAGGTGTGTCCCTTCACAAATCAATTAAGCTCCATGAACTTGCAATTTTATTTTATGTAGGGATAATAAAATGTATCTCTGACAGTTAGAGAAAGGAAAGACAAAGGGCTGGTGGGGTCTTACAGATACAAGTGACATCTCCCATTTAAAGTGGATGATCTCTGCCCTTCCATCTTGTTCTGTCCACCTCTACTTACTGTAAGATACTGGTCCATGTGAGGGGTCCAGTGGAAACTTAGGCACTGGGGGCTTAGTGAAGGCGAAAGAACAAGAAGCACTTGGGTTAGCCGTTTGTTCCGCTCACAGGCAGATCAATGCATCTGTGTAGGGCTGGCATTTATATACTTGACTTCTCTGTTTCCTTCCCTTCAAATGTAACATCTAGATTTGTCTGATTTTCAAACTGGGTTATTTGAATGTCAAACTTTCGATAACACTTTTAATAGAGGTGTCCATTAACCCGTGTTAAATTAGAGCGCGGCGTCTCTGGAAATACATGTGACATCCACATGAATACCAAATGCCTTCATTAGGTTCCGCACTTACACACTGAATACCAAATGCACAGCCCAACTCGGGGACACAGACTTCCCTCCCATGAGTTGCCAACACATGTTTGTGTTTCCTCAGCAGTATCAGTCGGTCCTGTTTGTTGTTTATGTTCAGGTGATGGGATGTGGCAACTGTAGCTTTAGTTCAAATAAACAAATGGCACCCTAATCACCAACTTCAGAGACAGAGTCACAAGGAGGCTGCAGACGCTCACCCCCAAGTCAGTGAGAGGACCCCACTTAGCATGCAAGATGAATTCCAAACACTTCATAGAAGACGATAACTTTCTTTGACCAATGAATATATTATTTATAAGTGATTCCAATGCCTTCTTCTCCCTCTCCTTCTCTGCCAGTCTCCCCAGCCCCCCATTTTCACAGTATGTTATAGCACTTGTTCAATGATGAAAACCCTTGTGATAAATAATTTATAAAGCAATTTACAAGTACATTATTTTTAGCCATAAGACCTGGGAGAATACACACACACACACACACACACACACACACACACACACACACACACACACTGTGGCTTATAAGTATCAATATATTAGAAAACCAATAAGTATATATGTGGAGGAGTTGGGTTGAAGTCATAGTACTGGGTCCTTACACATGGGCCACTCAGAGCATGTGGAGGTCATGTTGTAATAATCAAGAGAAAACACACTAAGAATCAATGGTTTCCTCCTTGGTTCACAAGGCCTTTAGAGGGAGCCTAAGTCAAGACATTTCCTTTAGATAATTTAATTTGAGCATGCCCACTGAGCCAGACCCAGTATTCAGAGGTTTCCATGGATTGTCTCATTGTCTCCTCCTAATCTATATGGGAAAAGTATTTTTATGACTGCCATTTCATGGAGAGAGAAACTGAGGTTTCTTCATTATTTTCTCTTTCAACTCCCAAGCTAAAGACACTCTTCCAAGTACTCCTTCAAATACTAATATTCAAAAGTATTGGTCTACTGCTGTCATGTGTCAAGCTTTTCACTGAGAGCTAGGGTACACAGGTAGATCATACATGTGTGGCAGGACTATCCAACAGAAATGGCATTCAAATGACAGATATTAGCCACACATGCAACTTCAAATCTTCTAGTAGTCACATAACTTTAAGAGAGGGAAGGTAATGAAATTAATTGCAAGGGAATATTTTACTTAACCCACACATCACAACTATTCTTTAAACCTATATTTAATATAAACATTATTAATGAGATTTTACATCATTTTTGTTGTGTTCTCTAATGGTGTATACACAGGACATGTTTCAGCTTAGGCTAGGACCACACTGGATATGGCTAGTGGCTACAGGCCAAGATGTCTTAGGACTGTAAGCACACTCTGGAGGCAAATGGCCCCAGATGAAATGGTTACTTGAGTGTGACATTTGCATGAGAGTGCTAATCATCAGATGGGTATCAACCTAACATACAGGGATATTCAAAAGCTAGGAAGGAAGGTTTGCACACCAGGTGACATAGGAGAGGCTGGAGCAGTCAGACCAGGGACTCATCTGAGCAGGCTGGTGTGCTCCCAACTCCAGGCATTCTTTCTCTCCTAATAACTCATTCTCTTCATTTACTAGTTTATTGAAACTGAGCTACTGTGTGTGTGTGTGTGTGTGTGTGTGTGTGTGTGTGTGTGTGTGTGTGCATGTGAGCACATGAGGATTCAAGATGTTGATGTCAGATGCCTTATTTAGTCTCTGCCTTATGTTTTTTGTTTTTGAGACAGGGTCTCTTACTGAGCCTGGAGCTCACTGAGTTAGCTAGAGTGGCTGTCCAGCCAGTTCTAAGCACCCTCCCTTATCTGCCTTTCCAGAGCTGAGATGACAGACACAGATCCTTGCTCCTGGCTTTTTAAGTGGGTGCTCAAAATTACTCAGGACCTCATGCTTGTGAGGCAACATTTGTCTGACTGAGCCATTCCCCTGGCTCCTAACTTGATTAGCATTTTATGTTTTAACTAATTACTTAATCCTCGGAATTTTCTGATACTCTCATTAATAGAAGAGTAGAATTGATTTTTATAAATACATTAACTATAAATAAATATACAAATATAGACAACAAAGTTGGTAAGCCCTAACAATGTATGCTTGCCTGTGCATAGATTTGGTATGTACTTTGTCATTGTTTTGTTTTTAAAAAGAGATGGAGCAAAGAGGACAATTCTGCTTTGAGCTGAGATGGTGTGGGAGTAGGAGATGGAGAGGGACTATTTATCCCAGAAATGGAAACAATTGGAAAATGTGTCCAACACCTATAAAGTAATAGTTTTCAAGACATGGACAAGAAAGAGGCGAAAGAAGACAGCATTCCAAGAGGCTGCAACAAGCAAGGTGACCTCTAAGGTTTTCCCAACTTCCTACCTTAGGGAGAGTTGACCCTCCAGTGAGTGCTGCTCTTATCATACCTAACAAACCTAAGAAGCAGGGTAAAACAGGCTTATGCCATTTCTAACTAATTTGGTTCATTCCAGAACAAAGGGGAAGAATATTTATAGATACATTTTTAAGCCACTGTACTTCGGGATAGGAACAAGGGGTTCAGGTGGGTTCTAAGAACTCCAAGCTGAAGACACAGAATTGAGTATCAAGGACCAATACAAGATTGATCCAGTCATAAAGAGAAACACCTCACACAAAGATGATCTCAGCACCTGGGATCACACAACTTTAATCCCAGCACTAGGGTCTTCAGTGGTCAGTATCAGGTATCCATTCTCCAGCCACACTGAGGAGAGGCAGCATTTTGAGGCTTGGTGAAGAGCTTATGGATCAGCCCTTCAAGCCTGAAGTAGTGGTGAGAACTATTGGCCCACTACTTTGCTTTTCTGAACTTCATTTGAAGTTTGAACCCCAATATCAATCTCTGGGTCTTTTATTTTTCCTGCTACAAGTGAAAATGCAGAAGAGGGGAGAGAGAGGAGAGGGGAAGGGGAGGAAAAAAGAGAACAGAAGAGAGGATATGAGAGAGGAGAGGAGAGGAGAGGAGAGGAGAGGAGAGGAGAGGAGAGGAGAGGAGAGGAGAATCCCCAGATGATCTGAGGAAGGCTGGCCTCAGGCATTCAGTAGGAAGGAATGAGCCATGCATGTCATCAGGGAACTAGTTAAGAATATCCTAAACTGAGACAGGCTGAAACAAGGTCTGCTCCCACCAATCAGACTAGAAGACCTCAAGATTCAGGCGTCATTAGGCAAAATACATAAATGGGATCTTAATAATTAGCCATCCAGTGACTACTGCATTGATCATACCTAACACATCTCAGAACAAACCCTCATGGATCACATACATTTCAAACAACTTAACCTAATCCTAGATTGGAACTAAAAAATATTTGTAAGAATGAATAACAACTTGGAGCTGGAGAGGAAGTTCAGTGCATAAAGACTATGGCTGTCAAGCTGAATAAGATGGATTTGATTCCTGGAACCCATAGGATGGAAAGAGAGAACCACCTTCCACAAGGTGTCCCCTGACCTCCACATGGGCACACTGACATAAGCAGTTCTTCCCACACACATACAAAATATGTAAACAAAAATTTAACAGTTTTTGAGAAAAAATAAAATCTACAACATCTAAGATAAAATCAACAATGCTTTAAATCATATCACAGATTACCAGGCTTATAAAGGAGCCAAATATGACAATGATGGGCAGAGCAATCGATTTAAATCAGTCCAGCTCTGACACAAGCACTACACCAAGCAAAGATACTAGTTCTGAGAGCTTTATTCCTTTACTTGTAAAGATAGACAAGTCATAGAAAACCAAATTCTCCAGTCAAATGAGAATTCTATAATTAGAAAGCTTTGTTGGATTGGTAGTACTTTGAATGAGACTAACTGCAGAAGAAACCCCAATGAACACTTAGACATGGCAACAGAGACCATCCAAAGGGAACAGAGCATCCACAAGCTGTGGGAACACTTTAAGAACCCTGCTCTAAACCACTGCAGAGGAAAGACTGCTTCTCCATTATTCTGTGAGACCAGAGAGGCCAGTGCTACTCTGCACACAAAGCCAGGCACAAAAGGAGATGCACAGCAACTTTGCTCACAAGTGGAGATATGAAACCTTAAATATTTAAGCAAGTTAATCCAAATCTTTGTCACCCCTTGCTTCCCTTGCTCCACCCCACTCCTCCCTTCCCTCTTTCCTCCCCAAGCATACTGCTTGGCAATTAGAGATACACCATTGATGAGGTAATGTAAATGTCAAAAGCACAATGCTAAGAGAAAGAAGCAACTCCTCCCAACAGAATAAACAGAGGAAACCTATAAACTTCTTGAAAATCTAAACAAATTCAGAGTGAATGAAAGCAAACTTGAGGTTGCTTGGATGTGGAGTGGTGATTGCAAGCTACAAAAAGAAGGAATCAGAACAAAAATGACTTCTGGGGCCAATGGATGTATTTATGCTCTTGGAGATTATGGGGTTTGGGAGTTTCAGAAATAATGTATTCTTGTTTTAAAATATATCAAATAATATGATTTAAATCTCTTAAGCTTAACATATATATTTATTATGATATATATATATATTACATTAATAGCAATTGATTTTTAAGGTCTATTTGTTTAACTTTATATACATTCCTGGTGCCAATGTAAGTCAGAAGAAGGCATTGGATCTCTGGAACTGGAGTTACATACAGTTGTGAACTACCATATGGGTGTTGGGAATTGAACCTGGGTCCTCTGCAAGAACAGCCAGTACTCTTAACTGCAGAACCATTTCCCAGCCCCAAATTTTTTAAAAGAAGTATTTACAAGTGTTCAGCAGTTCAGTGGTATTTGTCCAGAACCAAGCTGTGGTCTCTATATATTTAGAAACAGAGGGAAAAATGCATAAAGGCGTGTCTCTTTCTTATTACAGCAGTGGATGTTTCTTAAGAATGTGTTCGTGGACCATATCAACAACTCTCCTAGGTCCATTTATAACATTTGATCTCTACACAGTTGGAAAGCCCTTGGTAACTTGCACAGAATCGAGACAGACATGCTGGGTCTCCTTCACAAATAGCAAGAACGCCACTTGTTTGTAGGAGCTCCCATGGGAAGGCTCTTGCTAAGAATCCTCTCCTGGGCTCCTAGAGGCCAAGCTGAGGTGGTTTTAATTTATTTTGGTGCATCTGATAGCATGCTGCCTTAAGTACCATCCAAGTTTGTGTTTATGTCTTGGTGCATGAGAACTATTAGAACTCAGGTAAATTAATCCCCCTTCCCTTATCAATAATACAGAACATTAGCAACTGCTTAGGGCACTGGTTTGGGATTTATTTATATAAAGTAAATCTTGTCCTTTTCTAAAATCATCCTCTTAATGTGTAACAGTACCTGAAATGATAGTGTTTTAGCTTTAGTTTGATACTACCAATATTGGCCATTGCTTGCTTTCTAGTCACATAAAGCCAATGTCTTGCCAGTACTTCTCAAAGTACTAAGGACAGCACTGTGCACAGAGATAGCCCTCAGTGCAAGAAAGATCAGCAAGTTTGATGACTACACATATGTCTGGACTAAGCTAGCTATCATTTTAAATGTGTTCATTTAAGTTCTTAGAGCAAGGGTTTGGCATCCATATGAAGTGACTGTCCCATCTTGCCAACTTGTAAGATGATGAGGAAAGTGATCATGGCCAGTACTCTAAGCCCAGAATTCTCCCCAAGTTCACTGTTTCAATCAAAGTCAAGCTAACTTTTTCTGCAGATAGTCAGATAGAGGCTTGCTGGGTTTAGGGGAAAAAATAAGCAAATAAAATGTTCTGTCTGATCTGCCTTGATGAACCAAAGTCTTGGCCCCAGGAACTGGCCCCCAGGAAGGGTCCAGAAAATACAATTAATAATAAATTACAAACGTGGTTGTAGCAACTATGGGGAAACCCTACATTCCTCTTCTCAACCCACATGCTCACTCCCTAGCCCTCTCTACCCCATGGGCTTAATAGGCATCAAAGTGAACCAAATCCGATAAAACATTTCCCTAAGCTAGGTGAGCGCCAGTTCAATGGTTCATTCTCATTCATTCTCTTTCCCTTCTTCCTGCAGAGCAGCTCATCAGAGCCAACAGAGGAACAAAGGGATCAGCATTTCAGAGATTCAATCCTTGTCCTCTTCCTGTTCCTCTGTTATCCAACCAAGGCCCCTAAACTCAGCAAGGCTTGATGATAAGTGTCATTTGAACACTGACACCTTGTTGGTAGTCTTGGCTGCCTCTGTGGTGGCCATGCAATCTGAGACCTACGCTATGCTTTCCAGATATGCTGATAACTGCATACAACAAAGGGTACTAATGCATACACAAGGAAATACTTATTACATACAGCAGGCTGAGGGCCCCTCAGTGGGTGAAAGGACTGCGCTACAGTCTAAACTTTTGTCTCATGTCTCTTCTTCCCTCCCCTTCTTCCCTCTCCTCCTTCCCTTCTCTCCTTTTAATTCTCCACAGAAATTCCCTATGAAACAGATCACTGTGCATATGATTCTGCCTTCTCCAAGAACCCAAACAAACCAAAGTGATTCTAAGCTGTCTGATGGGGCTTGAAGACTGTCTCATTCCTTTTCCAGGTGTCTGAGAGGATACCATCTTGAATGGCATGAGGTGACAGAGATAAGCCCTGGCACATAGTGGGATATCTACACTATAGTGACCTGGCAGAGAGGGAAAATATTTACAGTATAACTTACACATTTGAAAACCATCATTGGAATGATGCCTAAATTACAAAAAAGAAATATAGTTAAAGAAGTAAAAATGGAAACAGGGGCTTGAGCCTGAAATAGTTGGCTTATTTTCTAGGAAAGTGATACATAAGTACCACACACTAGGTGGGTTAAACAGCAGAAATCTCAAGAGTTCCGAAGACCAAGTTTCTGAGATGGAGCATGGCTACTCTCCTTGTTTTGCCTTTTTGTGTATCTTCACGTGGCTTATTCCTTCTCTTCATGCTCCACTGTGTCTCTATGCTCAGATTTCCCCTTGCAAAAGCACGGTCATATCAGAATCTGCCCTAATGGTCTTGTTTTAATTCCCTCTTTTATAACCTTGTCTCTGATAGGACCCTGTTCTGAAAAGCTGGGAGTTAGAACTTTAGCGTAGGCATTTGGAGGGAGCACAGCTCAGGCTGTAACAGCTATTTGGCAATTGACTTGCTAGTTTGAGAGTGTCCCAACTGGGAAAGGAATCTAGTTCTGAAGTTAATAACCGATGACATGACCATTGACCGGAGCCTGAGAGAAAGAAATGGAAGTGCACAAAAGGAGGTCTGGGGCAGATTTTTAAGCCACTGCTCTCTCATCCCACTGGAAAGTGTCAACCATGGCAAAGGCACTTTGCCACCCAGCCAGCTCTGCTACCCAGCTAGTTGATATGAGGCAGCTTCCGTGGTGAACACCACAGTGACAAGATGAACACTAGAATGAGAGCCCATCCTGCAGAGTTAGAAGTTACCATGGATACCACAGTGTGGGCTTCCACTTACTTAGGCCAGTCTGAATGCCCACATTCCCTGTCAACAATGGTGACCAGCATTAAGCCCCCAGTATGACACTACTCAGCCATTTGTTAGCAAGTTGGCTTCATGCTTTCTATGTTTGAGGGCTAAGCAAGTAGTCATGTTAAGGGGTGACATGCTGACTTCGACATTCCCTCTTTGGCTGCCGTGGCTCAGCCATCATTCTGAAGGGCTTAGGGAATGCCTGTTCCACAAGAGTAGAATTCCACACATCATCACACCCACAGATGGAGCTGAAGAGAGCCACTTCCCTTCCAATGAAGAGTGTTGGAACAGGACTCTCTTCCTTACTGCTTCCTAGGATGGACAACATGTTCTTCAAACTGCTAAGTCTAACTTTGTACTTCCTAACCCTCCTTTCTTTTTCTGACTCTTTGAAGTGACCAGCTCTGTGTCACAGTAAGAAAGCCCTCTGCACCTTCTCTATTCCAACTCTTTAATTAGGAATCCTGGGCTAGCACACGCTGTTTGGAGGACTGGAATGAACACAAATCCTGTCCCTGTTTTATTGTGTCCTGAGGTACAGGATCTAGGGGCTGCTTGATTTTGACCTCTGCCCTTTTATTACCCTGAGTGACCCTCCTTACAAGGCTAACTGTGACTATGCCAGAGGTATCAATGGAGCTGAATGTCCTCTTTCTTTAGAGAGCATGCAATAAGATAAGAGGGCTCGCTCACCTGATGGCTTACTAAGGTCACTGATCCCTTCTGACATGCCTGCTACAATTCAACTTTTGGCCCCAGGGAGATTTTAAAAAATGTACTAATGGACGCATTCAACTTATTTAAAAACAACTGGATTTTGTGATAGTAGCAGTTAGAGTCTTAGACATTAATCCTCCGTGACTACATATTTCAAGCTTTGGTAATGCATTCCAAATGTTATGGGTCTTGAGTTTCAATGAGGCCTGAGCTGATAGTTTCCCTTCTAGGAAAACCAGAATACTAAAGTGTCTCCCTGTTCCATTTTCTGTACTTTAAAGATGTTTCACTTAAGGAAAATAAACACCCAGTGGTATTAAGCATCAATCAAGGGAGTCATAAAACACGTGTAGTTGCCTTATTTGCTGTGCTTATGAGCTGTCAATTAATTTGAGTCTAGCTAACCTCAAATGTTTGAGGGTTTCCAAAGAACAGTGTTTTGCTCAATTCACCATAAGAAGTAACTCCCAACTCCACTTCCTCATGCTTCTCTCCAAACAGAGATGCCTACCAAGATAGCAAAACAAAGTTGATAAACCCTTTCCTTCACATATTCCTGAAAACACCCTTGATGACGTTTACATTTCTTGTGCAACTCTTTTTGTTTGTTTGCTTCTCTCCTTTTTTCTCTCTCTTTTTTGCCTGGCACCTTCTAGGTGCTTTTACTACCTCCTTCTACCTCTGAGGGATGCCCCCTGCACTTTTGTGGCTCTAGAGGTCCCCAAAGAATGGATTCTTAAGAGCAGAGGGTCAATATTTTTTCTTGTGATTCCTATGATCCATGAACAAGATAGGGCAGGGGACCAGGAAGTTAGATTTATTTATTTATTTATTTATTTATTTATTTATTTATTTATTGTGTGTGTGTGTGCATGTACTCACATGTGTGTATTCTTTAATACATATTTGAATAGTGAGATATGCTAATTGTAAACTCTGGTTTATTTTATATTTTAAAAGAAGGGGATAAATGTGTGACAGAAATTTTTATTCTATACATACACATCCACAAAGGAGATCATTTTTAAATAGCTTTTTTCATTCATGTATCTTTATCTTTGCCATCTACACTTTATTGAAGTTTCTATATCCAGGGAATCCTGGCAGATGAATAGTTTGCGTGTTTATTTATGTTTAAAACTGAAGAGTACACATTTTTCTTCATGTCTGAAGCAGATGGGTAGGATGCAATTCTACTGAGGCTGTAGGTTTTCAGTATAGAGGTTCTGGCTTTCTCTCCCATGCTCCGCCTCTTGCAGAAAAATCACACTGTTAAGAGTATGGACAGTAGAGCTAGACCCTTGTGGCCGGCAGGAATCTTGCACAGAGTGACTGAAAAAGATTTGAAAGTATTCACAAGATGGGCTCCGTGCTTTTGACTCGTCAAGCAATCCTACTACTCTGAAGCTGAGGCCAAATGTTCAGGCAAACATGGTATCTGCTTCACTGTACCTCTCTGTCATGTTGCCTTTTGATCAAAATAATGCTAGAAGGTCACTCCCTTGATCTGGTTAGCATCGAGATAAGGTCAGGCATTAATTAATGTTGAATTACCAAAGAATTCCTATGGAAATGCATATGACATCTACATTATAGCCATAATTAGCTAATTAACCAATCAATTATAATGATTAATGTGATCATAATGAATGTATGGCAAATGGTTATTAATTCCTAGCATTTCCAAAGTGAATACATTAATCACAGTTGAATCTATGGTTTAATGTAGGTGCCTGATTGTCATTCTGAACTCTAGGTGTGATATAATAACTTACATCTGCTCAGAACTTTCACAATATATTAAGCACTTGGTCACAAATTATCTTATTTTTTTTCCTTCACAACAAACTTGTGAATCACTTGAAGGCAAGTGGGTGAACAATGCCCCATTATTCATGATTTTGCTTTTCGTAATTTAGTTACCTGTAGTCACCAAATATTAAATGGAAAATTCTGGAACCAACTCATAATTTTTAAGTTATGCACAGTTCTGAATAGTAGGATGAAATCTCTTCCCTTCCTAGGATGGAAATTGCCCCTTTGTCCAGTCTGTCCATGCTGTATACATTATCTGCCATTGTGACTGTCTCAGTTAGCATGCCAGCTACCACAGCTTCACAGTGCTGGTGTTCAGGTCTTCTATCTTTCACTTAATTTTAATGGCCTCAAATCACAAGAGTAGCAACGTTGGCCACTTTGTTATATTAAGCATATTGTTATAATTATTCATATCATCATTGTCATTTGTCTCTTACCATGTCCTAATTTATAACTTTAACTTTAACATAGGAATTATACATAGGAAAAAAGAATTACATGGAGTTCAGTACAGCCAAAGCTTGGGGCATTCGATGGAGCCTTAGAACCTGTCCCCTAAGGTTAGGGGAGGGAGCTGCTATACTGTTAATGTTGCTTCTGTTTCACAAATGTAAAACTGAGCTTCAGAGAAAGTTGAATCATGTCTCAATACCTCCCTTTTTTATTTCTTCCTTTGAATAGCTCTTGCTGCAATTGTAGTTGATCTTCACAGTTCTAGAGTATCCCCAGCCCTCTCCAGGCCTTTTGCTGAATAGTGCATTTGGTGCTTAGTTAGAAAACTAGTCAACATGTCATCATAGCAAAGAGGTCATGGGAGGGAATTTCACCTCACAGCTGAGAGACATGTTGAGTCATTTGGAGAGAAGGGACTTTGGGAGGTGACATGCACTGTTCCCACTGTGTGGTGCTAGAAGGGAGGAGGGAATGTATATGTATGTATGTATGTATATGTGTATGTATATGTATATGTACACACATTATATATATGAATAATATGTAATCCCAATCCACACCAAGCAAACAATCCAAATAAACTAAAAGTCTTTTGAAATCCTGTACCAGAATTGTCCATCACATCTGTCTCTGCTATTACCATCCATAAGCAAAGGTTTGTTAGTGAGTCTCAGAACTGTCTAGTTTGGGTGTGCTGTAGAAGCATTGTTCAGGGCACCCCACCCCCAGCCTCAGCTGGCCTTGGGAACATCTGTTGCAGGATCCCAATTGCTGCATGGCCCCAGCTTGGGTATCTTGCTTTTGTCTAATGCCTGGTTTTGATGAAAGGCATATGTTATGTTCAAAGACCCCTGCTCAGCTCAGCCTCTGTATGCCCTTATGTAATTAGTTTGTTTAAACTGTGTCTGATTATGTCAGGTCTTGACTGTGGCCCTAAGTACAAGGTTGTAATAGGATATACCTATTAAACAGATGTCAGGCTTTAATGGATATGTTTTGAAAAATCAATTGGAATTAAACTTTCAATAACTACTGTAGAAGAAGAAAAGTATATCCCCTATATTAAACAAAGCGACAGGGCTTCTTACTGATTTTCTTTTTTTTTGTAAGAAATATTTTGTTTTAATATTTGACAGCTTTACATGTGTATATGATATATTTTTTCACAGTCATTCCCCCACTGTCAATTAGCCTTGCTTATCTTCTTCCATCTGAAACCCCTCCCTCTTTCTCCTAATGCATTCAGCTCCTACCTTCATGTCATAAAAAAAAATTCACTGTGTTTAATTAGGATTGCTCACATGTGATAAATATGGAGTTATTGACTCATTCATGGGCAACTAACCAGTGGTTAAATAGCTCAAGAACAATGACTCCTTCTTCCCTAGCAACCATTAATGACCAGTAGCTTCTCAGCTAGGGGTGGAACATCAGGAGTCTCTCCCTCACTCATGCTGAAATATTGAGGGGCTTGATATTATGCAAGTCCTATGCAGGTAACCATAGCCACTGTGAGTTCATGAATGCAATGGTGATGTCATGTCAGAAGACAGCAATTCATAGCACTTCCCTCCATCCTCTGGATCCTGGCTCTTGCAGGATCTCTTCTCTTCTGGGATGTTTCTGGGATGTTCTGTGATGCTTCCTGAGCCTTGAGAAAGCAGTGTTTGCCTGAGATGTGTGTCAGAGATAACTAGAAAAAGAATCTAGAAATTCCAGTTCCTGGTCTCTCAATCATCAGGTATTATGATTTGGTATAGAACTCAGGCAACTGTATTTTTAAATGGTCCCTTGAACATGATGATGTATGTCTAAGTCCGACAGCTATAAGTATAGAAACAATCAGGGATGCTCGGTGAGAGACAATCAGAGGTAGTTATTTATTGAAAATCAATTTATTACTACTATAGAGCTCCACTTCTATAATCCACTTATTGTTCAGCTATTGGCTGGTTGATTGAACTATTCATATATATATATCCTTACCACCTGGTAAGTGTAGGTTGTCAGAACAGATTACATTAGGCTATAAAAGATATCTTCCTAAAACATAGTTTTGCTATTAAAAATATTTGAGAATGAAGAGATCAAATGTTTGTTCAATGTCTGGTCCATACCATGCATGGTTTATTTATTTGCTGTTTCATTCAGCATCTTATAGGAGCCCTAATAAGGAGGTAATGTTATATCCATTTTACAGGCAGCAACACCGAGTTCCTACAATTTAAAACATCTGTTCATTATTCTTCCACTAGAAAATGCCATAGGTAAGGAGATAAAGTACACAGAAAACCAAATAGTTCAGTAATAAATAGGTAAATCAAACTGAAGGAGATGAATCAGTAGATCTAATAAGACAATTCTGATGGCAGAATAAAGGATTAATAGGATAAGCTATCATTTCTAGCTCTACTGTGTTGTTAATAGGAGACCATAGCTTTAGCGCAGAAAACAAGATGAAGGACTTCTCTGTCCAAGTAGATAGTTAATCCAGGTATCCCACACAATTCTGATCCAGTAGTTCTCAGGCCTAACATTAGAACATGTGTGTAGAATACCCTGAGATGATTCTGAGCTACCAGAGAGGCTTAGAATTAAGTTGCTTACAAAGTCAATAGGGGTAGTTGAAGGTTTTTGTGTGTTGTAACTCAATTCTGAAATGGAGCCCAGAGTAATGTGCAACCTTCACCCTGCTCAGTCACTTCGTCTCCGGATACCACCTCTTATGCACAAATTAGCTCTCCAGTTCTGTTCCCCTCCTCTAGTCCCATTTCTACCTTTTGACATCAGTTATCTTACTGTTGACTTAACTTCTTATAATCTCTCCCTAATAGACTCAGCCTGTATCCTGAGCAGCTTTAACTCTCTTCTATAGTTTGAGTGAGCATGTCCTATGATGGCTGTGATCCGGGGTCCCCAAAGTTACATTCTCCATAATGGACTATAAGGCCTCTGTGTTACCTTGTTTTAATGTCAGTTCTTCTTTGTGGATGGCAGTTGAAAAAGGAGGAAATATTGAAACGCTATTCAGAATAAACACAAACACAATTTGTAGAACTGATTTGGGAGGAAGTACAATGCTCAGACCCAAATGTAACTGGATAGATTAAACAACAATCATAACTTACATTTTAAATGTGAATGTTCATACACAGACCTATCATTCAACTGTACTCCAGGGGCTGGAAGGAGCAAGCTTAACATCAGCAGCACATCTGGAAAATATTCAAGTGGACCCTGCATTGGCTTACTTTGGGGAAAGGTAGTTCATAAGTCTCAGGAAATTTGGGTCCTTGCATTCAGGGATAGCATTCACAGAGCAAATGTCTCAGAGTGATTAAAATGCCCAGAGATGGGAGAAGAAAAGAGTGTCCCACCATCTTACCTGAGAACATCTTATAGGAATTGGTTACTGCAAGAGACCCAGTTATCCAGAGAGCAGCCTGTAGACGTGGAACTGACCCCTGGGAAACTGGGTCAGAAGTGAACTCTAAGGGCAGAAGTTGTGTATGGGAAAACTGGTGATGTGCTTAAGGGAGAACTTGCTCAAGACAGGGATTATCTTTTTATGATGGAGTAGAGCAGAATTTTGCACCGAGTAACAAATTGCCCTCTATTTGTTGTCTCTACCAGCTGTGATTCGTGAACCAAAACAGGTAGTATATAGTGAAGGAAGACTTCTCTGATATTTAGAGGCCACCAAGAATAAATACATAAAAATAAAAACCAAGGGGACATTTTAACAAGGAGAACTTTTCCTGTAAAAGACCAGATAAATAGTTTCATCTTTACGAGCCTGTTAGTCTCTGTCTCAGCTATGTAAGACTGTCTACTGTGTCCATGGTTAAGCATGAAAAGAGCAGAGACAATGCATGGATAGGTGTGTCTGGGTTCTAATAGAACTCAGCTTGTGTAGAGTAGCATCAGGAAGAAATTGGTCCATGGGTCCAAGTAAGCCACCCATTTCAACAGATTTTGAGAATGTTGAAGGCTTGCACTAAGACTCTTCCGAAGAGAACATAACTATAAATACACATTGTCTCCATAGATACTAAAGACTAGTGGAGCCATCAGAAAGGTTTAGAAGGTTTATTCCTTTACAAACAAGGAAACTGAACCCTGAAAACTGTGGGGTTCACCCCAAAACAGAACCATGTGTTAGTGGTCTTTGTATACAGAATGTGGTTGAATCTGCTGGTCATTTCATGTGTATCTGCATTTTGAAAACAGATGTGGTTTCTGACAAGTGTTTCCCAACCTCTGTGCATTTTGATTAAAGTGCATTTCTACCCGCCGCTGAGCTCTCCTTTGAGGTGCTCGGAGTCCCTTTCTGTCTTAGAATAACACGTGCATTGTGACACCGTCGGTGTCAGCAGGCTAGCTTTTCCAATTTTACAAATGTCTTTTCTCTCAGGAGCTGAAAATGTTCTCAAAACTGTCCTGAAAGCAAGTAATGCTTTCGGTCCTTGTCACCTCCATGAGCAACATGCAGCAGCTTTGCTTTCTGACTTCATTCTCCTGGTGACATTTTTCACACAGGCTCTGACAGAGACAGCAATTATAAAGACATCCAGGTTGGCATTCAAGGATTCTTGAAGTTAACAAATTGTCCGGGGATAAACGACAATGAAGTTGGCAGCCGCTGTGTTCCTCATGAAAATGTGTGTGTGAGGGTTCAGAACAAACCTTGGGAAGAAGCTGCACTCATCTTGGTGGGGGCCAGCTGGAGCCACTCCAGTACTGCCTTCTTTGAGAGCTATAATCTGGCCCAAGGCATCTGGGATATGGACTTCTCAGCATATCTGAAGGGTCAGAGAAAAACAATGGCAATACATATTCAGTCACAATAGAGCTTCTTGATTGGCTGTCAGTACTCAGGTGCAAGGAAGACATTTGATCAAATCTAATTCTCTCAGGGATTGTCACCATTTTCCAGCCTAAAGCCCAGCCTCTGGGAATTCAGGGGTAGAACTGAGCCTAAAATAATAGCCTAGGTGTTGATCTATTTAAGAAATGACTTTCTTAAGATAAGAATTGTCAGTAGAGGAGAACCACATATTGGATAGCAATACACTGAAGTATTCCTGCACCGACCAGGTTGACTCTTAGATGGAAGAAGGCATATTTTAGTGAAGGGAGGCTTTGCCAACTTTTTCATCTCCTTCTGTTGCTCTTCCATCTATCTGAAGATTAGAACCTATGTTGTGTGTGATGCTATGTAAATCCACTTTACAGAGAAGTAAATAAGGAAATCAAGACGCTTAGAACTTCCCCCAAAGTTTTCTCACCAGCAGAGGACGTCTTGAATAATCTGGAAATACTGGAGAGTATAGCCAGCCAGTGTTGCTCTTTGTCTGAATTAGATCAGACATCTGGACTGGAAAGACTGATAAACCCCTAAGTCACTGATCTCATCCCCACAACCCATTTCCTCTGCTCATATATTGGTGCTCTGGGTGATGACTGAGGGAACCTTTGAGGACCCCCCTCAAGATGGTGGAATTTGAAAGGATCCTCTTGAGTTTTCTGACTTGGTCCCTCAGCCATGCTCCTGAACACAGAAGTCCTGGGCCATTCCTCCATCCAGATCCCTGGTGCTGGGTCAAATGGAAACAAGAGAATTCTGCTAAGAGGATGGAAGGGGGCTTAGGACAGACTGGGAGGGGAGGAGAGTGAGGATGTGTCAGGCAATGAATTCAGTGTGAGGTCACAAGGGTCATATAGAATGAAGACAGCTAACTGCAACCCAGAGACTGAGTGTGACTGCTCTTCCATTCAGGGAAGAATGACAGCAATTGTGAGGTGCTCCTTGAACTGGAGACTGTGCCTCATTAGGGTGCCACACTTAATCATTCTTATGCTTTGGAAATAAGGATCAGTGTTACGAAGTCCAGAGCTAATCGGAGACAGGGCCAAGATTCAAACCAAGTTCCCCAGCCTCCGAGTCAACAGCCAAGAGAATGTGCTGCTTGGCCTTCATGTTTAGGCAGAGAAGATGCCAGGCCTTTGTCACTGTAAGTATCTTTCCCAGAAATCAGTACTGGCTATGCACAGGAAGGGTGTCAGCTGCCATCATGAAGTTCCACTGGGTAGAAAACAGAGTTGATTATAAGTTATCTCTGCATGGTAGGAGATCTGTTGGGAGACAGTACAGGAGCATATATGCTTTTGTCAAATATCCAATTCCTGATCCAGAGCCTTGCCACTGAAAAAACACACAGTGCATGCATGACACCTGAATGCATATTGACAGTCACATGCTCAGTCCGATGGGGTTTGACTTCTCTGCTACCATTACCCTAGTCTCAGATGGCATGCACCTGTTTCCCCAGGCTATCTACATCCTCCTCTAGTACCAGTCTCTAGCCAGCCATCCAAACATTACCTGTCTCCTTTCCACCAGGCCCAAGGCCTGCCGGCTCACTCTGCTATCTCCATGCAGGAACAAGTCCAGCCATTTTTTCCTCTCTGTTCCTTCTGCTGGGTTGCTAAATGTTCAGGAGAAATATCACATGATTGTAAAAATGGCAGCTTTTATGAATATTTAATTCTAGTCAGTTTATGCTCCTGTACTTTAAGATAACCCAACCTGCTTTCTTTCAATTATTTCCCATTAACTACAGGAGGCAATTATGAGGGAGGATGTGGGACAAGAATGAACTATTGGTTTATTCGGGGGGTGATGAGATCGATCGGCAGTCTGTAAGGCTAAGGTTTCTTTATTCAGAAAAACACCAGCCCAAACACAAGCCAGAGTGTGCCAGGGGCAGCAAAGCAGCCAGGCCAGAGAGAGGGGCCAGAAAGAAAAATATTCACATATGCTCGGTCCCTTAAGAACCGTTCCTGCATCACCTTAGACTTGCCCTCACCACACCCTCATGGGCATGTCCCGGCACACCTGTCTGGGCTACTAGGAGGCGGGGCTACAGTGTCTCCCTACATGGGGGTTGCATGTAGGTGGTAAATTTACTGTTTTATATCAATGGATGATATTACCATGTGGAAGGATTAGTGATTCTCATATTGGTGGATCTTGTCCCTGGAGTTTCTGAATCTTGAGCCTGGGCATGGACCAACTGTCTGCATGTCTAATGGGCTCCCAGCCAATGCTACTTCTGTGAATGGTACTCTGTGCATTCTCATATTCTTACCTGCTGTCTTAGATAGACAGGGATTCCTTTCTTATCCATGATGAACCTCTCCAGTCAGGGACACTGAGGACTTCTCTCCAAAGGCCACAGAGAAGATTCTCTATGTCCAGGCTGTGAACTCAGTCCTACTGATTCAGAATGACTTGGACATCAGCCTCATAGAATTTATACTGTATGTAATTTGTGATTAACTGAGAATTAGAGGAAAATGCTGCTAACAAGCTAATAAAAGGGAAAACACTACAGGCATTGTCTACACCATGCTAGAATATAAAGGAAGATACTTAAGCAGCCAGATAAACAATCAATCAGTCTCTCCAGTATTGGGACAACTAGGAAGAATTTGCCTTCTTCACACTCCAAGGAAGTGCTTTTCCTTTTGTGAACCAGTCTGCAGTGCCTTATGGATGTCAGCTTGTTATCCACCTAATAGAGTTGTCTGCATCTCAATTTCACATCCTTTGTGAAATATTTCAAGGAGATTCAACCAAAACATAAGAATGCAAGAAAAAAAAATACGGGAAGGTCGGCTGGGAGATACAGTCATCACTCTTGTCAACTCTTAAATCATTTCATCTTTTAGAAGCCTTTGCTGCTGTAGGAAACTCTGAACTCTGCAGACTTGTCCCCCAAAGAGATGGATGCAGATGGGGGCAGCACGAAACCAGCATGAGGGGTTTCCCCACAGCAGCCCAGAAAGCACTTGTGAATGTGGCAGGAAATGAGATCTTAAGTCAGTGCATAAAACAATCAAATCCATCACAGCCTGGGAATGGCCCCTCATAACTCAGGGACTGTCATAGCCCTTTGTGTGCACAGAGGCAGTTGCAGAAGGAGTGACGAACTGAGTTGAGAGTCTGCTAAATCCATTCTGGCAGCCAGGAGGAATATGTTTCCAAAGCCAAGTCACATCATTTTCCTTGAGCTCATTTGACTGCAGGCTAAGAAGCTATTGCAGAAAAAAAAGAGGTGGGGGCAGGGGTGCTGGCATAATGAATATTAATGAAATTAATCCTCTGGATTGAGGGTGGGCTGGTGCTGGTACATAGAGAAGGTCGGTAAAGAACATTGAAAATGATGATTCCAACATGGGTAGTCTTGACTACTTACTCCTCATACATGTTACCTGCATGCCTGCTGTGTTCATACATGTCCACTACTGCTTTGACAAAGATCAACACCTGCCCTCTTTCCCCAGTGACATCAAAGTATGTTGCAGGTTTTATAAGCTGCTTTGACTATTCCAGAATTCACTTTCCATTATAATGGATCAGGAAAAGCATCCCAGAACATTTAGTTACCTAACAATACCTCCCTGTGGCAGACATCAACTGGTCCTCCTTGATGTATGGGGGCTTGGGGTTTTATCCAAGAGCACAGCTTAAAGATATGGTCTCCCAGGTACCCAGAAGGTCTGGATTTTGCCCATTTCCCCATCCCTCTGCATGTGTTTAATTGTAGTCTTCCCAAATAAAGGCACAAGTTTAACTCATGGGTCCTATGAATGTGACCTTATTTGGAGACAATCATTTCAGCTGTAATTAAATTAAGACATGGGTATATTGAATTAGGGTAAACGCCAGATGTAATAACTGGTATTCTTATAAGATCAGGGAAAAACAACAACAAAGAAATCCGGAGACTGAGTGAAGAAGATCATGTGGCCATGAAGCCAGGAATTAGAGTAATGGAACTACAAGCCCAGGAATGCCAAAGACTGTTGGCAACCACCCAAAGATGGAAGAGGCAGGAGGATGTTGTTTCCTTGTGCCGTCAGTTTTCCCTTCTTGACACTTTTGACTTCAGACACATTCGTCTTCTTAACCAAAAGGGGGTTGTGCTTGAACTGTTTTAATTGCTCCGTGTGTTCTTGCAGATCCAGGAGGCTGTTACAAATCCTAGGTTTGAAACTCAGTTCAGGGTGCTTAGTAGAAACCAGAAGTTGTCTACAGAGACGACCTCTAACATTTCTCTGTCTTACCCTTTTCCTGTTCAGCTCTTCTGAATTCAGTTTTGAATGAAGAGGCTCATTCTGAACTTTCCACCATGGGTCCCCAGCATGCCTCTCAAGTTCCTTCTGGGACTGAGGTAAAGCATCACCAGTCAATGCTGGACAAGCTCATATAGCCTGGATTGGAGATGGGATCTATGGAAAGACTAATTTAGCTTTCCTGCAGAAACAGCTTGCTGATGTCTTTGGTTGGGTCGATGCCAAGACCTCAAGGGTAGAATGTGGGGGTTCAAGAGATGGTTCAATGGTTAAGAACACGTGCTGATCGTCCAGATGTGAGAAATGAATTTTTAATATCAAAAGTAGTTAGTAGCTGATAAGGGCTCTGATTACCTGAACACCTCCTCTTCCTGTTGGTGCCAATTAGTAAGATTAAAACATCCAGCTCACACCAATGGAATAAGATACTGTCACCAAATACATCAGAGAGAAAAGACAGAGGCCACTCAGTCAAGTGTGCTCACTAGCCTGATTTGGGTTTTGTCACACTCTTTTTAGAAAACAAAAACCAACCAACCAACAAACAAAAACCTTGCCAAATGATGTTTTGCTTTCTTCATGTATCCCTTTGGGCAACACTGGGATTATTCTTTACTCACACAAACCCACACAGAGAACCATGGTTCCATTCTCATACGTTAGCTGTACCTGCATCTCCAGAATACCTAACACCTCTGTCTTCTACTAGTGCCTGCACAAAAGCCCATATACCCTCTACTACATGTACATATAATATAAATCTAAAAAAATAATTAATGACCAAGACCAAAAAGAACGAACCATCTTTGTAATGATAGATAAGCAATTTGGTATAACTCTGACACTTCTCCCATTTGTAGATTACATTAACACAAGTTTTCAGGAAGCATAGCTTTTTTTTAAAAAAAAAAAAATCAGGATCTACAACATATCTTTTACTTTGATCTAAGAACTGTATTATATCTTCAAACAACCCAACATGAAGACAAGATTATCACAGTGATGATGCCTCAATAGTGAAAAGACAGTAAGGAGCCCGACAACAGAGAAATGGTTTATTTTTTGTGCATTTGCATTAATAACATGCAAATGCTTCAAAGGATGACATTAAACATGATGGAGTGACACTAAAATGCCTTAATATGATCTGAAGTAAATGGAACATGTTTTTAAAAATTATATACTATGATAACAATTACATCTATAATGCTGACTAGGAAAAACATACACCAGTATGGATACTTTCTTTGAAAGTAGGAAAGTCTTTCTTATTTTTGCTTATGAATCCTTCTGTAATGAATTTTTTGAGTTCTGTTGGGGCAGATCTTCTGAGACATTTATTAGTGGGTCTAAGGATGAAATGACCAATCATTTATTTACCTATTTTGCTTTATTGAGACAGGGTTTCTCTGTGTAGCCTAGGCTATCCTGGAACTCACTCTGTAGACCAGGCTTGGTCTGGAACACACAGAGATCTGCCTGCATCTGCTGCTCTGAGTGCTGGGATTAAAGGTGTGTGCCACCACTGTATGGGGGGGGCATGTTGAAGGAAATTACCTTCACTTTAGGGGAGAAGAAGAATCTGATTAACAAAGTGGAAGTAATTCTTCAAGGCAATTTTTTTTTTTTTTTTTTTTGGCAAAAGGATTCTTAGGAACCCACACTGGGCTGGTAAGTACACATGCCCAAGATGGCCTCTGTCTTTTATCCCTATTGCAGGTGGTCACTGTGTCTCATTCCACTGGTGGGAGCTTAACTTCATGACCTTATGTGAGTGTCTATTTTGAAGGGAAGAGAAAGGTTTCGGGAATATGGGAGCTTGTCAGGTGAACTACCTTTGATAGAAAAAAATTCTTACACTTTAAACAATAATCCCTGACTCCCCCCTCATCTCTCCTGCTGCCAGCTTTTGTAAAAAAAAAATCTGGAGCATAGCCAGATCCATTTGCTTTAGGCTGCATCACAGTGGCAGGGTAGAGCAGATCATAGAGCCCCGGTGTTCAAAATACTACACCTCTGGCTCCATAAGGAATGTTTGCCTATCCCTGATTTAAAACATTTCCCCACTGTAGTTTAAAATCACTCCCTTAGGACTTCCAAGGTGCTCCCAATAGGAGAAACCTGCCTGAGCTTTTGGAATGGTCATCTTACTGTCACTTAATCAGTAGATGCAGACCTTGAAGTCTCTACCCTGGAGAAGGTGACATAAGTTAGTCTGGATTTATGGCACTGTCTTTTGAAGATTTGGATCTGGATATTCAGGTTTCTGGTCACTTCTTTCCACCCCATTCAAAAACATTCCAGATAACTCCCACCCTCAGAACATTAGAACAGAGGCTGAGGTAGTGGAGCCATGGTTATTATCCACTCCAACAGATACAATTGAATTTGATTAGCAGTACAGCAGGAAGGTGGCTGCTTCAGAGACAGCTTTTGTCTTACCCAAAAGCAATTCAAGTTCATTAAAATCACAATTATCTGACTCTTAATTAGGTGAGATGATAATTTAATTAACAATGCCCACTTAATTGTCGGTGGCAGGGAACTGAAACAGGCAGGCACCATGGTGACTAAAGCAGCTTGCCCTGAAATACAGTAGATGGCTTTCTGCAGTAGCCCGCTAAAGACATTCTGTGTGTACTTTTGGCAATTGAAGGACCTGAGAAAAGTAAAATTGGATCTACTTAGAAGGTCAGATTCTTCGGGGACCATGCATTTTTCTCTTAGAGTCCTTCTTGTTTCCTAGTTCCTTTGGTGAAGAGGATTGTAGGCTGGTAATCCTTTGGGCCAGGATCTCCTAAGCTAATTCGGAGCATGAGGGTAGGGAGGGGGAGCTGGCAGAATATGAGGAGAAGAGGAGGGGAGAGGAGGAAATGGAGGAGCAGAAAGGTTGAGTTGGAGGAAGAATAGAGGAGAGCAGGATGAGAGATATCGTAACAGAGGGAGCCATTATAGGTCCGAGGAGAGATCTGGCACTAGGGGGATTTCCAGAGATCTACAAGGATGACACCAACTGACAATCTAGGCAATGGCAGAGGGGCTACCCTATAATGAGACTGATGACTACTTTATATGCCATCCTAGAGCCCTCATCCGGTGGCTGATGGTAGCAGAGGCAGACATCCACAGCTAAACACTGAACTGAACTCTGGAGCCCAGTTGCAGAGAGGGAGAAATGAAGATCAAGGGGGTCAGGACCAGGCTGGTGAACCCCACAGAAACAGCTGACCTGAACAAGGGGGAGCACATGGCCCTCAGTCTGCTGTCTGGAAGGCCATCACGGGACTGATCCAGACCCCTGAAAGTGGATGTCAACGAGGAGGCCTTGGCAATTATGGGGCCTCTAGTAGTGGATCAGTATTTTCCCCTGGTGTAAGAAGGGACTTTGAGAGCCCATCTCAGGTAAAGGGATGCTCTCTAGGCCTGGACACATGGGGGAGGGCCTAGACCTGGCCCAGGATGAGGTTGTGGAATTTGGGGAGCCCCTGTGAAGGGTCCTACCCTCCATGGGGAACAGAGGGGGGAAGGAGAAGAGGACTGGTAGGGGGTTGTGGGGAGGGAGAAGGGATTATAATTTTGTAAAATTAAATAAACTAAAAAAAAAAAGTCAGATTCTGATCTGGACCAGTGTTGCTGAGGAATGTCCAGTGGGATGTCCAAATCAAAAAGCCCAGTTCAGTGCCTTGGGTCCTTTCTTTCATTCATTTATTCAAGTTCTCTACCTCTGTCTCCTTCTCTTCTCTCCTTGACCTAATTATTCCCTGTCTTCCAGCATGCACTAAAACTGATGCTTGTCCTAGTAAGTGTACTGTATGTGAGAGAAGTATAATGTTGTGTGGGTTATCAAAAGGAGTAAGAAGGTTAATCTTATTGTCAACTTGATTTGGTTGAGATACAGACGTCTGGGTATGTCTGCGAGTGTTTTCAGAGGTGTTTGTTTTATGTGGTAGTTTGAATGTAATTGGCCCCTATAATCTTGTAGGGAGTGGCACTATTAGGAGGTGTGGCTTTGTTGGAGTAGGCTTTGAGATTTCCTAAGCTCAGGATACTGCCCAGTATCTCAGTCAACTTCCTGTTGCCCACAAGATGTAGGAGTCTCAACTATTCCTCCAGCACCATGTTTGCCTGAATGCCACCATGCTCCCTGCTATGATAATAATGAACTGAACCTCTGAAATTATAAGAGAGACCCCCTCAATTAAATGTTTTAGTTTATAAGAGTTTCCATGGTCGTGGTGTGAAGGTGGGTTTAAAGGAATCCAAAAACACACAGATAAAGAATTAACAGGTATTTATTTGGGGAGAACTCACACAATGATGGTAAATAAGTGTCTTGGTCTTCAGTCTTCTGCTCCTAGAGATGCAGCCTCTGCTTTCAGGATGCTCTGACCACAACCTAAGAGAACATGAGCTAGCCCCTCCTCTTCCTTATAAGGGTCACATATGCACACCTGAAGCTACTCCCTTAGGAAAGTCTAAGTCTTATACCTAACATGCTCTAGCTAAGATAAGAGAGGATATTAGTTATGACTATCCAGTATTCAACCTCATCAAAGACCTGAGAAGGAAAATAACATTTCTAGGGTAAGCAGGAAGTGCAAGCTAGTGACTTCCTAAAGGCTCAAGAAATGACAGAACAGCAGGCTACCTGGACAATCACCCAAGGTCTCACAGTAACACCAGGACAACAAACTTCGGCTAAAGCCTAGAGTATCTGACAGACCATATCAGAAGCAGGAAAATTTGAAAGACTGTCTTATGTTGACTTGGCAAGGTTCACCAGTCTGTTTTTGCGTATGCCCTGCTTGTCCAGTTAGGACAGTGTGTAGAGGCAAGGGCAGTTCTTTGCCCAAAAGGCTAGATTTTCCAAGAAGAAAATGAACTCTAAATGGAGTATCACCGATACCTATCATACTCTTGAGAACAGCTGGGTGCTGTCAGGAGCAATTGTGTCTCATGTCAATAAATTTCTAAATTATTAAAATATTTAAATGCCATATTCTGCAGGTCTTTGAAGTGTTTGAAGATCAAATATCTATGCTGAGAACATCTTTGAGCATATAGAATTCTGACTAATATAACTAACTATAAGAAACATGAGTGATTATAACCTGTAACACTCAAAAACTTATATTGCTTACTGACTGGAGCTTCCCATACAGGAATTAAACAATCTTTAAACACATGTTCAGCATGAGGACAATTACCTCAAAATTTTAACTATATGTGAATATATGTAAACATCTAGATCAGAGGTAGAACTGACATCTCTTAATCAGAGATAGAACTGTATTGTACAAAATGATAAAACTATCCTAAATCATATCAATATACAAAATATCTTAAGTATATATAGAAACATACATACATACAATATGATAAAAATAACTGCACATTTGTATAAAAAAGCATTATAAACAGAAAGAAGACTCTACACAGTATGACAAATATAATTTCAAGTTTGAAACAATATACAAATTACCCAAGATAGGAATAAAAAAAATTAATTTAACATAAGTATCAATATACAAGAATCTATAACAATGTAAGTTGTCTATAGCTAATAGTTGCTAAAATAGTTCACAAGAAGATATACTAATCTATCTATATCACAGCAATAAAATCCCCAACTAAGACAGTATGTGAGTCAGAAAATGGATCTGAGGAGAGAAGACCTACCATTGAGGCTGGAAAGTCAGATCTAAAGTGTGTGCCTTGGGTTGCAAAATGGTTCTGTGGGTAAAAGCACCTGCTGTGTAACTGTGAGGACATGAGTAAGAATACCCAGCTCATTAACATAACCAAGCTAAAGCAAAAGCATGGGCATGGCTGTACATACAGCTGTGACACTGGTGCAGAGGAGGGTGGAGACAGGAAATGGGAGATTCCTGGAGCTTTCTGAGTGCCTGTCTGTGTCCAGGTTCAGTGGGAGACACCATCTCAAGGAAAGCGATAGAGCAAGACAACCAGTGTCCTCTTCTGCCCTCCATATATGCATGCATACGCATGTGACCCTAAATACATATGTGCATGTATTCCACACACAACACCCCCCCCACCCCCACCCCACCCACACTACTCCTTGGACAGCCCTGGATCCTCACTTTGACCGTTGGAACTTCACAAAATACCAGTTAATGCATATGAACTAAATCTCATGCATAAGGTTATGGGATGGCATATGTGAAGGAATATAACCTAGAGATGTCAGTCACTTACATTAGTAAAACGCAGGTCCATCCCTTCAGACAGCCCTCTATTCCCTTTTGTAATTAAAAGCCACTGGACCTGGAAAGGAGGTGTTTCAAGCCACATGCTTGCTGGAAACTGCTCCTGGCTCCTGTTTTGTGGGGTGAAATTTTGACTTTTATATTATTTTATTTTTTAATAAACCTATGCCTTCACTTCTGCTTTTCTGAATCTCACTCAAAGTCTTTATTAGATATCCAAAGAACCTGGACATTTTCTAACAGAATGTCTCCTATACAGTAATACTGTGAACGTGGACACCACTGCTCAATAGGGGTGTCCAGATGGGACAAAATAGAAGGAGTAGGCTGGTGAGGTGGCTCAAGATTGCTTGCTGTATATACATTAGGACCTGAATTTAAGTCCCCAAGCACCCACATAAAAGGTGTGCATACTACATCCCAACAATAGAGGGGAGTGGTCAAAAAGTTAGGTGGGTTCTGAAAGCTCTCTAGATGCCCATCCTATCTGAAAGTGTTTCTGGTGCAGTGAGAGATGTGTCTTAATGCAATGAAGCAGAAGGAAGACACTGGACAGCGTCCCCCTCTGGCCCTACATAAACAGTCACAGGCATGTGTATTCACACATTCTCTTGTAAGTGCTGCACTCACAGACACCACATAGACACACACACACACACACACACACACACACACACACACACACACACACAGAAGAAGCTTTTGCCCAATTCTTCCTGATGTTTTTTTTTGTTTGTTTGTTGTTGTTATTTCTTATGCCACAGTTTGTTGACAGCAGACTTCAGCTCCTTGAGCCTTCCAATGTCCACACATACCAGCCACTTTCTGGGAAGCTTCTTGGTTTGCCTCAGACAGGAGCCACACCACTGTTCCTTCTCTTTCTGAGGGTTCCAGACTCTTGTGTTGTACATCTGCAGACTCCTCCTCCTCTCCAGTTTGCAGGTGACAACTGTGGGACTCTCCACCCTTTGACAATGTGAGCCAACCGGCTAGGTCTTTATTAAATATAATCATTGATTTGGTTCCTATGGAGAACTTCAACTAACACAATCACCCAGGTGCCTTCTCTTTCTTTGAAGAGCTCAAAAACAGTCTGAATGTCAAGAAAGCTGATAACCATCCTGTTGATAATCCAAAACATGTTTTATCCTTACCATGCACCAGCCTATGACAATTGTTTTCTGCCTGTTATCTTATATAAGTTCACACAGTTCTCCGTGTTAGTCATTTTACTGGTGAGAGACAACCAGGGCTTAAAAAGATCAAGTAACACATTGCCTGTTGAGCAGATAATAAAAGGGCAGACCCCTCTAGCAGCACCCATGTGTCTCAATGCCTTTGCTACTAAGAAATGCTAATTGTCCCTTGGTGTAGCTCTTCACCCACAGAACGATGTCTATTCCTCTTGATGATGGTCAAATGTTGATTCTTCCTGCCTGATATCCCTCCCTGAGGTGCACACATATGCATTCTTCAAAACTCATTGGCCTCAGGCCCCTGGAGCCAGGTTCTTGCTAGTTTGAAACTTTCATTTATGCTTTCCTAGTGTCTTTCATGAGAAGTGTTGCGTTAAAAACACATTCTTAAAACTTCATCAAGATGATAAGGAAAGCCTTACCAGGGGTGAGGGGGACTATTGCAGCCAGTAAGACGCCCTACAGTGGAGGAGAGATTGGATTTTGCCCTGACGAAAAGGAACAAACCAGGTTTTATGCTAAGGAATGGGTGAGGTTAGTAGATGAAATAAATTCAACCTTAAGAACTTTGCACAAGAGTGGCTCATTAAGAATGCCGAGGTAACTGCAGAGGACAGGGAATTAGGAGTGTGGTCTGGGGGAAGGACTTTCACTGATTTGACCACCATGTTTCTTGCTAAAACTGGACAAAATGGGGCCATGCCAAGATGACGTTCAAAACCTTCGCCTGGTCAAAAGTGGGACTCAGGGGAGCCAGACTCAGTTATCCTCAAGGAGGGATTTTTCTAGAAGCCGAGGACACTGTGTGTGTGTGTGTGTGTGTGTGTGTGTGTGTGTGTGTGTGTGTGTGTGTGTGTGTGTGTGTGTGTGTGTGTGTGTAAAGAGCAAGGCTCCTGACAGTGTGGTTCTGATCCAGTGACCCTGAGGCAGCTAACTCTCCCTTCTCTCTTATCTCAATGACCCTGGCACAGGTCTTTAGTCTGTCCAGCAAGCCAGGCTTTGGTGCATCCCTCTGTCAGCCCTAAAATTGGTAAAATTTCATAGAATATGCACATGTGTATATCTCCAAGTACTCTTTCATAACATTGAGTCGATTTGCCAAGGAGTCCATAGCAAATTAACAAAATGTATCTAGATCTCTGCTCAAAATTGTTTCTCAGAGCAGTCATTCATAAACCTGTGGTGACTTCTTGAAAATATAACCTTCTGGCCTCCAGCTTAGAATCAGGGCCAGCCCCATAGATTCCCCATATGCCCGGGGTTCTGGGCATTTAAGTGAATAGCCCTTAACAAGAGATTTTCCCCTGCCTGAATGTGACAGGGTTAAAACAGCTGTGGTGACAAGGAGGCCCTGGATTGAAGTCTTCCTATTATTTATTGCAGACACAAGCTTGGGACACATCCAGTGTCCTTCTGGGACCTCAGGGACCTGGAGGGAAGGAGCCATTTGCAGCTGCAGACAGGGATGGATTTCTCACATGGCTGTCTCCCCTGGGCTTTAGTCTGTCCAGCAAGCCAGCCAGCATTTCCATTGTTCTCAACAGCAGTGACCACTGCCAGTGTGTGGGAAATGTGAACTCAGGAGCTTGTTTGAATCACTGTGACCTGCTTTTATTCTGAGCAGCCCCTGGGGCTCTGTTTGCAAGGCAGACCAGAGGCCCTGGGGCCAGGTTCATGGTTTCCTCTGTTTGGAGGCAGAAGGAGCACAAGTTGACCTTTCCCCTGCTTTGCTGTAGCCTTGTTAATGTTGCAGTTTGTGTGTTTTGTTCATCTTTACAATCCCCTAGGGCTCCTGGTGGATTTCAGAGCAGGAAACTCTTCACTGTTAAGTGGCTCTGAGGACACAGGGGCAGAAAACACGCAACTAGTTCACCTCTTGGCAGCACCAAGTTCAAAGCCAGTTAAGAGGTTTGTCATTGGTAATCTATGCCTATACTGCTGTGGGTAGTGACCTATTTGGTCTAGGTTACATTTAAGTTAATGAAATAGCTAGACCCCATTGTGGAAATCCTACTCAGTGAGCCATTTCTGAGTCTCTCAGATTCTCTGGGAGAATGGAACATACCAAGAACAACATCCCCCACACTTTCTATGACTGGGTCCTGTTAGGTCCGAGGCATCCATCTTCCTACCCAGCCCTCCCCTCTCTCAAACCTGTGGACCAGAAAATAGCATTGAGCTAAGAAACGCCGGGGATTACTTGTATAGTAGTTATCAAGGATGGATGGCTCAAAATCCCTCTTTGTGTTTCTTAGGTTTAAAAGTGATTTAATGAGTACTCATTCTTGGGAACTCCAAATAAAATAGGCCACAACCCCTAGAGATTGGGCTGTTCCCTTTCTTCATCCTAATTCCCTAGGCAATCTTGATCATTTTACTTTTTCCTTATTTTTTTTATTTTATTTATTTATTTATTTATTTATTTTTTGGTTTTTCAAGACAGGGTTTCTCTGTGTAGCTTTGGTGCCTATCCTGGCACTTGCTCTGGAGACCAAGCTGGCCTCGAACTCACAGAGATCTGCCTGCCTCTGCCTCCCGAGTGCTGGGATTAAAGGCATGCGCCACCAACACCCGGCCTTTTTCCTTATCTTTTGGCCTCTACCTGCTTCTCACTTGGAGACACCACCCTGACACAGGTTCCCATTTTCCAAGCCTGATGGAAATGATGGAAACAGCTTACCATTTTTGCTTATCTTCACTCCTGCCCATCCCAGGTCTATTCTCTAAAGAGCAACCAGTTTTCTCACATAAATTTGATTAGGTCACTGCCAGCTGAAGGTCCTTCAGAATCTTTAGTGAATCTAGCATGACAAGGCCTCCTTGTGACGGGGTTCCCAGGGGGCCAGGGGCCTCATTTCCTATCTGCTGTGTTCTTTTTGTAGTCCAGCCAGTCATCTTTATATTTCTTTCCCCTCCTTGGTCAGTGTACAATTAGTCTTACAGATCTCATCTGGGAACTCTTCCTTTGGAGAATGTTACTGTTTCCCCCATTTGTCAGACATAATGATTGAACAGTCACAGCACTTTGTAGCTCTTTGCTCCTCCTCGATATTTTGCTCATGATTGTTTAAGTAGTGCCTGCTGCCTCTAGCTATGATCTCCAGGAGGGCAGAGACCAACCTTAGCTCCCCACTCCTCATCACTGTATCAAACCTAGAGAGCATGATCCCCCTGTATTTATCAAACGAATATGGGTAATGGTTAAAGGAATAGCTTTCCACATATAAGGAGTTGATTGCTTGAACAGAAAAAGTGGAATTACTCTTTCCTGTTCTTGCTAAGGGAATCTTAGGGTGTGTGTGTGTGTGTGTGTGTGTGTGTGTGTGTGTGTGTGTGTGTGACAAAAACCCTGTATAGCTCAAACTTGCCTTGGGGGCTAAAGGGGTGAGCAGGTCACCAAGAGCCTGTGGCTTGTGCTCTGAAGCGATTAGCCTGACTTGGGTTGCATTGGATTCTGTTAAAACGTGTGCCGATTGCTGCGGAAACTGTTTGCATGTAATCAATCTTCAGCCACAGAGCTATGTCGGCACAGGAGGGCATGTCATGCTGGTTGTTATAAATACTGGTTAGGGCCAGGCTTGTCCCACATTCCAGATGCCAGAGGGCCTGTTTGCCCTTCCCCCCAGGCAGGGTGGTCCTCCTGGTGAGCCCATTGTGCAAGCACAAAATTTTACATTCCTGTTTGGAGCCTAGAGGAAGGGAAGTCTGCAGGGCAGTCTCCCGTTGTGGTCCTGTCTGTATCAAAGGTCTTACACATTGGCCGAGGGAACTTGCTGTGGGAGTCAAAGTGTCCACACATGTGTCTCTGCTTCTCTACACCTTATGCTTCTCACCTGTAAAATGGCATGGGACTAGTTCCAAATCAGCAGGTGATTTGGAGGAATAGCAGGGACATCCATACAAAACAACGGAGCAATTCCAGGGGCAGAGTAATCACACAATAATCGGTACCCTTAGATATACTCCATTAAGGGTACTGGAGCGGATGGCTCGCTGTGCTGCATCTGGTCACTGGCTGTCAACTTCAGCTGACACCAAAGTTCCCAGGCTCACTGAATCAAAGTTACCTGGGACTTGACTTCAAATGAATTTTTTTTTCTACCCAACAGTCCCACGCCAAAGCTTGAGCAAGGGCTCTTGGTGTGTTTGGCTCCTCTTTGCTGCCTGTTGCCTTTGGCTCCACTGCTCTACTTCAGATCAGATGGAGGAAGAAACTGGGCAACTCCAATGTGTTAATCTTCAAATTCCTTTGCATTTCTGAAATCAGTGTGTTGCCATGAGCCAAATGAAGTGGCTTTCCTTTCTTTTCTTATTCACTCTGTGCTCTAGTCCATGTGTGAACACATACTTTAAAATCAGGGATTGCTGCACACCCCTTTCTTTGGTTTCTTATTTTATCATTGTGCTTCCATGTTCCCATTTTAGCTGGAAAATTTAAATTGTTATTGCATAAACCTCATATGAATGCAAATATATATATATAACATATATGTATATATATATATAGTGTATGTATATATATAAATTAAATTAACTGTAGCTCTATTTTGGGATGTTGCTAACAAGTGTTTTCCCTATTATAAATAATGTTGGGATGTGTATTTTTAAACATATAGATCTTCTATATTTAGGAATTTTACTTTGAATACATTCCCAGAATTGTTATTACTAAGCTAAATGTATAAGCTTTTTATTGTCCCGGTGATCTGTTGCCAAGTTATTTCCTGAATAAATGCTGCCAAAATACACCCTGCCAAGACATAATTAATGACAGTTTCATGGCCTTCTTGCCAGCATAGAGTATTAACGTTTTATTTTATATAATAACTAATTTAATAGTTACTTGTGGCATTTATAGCTAATTTATTTGCATTTAAAGCATATGTTATATTTGCACACTCCTTGAATACTGTAGAAACTTCCTACATGATGGTATTGCCATGAATTTAAGGGATATAGATTTTAATGTTTGGTATAACATTATTGGGTTTATGTCAGGAATTGCCTCAGGTAAGGAGAATGTCCATGGTGTTCTCTCCTCGCTCACCCATTTTATGGTAAAGATCCTGAGGAATGGGCAAGGTGCTGAGGTACCACAGAAGGAAGGTGGATGAACTTCTCTCCATGCCTGGCATAGGCTGGGGTGGGGGTGGGTCAAGATTTTACCCTGCGGGCTTCTCATTACACTTCTGCTTCAGCCCTCCCCTTGGTACAGGGCGCCTTACACATTGTTCACGCCCCAGTTCTGTTAATTATTAAAATTCTAATTATTGTATTAGTTATTATTACTTACTTAATTTGTTTATCAAATATCATTTGTAGGCAGAATGCTGCAATACAAGGAAAGGGAACTCTTCAAGGGGCAGCCTTTGAGGAACTTGTAACTAGGAAGAGAAGATATTATCACATATAACTGTGTGGTCATTAGTTTCTCCTGGTCCCTCAGAGGCTTTTGCTCACAAGGGCTCTTTCTACTCTAGAGTGTTTGGCTAATAAATGCTGTTTTCAGTACCTGGGTTCTCTTGGGCCTGAAACTGAAATCTATCAGTGCCCAGGTGTCATCTTTTCAGAAGGACCTCAGAGAACCATGGTTAAAATACCCCTGGGACCCCTGGCCACCATGCTGACCAATGCTTTCCCTAGTTCTTTTCCTCCATAACTCTACAACCACATCCCACAACACTAATGTGCCTATTTTCTTACAGTCTCTTCACGGGTGAGACAGATGCTCTGCTCTGCTCGCTGGTATAAAAGGAGCCTCCTGATATATTTATAGTGATTCAAACAACTGAACGAGTTGACTGGATTCATTTTGTTTTCATTTCTGGATGAGGAAGCAGCTCCTGGAGAAACGGTGAACTTTTGCTAGCTGGATTCAGGGGACACAAGCAGACAGAGAGCAGGAAAACAAAGAAGCAGAGTTCAAATGCAGTATCTACTTGAAGTGTTTTCTGAGAGTTATTTACCAAAGTTTCCATCACTCTGTTCCTTGCTGGTCACTGCCACCCAATTGGTCTCCTTTAGGTCCCTAGAATTCTCCACTCTTTGCAGTAGAATTAGCAATAGCATCTTACTACTAAGTCTTTAGGAGGATGGTGTGAAACCCTGGACCCTCTTGACAGTGACAGTGGCTCCACCCCATCACTTATGGGCATATGGACACTGCATTAACTTTTGGAGGGAAAAACAGAGTCAGCCAGGAAGTGAGTGTTTTTTCTGTCTGTTAGCATCATTGTGGAACTGTAATCTCCCAAATTAGTTCATTTCATCAAGATTTGATTGAAGGCTTTTCTTATCTGTCTCCATAGTCTCCTTCTACCTAAGGGTCACAGTAATAGGAAGGAAGATGTGGGTCTGATTTGGCTAGCTTCTAAGGAGGCCAGCCCATAAATAAAACATTGGGCTTTTGGGAGAGGGGACAGAAGGACAGGCTCTGAGTGGGAACCGGCTGATGGATGGAGACAGGAAAGCACTTTCTTAAGTGAAGCAAGAAACATTTTCTTCTGAGGGCCTGGGCCGCAGAGCTAGCTTTCCCTGCTTGCACTGGGGAAGCAAGAAGCTGGAGCAGACAGGGAACAGATGTGACCCCAGTCTCCAGTCCCCCTTCTGTCCTGTCTATTCTCTAACTAGAAGAAAGAAAGAAAGAAAGATGATGTATGCTTCTGTAAGTCTTTCCCTAACAGGTTCCAACAGGTATTCGTGCTTTTGTGTAATTAATCAACAATTGTATGAATTTTCAGCAACATGCAGAGGGAACTGGTCCATGCCTACACCTGTCTTCAGCTTGACTAGGTCTCAGCTTTTGGGTATGTTGCGGAGTTTGAAGAAAGTGTCAGATGCCAACTTCTCTCTCCCACTGCAGATATCACTAAGGAAGCATAGCTAGCTCTACACCCAAAGGCAGTATGGGCATTACAGTTCTAGGAAAGGCAGTTTTTACAGACAGCACAGGAGAATTGCAATTAAGTCATCATCCCCAGAACATGTGGTTCTTTCAACTTTAAGTTCTTTGAATATTGTGGCTAGAAAAGGACAAACAGAAAGAAATATACATCAAAACAAACTGCTACCCCTCAGCAATAAGACAATTAGTATGTGACCATCTGATTCCCCCATAGCTGAAATATTGGAGACAAGTCTTTATCAGCACAATGCTCTCTTCATACTGTGTGGAGGTGGTTTGGATTTTAGGGAGTGTGTGATGATAAGACAGAGTAAATCTCTGAAGACACTGGCTGTGCACTTGTGATGAGAGCACTTTGGCACAGTGTCTTCAAAGGCTACAGAGGAGTTCCATCATTTCGGCTCCCCATCTCTTTTTATGTTAGCATGTTCTTCGGCCTCCTGGGTTCATCACACATCTCTATGATATACACTAACCATGTTTCATTCTGAGAAGCCTCGGGAATAAAGGAATCTAAACACCTTCATTTGAATTCATGTTTTTTTTTTTTTTTCATGAGTGGGTATGTGGTCACAGATGGACCTCATCCTAACTTTGAGCTTCAGGTTCTTCACCTGGGTCTGGAGAGTACAAGCTATGCTCTCTGTCCTGAGGTGCTGGATGCCTTTCATCTTGCTGTTGTCATCTGGGTCAGATGTATTGCACTGCAGGGCACAGAGCATGGGATAGTGACAAGTGCTTTCATGAGGCTCATGGAGAATAGAGAGCCGTGAGTCATGATTTCAGTTTTTTTCTGGTCTCTAAGGGAGACTGATTCTAAAAGTCATTGCTGGCCCAGAACGTCTTATTCAGAGTCACTAAAGGCATGCATTAATTCAGCTGAAGCCACCCAGTCAACCACTCATGACTTGTGACATGGAGAGGCATCTTAAAATCAAGAGGTTAGCATCCTCCAAGTTTGTTACTAGTATGTGATTTACTTGAGTGCATGTATGTTGTGTATGTTTGGGCCGGTATACATGGACACAGAGGTTGACATCTGGTGTTTTCCTCAATTACTCAACATTTTATTTCTTGAGACAGGTCTCTCACTGAACCGGGAGCTTCCTCACTTGGCTAAACTGGATAGTTAGCAAGACCCCAGGGACCCTCCTGTCTGTCTCCTCAGAGCTGGGAATACAGGTGTAAAATATTGCTCCTTTCTCCTTTTGACTGTGTATTTCGGGACCAAAACCCAGGTCCTCCTGTTTGTGGGGCAAACACTTTATGAACTGAATCATCTCCCAAGCCCCAGTAACCCCAAAACTTTGGGGAAATGTGTGTTCAATAAAAAGCTAATTGGTGCCTCCCACATCATAAATCCAGTTAAAAAGTACTTGAAGGAAGCAGTAAAAAAAAAAAAATACTAATAAAGCAGGACTCTGAGGACAGTGAGAAATAAAATCTCTCAGTCCCAGAAACCCAAGGAGTTAATTCTCCCTTATGGCTGAGGAAATGCCAACAAGCCTTTGGCAGCCTCCCTCCTTCTTTATATAACACTTTCAAAAGCTGAAGCTAGGATCGGCCAGTAATGCTTTTAATTTGTGTGTGGTTGGGAGGAGGCCAGGATTTAATCGAAATCATTAGAATGGCTTTGCTTAGAGTAGCTATGCAGTAGAGCCAGGCAGCCAGGTAGCAGTGGAATAATTAAAAGAAATATCCGAGGTCGTCATCATCACTTGAGTTGGTCCAGACCCCGGGTTTTGGAGTGAAAAGAGTGGAATTTAACAATGTTTACTTTGCTGAAATAAAATTTGTGCGCAGTTACTTTTCTATTACACCCCAATCTTCTCTCTTCTCATTCACCTAATAAAAGCAGCCAGGGCTCCTTATTTGCTTAACAGGATCAGGGCAGAGCTCTGGGAACCCACTGTTTCTCAGGCACCCCAGGTGTTCAAGGTTCCTACTCTTAGTCTGTCTCTGACCGTGGGTGGTCTGGACTGTCCCACCTTCCCGAATTACACATCTGCACACAGCTGGGCAGAGAACATTCCACCTGCCCCACCTTACTAGAATAACAGGACAGCAGGGCTGTAAGTCCTCCTGAGCCCTGTCCTTAAGCAAATTTGGAAAACCAAGCACAGACCTTAGCATTTCTGTATCTGCCCTCATCTCTGTTCTCTTTCTAAGGGGAACCATGTACTCCAAGGCCCCACACAACAGATGGTCAAGATTAGAAATTATGTTCCCCAAAGACTGAATAATTCAAGTAAAAAAGAGCACATCTGTGAAGCAGAGATGTGCACCTGACTTATTTATATGTTCTAAACACTTCCCTGTATCACGGGACCAAGCATATGCCAGGCCAGTTTATTCACTCAATCCACAAGGTACATTTACAACTACAAACCACCCATTTCTTCCTTTCCTGCAACACCATAGTCCTGTGCTCAGCTCTCTAGTGAAGATGAAAGGGGTATGGTTCCTCTGCTGAGGCCCAGTTAGTGAGACATAGGACTTTAGAGCCAGGACTCCTATGTAGAAAAGTTTGATGCAGAAGATCACACCATTTTGTTGGACCAATACGTCTTCTGGCTTTCCTCTGGTGTCAAGGTGCAAACCTTAGCGGCTACTCAAGGTGCACTGTTACTCAAGCCTACTTTATGTTTAATCTTTCATCTCCAGAACACAGGATCCCTGCTGATAGAGATTTCAAGGAGGATTGCCATCAGGTCTTAGAACAGACAGGACTAAAGAAGTTAGTCCCATAGTGCCTTGCATTTAATGAATATTCCATGGGCCGGGCTAAAATATGTCTGACATAGGTTCCATTGTAACCTGTTCTATGTGCCAGAAAATAGAGTTCAGAGAAATCAGACCCACAGTTATTTCACCCACACTCAGATAGGGTGTGATACCATCTAACTCTGCATAAGGAGAGAGTCCAAATAAGGATCCATGTGGTTAGGATCGCCCACATTCAGATAGGACACGATACAGTCTAACTCTGCATAAGGACAAGGTCCACACAGAAGACCCAAATGGTCATGACAAGACAAGTGAGTCAGTCCATGGGATAGGTGGGGATGGCATGAAACATGAGCAGAAGGAGATTCACCAAGGAGAGGTTCTAGACAATGGTTCTCAACATTTCTAATGCTGTGACCCTTTAATACAGTTCCTCTTATTGTGGTGACCCCAACCATAAAATTATTTTCATAACTGTAATTTTGCTACTGTAGTTTATTATAATGTAAATATCCGACATGCAGGGTATCTGACAAATGAGCACTGAAAGTGACCTAACCCACAGATTGAGAACCACTGTTAGGGGAATGGCTGGGTGATAGAATTAAAGGTGTGTCTGTTACCCTTGGAAAGGAGGAACATCTTTACAGGGTGGGATAAATCATGACATACTTTTTATGTGTGACAAGGAAAGGTATAGTGGGAGACATTTTTGCCATTGTCAACTTTTAGTTCTTTACTTGGGGGGGAAAAGGGGGATATCACGTCTATTGAAACATAATCAGCCAATCTACAAAATAGTGACTCACACCAACAATTTATGGCCACTCTGCTATATTTGCTTTCAGTGGGTGCACTGTCTGAGACAGCCATGAAGGCCAGGTCTTTCATTGCTGTTTCTCATCATGGCTCCATTAGATAATAAGATGACTTAGGGCTTCCAATAGGGTAGGGAAGGCTGGACGATCTCTCTGAGGCTTGAGACTAGAGTATGCATGGTCACACCTACCATGATCCATAGACCAAATCTAGTCATGAACAAGTTCAACTTCTTAATAGGAAGAGCTGCAAAGACCTATGTATGGGGCATGAGAATAGGAAAGTGTGTTCTTTGGGGATTTTTGGTCATCTGTCATAAGGGGGAGGCCAAGAGGAAGAGGTATGGCTAAGGAATGAGGCTAGGGGAGGTGAAACAGAACACTCAGTGTCTGATTAAGCAATATATATATATATATATATATATATATATATATATGCATGTGTGTTTGTGTGTATAATTTATAGTGACATAGTGCTTTCAAAGGCTCAAGTCTGGTGCTAGAATGAGACCATGGGCTGTAGATAATGGCCTAGACCTGACCAGTCCTGCTTTTATGCATATGTGCTCAAGAGTTCTAATTTAAGCAAAAGAATAACAGTTCAGAGTTCTGAGGTCTGAACTGTTATTCTTTTGCTTAAATTAGAAATTCGAGAGAGATGGACATGGACTATAGAGAGTACATTAACCAGTTTATTATAGAGCAGATGATCAAGAGGGGAAGAGAGAGAAATGGAAGAACAGAGCAGAGCAGAGAAGAGAGAGAAGAGATAGAGAGAGATGTTGACTTCCAGAAATTGAGAGAGACAGGAGAATAATGCTGTGGGATTAAAAGAAGGAGCTCGTGCATGCACACTGAGTCCTTATGCAGCCCTGTAATGAGTGACATAGTCATAACGTGGCCACGCAACCCTGGGCCCTGTAAGCTGCCTAGGTATCTGCCTGAACCTTTCATTCCCACCTTTACTTATTATTAAAAAGGTGGGGTGTTAGATATGGCAGATTAAGGAATAAGGGTGTCGAATTCTGAAGATTGCTTCCTGCTGACCTGGGGGGGGCGTGTTGACCATCACTGGGGGACCTGAGAAAGCTGGGATGCTGCCACGTCCTGGGGTAGCTGGTTGTTTCATCGCAGTCCAGGCTGTGTAGAACTCTTGCACCTCTTAGACCTGGCAAGATGTTGGCAGAGCAGAGGGCAAAGTTAAGTTTAATTTTTTCTTAGGTCCTGGTACTTGAGGGGAGGATTGTAAAATGACAAAGGGGTTCCTGAGGGGTCCCAAGATGAGGGAAGGGAAACTGGGACCAGGAAAAAGTTGAATAATATCTGGAGTGAATCTGACCTGTTTATTTGGATCCAATTCGGCTCCCTGGAACTTACAAAGTCCTTTGAGTTTGTGAAAATATAAATTTTAGACATATTAGCAGCATATTCATGTTAGAAGCCACTTGGCTGAAAGCATTATGACTATGACCAGCAGCATGAGAAAGAGAGAAATCTAGAACATATTTCATTCTTTTGAATGTTGGAAATCACTTTATCATCTTTAAACCTTAAAATACCTGTTCCTGAAATCTGTTTTGCTTTAAGCTGGCAAGACTACCAGAGTCATCAAAGCATCAGAGTTCTTGAGAGGGAAAATATTTTACCTGAATTAATGATTTAAAAATAACAGAGACTTGCCAGCAGGCTACATGGAGAGCCACCCCCAATGTCCTCCATCCATGGTTGTGGGTTGCAGGATACCTGCCTTCTTGCTGATGGCATGTGACCTGTGGATTAGGAACTGTAGGAGACTAGCCTAACTTTGACCCAAGCAACATGGGGAAAGTTGATTCCATTGTGCTTTTGTACATGATCTAAAGAGTCCTTTGCAGTAGCTGAGGTGAAGGGTAGGGTTGCTTAGTGACCAGTATTGCCATTTTTGTGGCTGGAGTTTCTTCAGTTCCCAGCAGTCTTCTTAGAGGAAATAGGGTGGGGCCAGCAGCTGGCCTATCTTTCTATTATAAAAAGCTTTTTAATAAAACATTTTAAATGCCATGTTCTCTAGATCTCTGAGTATTTGAGGGCTGTCTGTCTGTTTATTATCTCAGCAGTCAAAAATTTGTCTTTAGTTAGAGAAAAATCCCCTTTTGTAATAAAAAGCTGTATAGAGAAAAATATCCTTTTGTAATAAAAAGCTGTACCTTTGTAGATGGCTTACAGGATGGATTGAGTGGTATAAATATTTTGTTAATTTGAAATAGACCTTTATGATTTTAAATGTCCATCATCATTTAAAGATACATAACAATTTAGAAATATGAGACATAGCACAGTTAAATTTAAGTTGCATAGGGTTAGCTAAGCATAAAGTTAAATTCAAATCACAAGACAAGCAGATATATCAAACAGGACTGGACAAGAGTAAAAGGAGGAACTAGAGTGCAATCTCTGATCCATAAGTTGTAGAAAACAGATTTAAAGAGACAGAGTAGAAACTGCCAGTGACAAAAAGGTCGGCAGCAAGAAAAACTGGGACCCTGGGAAGGCACAGTGTTCTGTAAACCTGTCATGTGCAACAGGACCAGTGAAAGAAGAAATCAGAGACAAAAAAGTCAAAAGCAAAATGATCTGGCAGCCGGGTTTGCCAGCATAGGCAGCTGGAGTGGGTGGGTGTGCCTACAGCTAGGTCACATGGTCAAGATGGCAGCACCCAGGTAGGCTGTATGGCCAAGATGGCAATTCCCAGTTTAGCCCACATGGCCAAGATGATGGCTGCCATAAGCCGTTTTTTTGTCTGTTTACCAATCTGTTGGCCACAACCAGAAAGGTCCCATATGCATTTCCCATGGGTGAGACTAACAAAAATGGCAAAATCCACTCTCCGGAAGCCCGGGAGTGCTGCCAGGACCATGCCTAAAAGACAACGGAGTCTGATGAAGACTAGACCTGACCCGTGGGAAATGCACTCAACCAGTGAAAGAAGAAATCATAGACAAAAAAAGCAAGAAGTCTGACAGCTGGGTTTGCCAGCACAAACAGTGGGAGTGAGCTTGCCTACAGCTAGGTCACGAGGTCAAGATGGCGGGCCCCCAGGTTAGCCCACATGGCCAAGATGGCCACCACCATAAGCATGTTCCCAACTGCCAGCAGAAGTGACTTTTTTCTCCATGAGTGAGGCAGAAAGATGTGTGAAACCAACAGGACACCAGAGTCGAAATGGCACAACATCCAAAAAGACCACAGTAGGTCTGGGAAACGAATGCACCAGTCTATGTACAGTGCTAGGGTATAAAATCTAAGAGACCCCTTGTGGGTCTATATGAGCGGTGCTAGGGTACAAAACCCGATAAAAACCTCATTCGTGGGGAAACAAATGAAAAATCATTTACCTGTTTGCTGGCCGCAACCGAAAAGGTCCTGTAAAATGTATTTCCCATGGGTGAGGCTGAAAATGGCACAGATTGATGTTGGAACTTGTCAGCCTGAGAGTTCGGTCAAGGGCAGAAAGCCCAAAAGAGACTCAGCAGTCCGAAACTGAAAACTGGACACAGTGGTCCAAAAGGAGGCTAGCTGCCAAAGGCTGGAAGCTGAAACACACTGCTCCCGGAGCAGGGTGCTGGCCCTGGCCCTTGGGAAATGTAAGGGTGTCTTACCAGATTGAGGCGAACTGGCAAATGAGTGAGTTCCAGAGATCCTTAGTTTGAAAAGCAGCGAGTTGAAGTTTATAGAGTTCCTGTATTTGAGGCCGCTGCAGGCAGGAGGAAAGGCCCCAAAAAACCAAGAGATGGAAAGTGGGTCATCCATTTGGATTCTAGGATCCCGAAAGTTCCCATACCCCTGGCAGGAGAGGTTCTGGGGAGAACCTAAATCATGTTGGGTGTCAAAATGTTATTCTTTTGCTTAAATTAGAAATTCGAGAGAGATGAACATGGACTATAGAGTACATTAACCGGTTTACCATAGGGCAGAAGAGCAAGAGGGAGAGAGAGAGAGAAAAAAGGTAGAACATAGCAGAACAGAGAAGAGAGAAAGAGAAAGAAAATAATGCTTCGGGCTTAAAAGGGGGAGCTAACGCATGCGCACTGAATCCCTATGAAGCCCTGTAATGAGTGATGTAGTCATAATGTGACCACACAACACAGGGCCTTTTAAGCTCCCTAGGATTCTGCCTGAACCTTTCTTGGACCCTTCATCCATACTTCTTGTCTGTGTCACTAACTTCAAGAGACTGCCTAAAAAGTAACTCCTTTATTAGATCCCTGGGGAAAAGACATTGGCACAAGTCTCTCTTGACATCTGTCAGTCTCAAACTTCATAGACAATCATTCCTGGGTTGGGTGTTCCTGCTGTGAGAGGATAGGGCTCTCAGGGCTGTGGTTGAATAGAAGACCTTGACAATAAGAACAAAAGTTGGGCTTTCTGAAAGACAGATCCTTGTAGTTACTGAGAGCTAGTAAGTTCCTAGAACTTGGGCTTGGCAATGAGACTGCATGTCTTTAATTCCAGTACTCTGGAGGCAGTGACAGGTGGATCTCTGTGAGTTTGAGGCCAGCATGTTCTACAAAGTGAGTTCCGGGCCAGCCAGCAGTGTTTCACAGGAAACCCTGTCTCACAAAAAGATTTCCCAACTTTAGACATTAACTCTCTCTCTCTCTCTCTCTCTCTCTCTCTCTCTCTCTCTCTCTCTCTGTGTGTGTGTGTGTGTGTGTGTGTTGTGTGTGTGTGTGTGTGTGTGTGTGTGTCTGCCTTTCAAGACAGGAAGACAGGGTTTCTCTGTATAACAGTTTTGGCCATCCTGGAACTTGCTTTGTAGATCAGGCTGGCCCAAATTCATAGAGTATGGGATTAAATGAATGTGCCTTCACTGCCTGGAAAGATTTGTAATTTGGCTTTTTGTTGTTGTTGTTAGTTTTTTTTTTTTTTTTCTAAGATAACATCTCACTATGTAGCTCTGGCTGTCCTGGAACTCACAGAGAGCCACCTGCCTCTGCCTCCCAAGTGCTGGATTAAAGTGTGAGCCAGCACACCCAGCCGACTCTCTCTCTTTCTTTGGTTTTTGTGTGTTTGTTTGCTTTTGGTTTTTTGAGATAGGATCTCATTATGTATCTCTGGCTGTATAGACCAGGCTGGCCTCAAACTCACAGAGCTCCACCTACCTCTGCCTCCCAAGTGCTGGGATTAAAGGTGTGTCCTGTTACTATCAGGCTTCTTTTTTAATTTTTAAAAATGATTGTATTTTATTAACTTTTAACTAACAATGAAGATAAAAACATAGACGAAAAGTATGTCCCTGGAAAGGAAAGGAGGGGTGCAAAGGAGAACATACCCATTAGCTCTTTTCGGGAGGTTCTGAATTTAACTGAGGAAAGCAAATGCCTAAATCCCAGCAGAGCAGCTGTCTCTCAGGAATACCCTGCCAGAACATGGGCTTCCTAACTGTTGCTGGAGGTTCATCTGGAGAGGTGCTTGAGGAGTATTTTCCTCATGCATTGTGTGCCTGCCCCCTATGCTAACCTATATCCATCACACATTTTAATTACATTAACATTTTAATATGCATTAATTTTAAATATCACAAAGGTCAACATATATTAACATTACTAATATCTGGTGGTGGTGTCCTATTGGGATATATATGCTAATTTAAAGCTAATTTTGTTGCTCTTTTTTTGTCTATGAGTTCGTGTTCCTGTATATGTTTATGTATGTGCAGGTGCATGTGTGTGTGTAGGCCAGAAGATAAGCTTGTGTGTCATACTCAGGAAATGTCCACCTTGTTTTGTGAGACAAACTCTCTTACTGGCACAGAGCTCATTGATTAGGTCAGGCTGGTTGTTTGTCTAGCTTGCAAGTCCCAACGATATGCTTATCTCTGTCTCCCAATCCTTTGGATTGCATGAACAAGTCATCATGGTTGGCATATATATAGTATCTATCTATCTATCTATCTATCTATCTATCTATCTATCTATCTATCCATCCATCTGACATCTATAATAGAACTTATCTCATCACTTATTTTTGTTTATGTATTTACACGTGTCATTGTTTGCATGCCAGTCAGATATCTCCAACCATGTGGGTCCCTTGAATGTGCTCAAGCTTGGCAACAAATGCCTTTACCCTTTGAGCCATCTTGCTACCCTAAACTCAGCTGCTTTGATGTGGAATCTGGGGGCTAAGACTCAGGTCATTTCGATAGTAAGGCACATACTTTCCAGACAGAGCCATCTCCCCAGTCTCAAGACTAGATTCTTCTTCTTTTTTTTTTTTTTTTTGGTTTTCTAAGACAGAGTTTTCTCTCTATTGCTTTGGAGCCTGTCCTGGAACTAGCTCTATAGACCAGGCTGGCTTCAAACTCACAGAGATCCTCCTGCCTCTGCCTCCTGAGTGCTGGGATTAAAAGTGTGAACCTCCAATGCCTGGCAAGACTAGATTCTTAACACACTTGTTTTGTTTACAAGTAAGATCCTGTGTGACCTGCCCAGAGTGTCAAAGGTGCCTTCAGTAATAAATGTCTAAATGTTCCTGATTTCCTCCACTCCCTTCTGGAAAACTATCAACCTCCCCTTCATAGCAGATGGTGTGCCTGGCCACTCATGCTTTCTGAGTCTTAACACACATAGTGCCATTAGGCTGTAGACAGACACCTGCCAGCACTTGCTCGTCTTTTCCTGAGAGGTGCTCCAGTAGCTGTACTCTGTCTGTACATATTGAGTGCAGACAGCAGAACTGAAGAGTTAGCACCATTCCTACCTAACACAGATTTCAAGTGATCATGAAATACACAGCTCCTCATCACTGAGTGGGGGCCCCTTGCCTCCCCTGAGCTCCTGGCAATACCAGGCTTCATTTCTCCACTGTGGAGAGCATGCGTGCTTTCTATCCTATAGTGACCGCTTTCCTTCCTCTCTCTCACAGATTGCCCTCTCTTCTAGTGTTTCCTAGTTCTTTGCTTCTAAGAAGAAGACATCTTAAAAATTGGATTAAACTGAGTTCTGGCTTCCTTTATGGCTCACCATTGTTACTTATTGCTTGAACTCAGTTTGTCTTCAAGGTGTAAGTGAACAATTGATGCCGCCTAGGCTAGCCTTTGTGAGCTTGCCAAGAGATGGCCCATGAATCCAGCAAGCCTTTAGAATTTTCCAGTTCTGTGAATGGGCATTGGGTGACTGGAATATAAGCATTTAAGGACAGGCAAGCACTCCAACTAAAAGAATCAAGAGAGGGGTGACAATGGTGCCTGGTCCCCGGGGGTGAGTGCAAGTGTTAGGGAAGCAATGGGGTAGACACAGCATGCTCTTCTGGACAGTCCACTGCCATCCTGGAGGAAGAGTCCCATTGCAGAGGGACTGGCCTCAAAAAGCCTGGCCCAGAGGTTGGTCACATGTGCAGAGCTCTGGACCAGACTCTAGCGCTGCTGTTCTTCTGCTCCTTCTTCCCAGTTCTTACACTGGCCATTCCTCTCCCTTTCCTCAGACAGGCCAGAGTTATTCACTGCCATCTACAGACTTTCAACCTGTGTGCTGTTTGTGAGCTACACTCTGGGTAGCCCACCCCTGTTTCTCTTGGGTACTTCTGGCAAATTCATTCTCTTCAGTGCCATTTGAATTTTCAGTCACCCCCTTTCCAAATCTCTTGTGTCTCCTTCCTGCTAAAGGGGCTCGGGGTGAAGATTTTTATCTGGTGTTGAGGATGTGTCATCCATCTGTTCCATTCATCCCCATCCAACCCAAGAAAGGTGTGACATTAGGGGACTGATGTCTGTAGATGTTCTTCATTCTGCTATGCTTTCTCTTCAGTCTGTATATCTGATACATGTGTCAAGTTAGGGACAGCTCATACACTCCCACAGTAGGAGAGAATAGAGGCACTCACAAATCATTCCAGGGAAAATCTTAAAGTAATTATGACAGATGAAAGAAAATCAAGTAACATGAAGTTGGCATAGTGTTAAGAGTTTGTAAAAGAAACACTTTTGGAATTTATTTTTTCAAAGAGTCAGTTTATTTTTATATTATTTATGCAAGAGTGTGTGTGTGTCTGTGTGTATGTGTGTGTGTATGCATGCATGCTCATGTGTGCACACATGTGTATATTGCTTAATGTTGCTCTTGCTGGTTGTAGGTCTTAATTTGTGTATGTTTTTACCTTTCCTTTTCCTGGAATATACTTGACATTTGTTTTTGTATTAGTTTTTTCATCAGGCTTAAAACCTTCTTCTTTAGACAAAAAGGGGAATTGTAGTGGCATCTTACCTTGTCAGTGAACTTGTAGTAGTGGCCACACCCTTTGGGGTGGTTTTATGTGCAAGTGTGACCACTTTAAGGTAGAGGTGTGACAGGCACACACTCTCGTGTGTCACAGAGAGCATCAGATGGGCAGAGACTATCTTCTGGAGCAGGAAAACCATGGTGGTTAATTACTCTTATCTGTGTAAGTTGTTCCCCAATGAAACACCTACTCATCTTTTATCTTGGGTCTGGTGAACTCATTTAAACCCCACCTTCACACATATCTGTGGGTGCCAGTGCAGAACAGTTGGGGGCCAGTAGAGGGATCTCTAAGAGCTAGAATTATATGCAGCTATGAGCTTCCAGAGATGGGTGCTGGAACCAAACTCAGACCCTCTATAAGAGCAGCAAGAGTACTTAACTGCTGCACCATCTCTCCAGCCCCTATTTTTGGAATTTCTAAAACAAAGAAAGTCATGTAGAAAGGAGTTAATTAATAGAATGATTAAAGATAAGTGAAGTCATATGCAAAACTACAAATTAAGGTACTACTTATAACCAATGCTTCCTCTTTTATCACATACATATATTTCTCTGTAATAAAATATTAAAGTGCAATTAAAAGCTAAGTAGAAAAGATCAATAAATATTTTACTAAGGAAGAAACATAATTAGACAAAGGGAAATAAAAATATTTTGAAATAATACAAATTGAAGCAGTTAGGTCTTTTTATTTTTTTGGTGGAGACCAAATTAGTAAGATAATACCTGCCTGGTAATAATAATAACATGTGGGGAATGTATTGGAGTGGAAATGCCACATCTTATGAATCAACTTGCTCACATTGTCACCATCCTTGAAAGTCACTTACAAGCCCCTCTGTGGAGAGGTGTCCTAAAGCACTTTAAACCAGGGACAACTCAAAACATTTGTTCTTTCATAAGAGTACAAAGACTACATGAATGTAACCAAAGCAAGACATTTGACTGAGAAATTAAAATGCTAGAAGAGCAGGGAAAGGAGCTTTGATTTAATACAGGGTTTAAAAGAACAGGTGAGAAACTTGCATATGGATCATTGTACCAAATACACAAAAATGAGCAATATACACACATGTGATGAAAAGTGCATCCCTCTGCAACCCAAGACAGGTGTGACATTAGGGGACTGATGTCTGTAGACGTTCTTCATTCTGCTATGCTTTCTCTTCAGTCTGTATATCTGATACATGTGTCAAGTTAGGGTCAGCTCACACACTCCCACAGTAGGGAAATCTACCCAAAGTAGGGAACGGCCACTTCTCTGTATAGAACTAAATACCATTTTCATTTTATTGATGTAATTTCCATTTTTCCAAATTTTTATTAAAAGCACATATTACTTTAAAAGTATATGTGTAAGTTGGGCATGATGATGGACACATAGACTCCCGGCACCAGGAGGATTATGAGTTAGAAGCTAGCCTGGGTTACATTGTGAGTCTCTCTTTCTCTCTCTCCTTCTCTCTTTCTGTCTCTGACTCTGTCTCTGTCTCTCACACACAACTACAACATTTATCTAAACATTACATTGTAATCTACAAATATGTAGAGTTATGTATTCATAACAAATAAAATAAAGCCTTGAAAAGCAAATGGTTAAAAATCATGATTGTTCTCTAGCAATTCCTGATTCATTTTAGCCAAAATGATAGTAACATCAGCGTTCATTACACCTCTGCCTCTCCTTCCTGCCCATATCTAATACCAAGTTCCTACTATCTTTGTGAGTATGTGTGGGGAGGGGATGGAGGTATTTGTGTGTGTACACAGACGCATGAATGCCATGGCATCTATAGAAGACTATCCAGGTGCTCAGTCTTCCCTTTCCCCTCTCTCTCTCTCTCTCTCTCTCTCTCTCTCTCTCTCTCTCTCTCTGTGTGTGTGTGTGTGTGTGTGTGTGTGTGTGTGTGTGTGTGTGTGTGCGTGTGTGTTTGTGTAAGCTAGGTGGCAGTCAAGCTTCCTGAGATTCCCCTATCCCCATCTCCCCAAGGAGAGCTGCCATTTCAGATACTCCTACCACACTGCCAACTTTTATGTGAGTTCTGAGCACTTGAACTCAGGACTTCATGCATGCCTAGTGCTTTCATACATTAAGCCATCCCTCCAGCTCCAGGCTCCTATTATCTACAAAAGTGGTTCAGCTGTCATACCTTAAACATCTATCAGGCTTGCCTCTCCAGTTGAACAGTAGTTTATTGGATAGGTGAGACCACATCTTGCCCATACCACTAATGTTTCCAAGCCTCAGCTCTTTCCAGGGACCACTGGTACAGAACTGATAGTCATGTTTAAGCATTAAGTGTCTCAATTAATATAAAGAACTGTTCAGGCACCTGGCACATTACAGGCACTTGGTTAAGGACAACGACATCAGGGTCAGGCTGACATGTATTTGAGGGCTAACTCAGAGATTTATCGTGACAGGGATTTGGAAACTGTCCACGGCCCCTTTGAGCCTTATATTTTTGCCTCTTGTTAACTGAGAATCATAACAGCAATTGTTAGCAAGCTGCTATGTTGTGGCCTGTCAAATGTACTTAGCTTGGCTCCTGGTCCCTGTGAGTGTGGTTAAGTGGTTGGTGTGATACCCTTGCTCATAACAGTAGAAGCAGTAGTAACAGTAACAATAGTGTTACTCCTGGTGTTTTTCTTTCCATGCTTTGCAGGGGGAAATGTTTCAAGTGCTGATTTTTTGTTAATTAGACCCCCTGCTCTGAATCTTTCCCAGACCTATTCACTACTGGCACTCAGTCTGAATCTTAAATGAAACATGGCATTTGATTTTTGTATCAGAAATCAAATCAACTTCTTTATTTTCTCACTTTTGGATCACTTAGGGGCTTCTCAGATGACAGCTAGGGGGACTGCAGCTTGTAGCAGTCCTCTGAATTAGACAAGAGTGGCCATTGTGTGGCAGCAATGAGCCAAGACACCTGTGCATTTAACATTGAGAGCATGCATTTGTTGGATAAACTCGGAAATGGAATAGTACCCGGTGATTTTTTTTTTCCTATTCAAGTGTCACAGAAGGTTCTATTGATATGCCTAGGTGCCAGGAGAGACTGTGAGCTCCAGGAGGGAAGCAACAGTGTTTCCATTAGATTTATTTACTTATTATAACAATGAGACAGAGTTTCATGAACCTGAAAATAACTTTGAACTTGTGGTCTTACTGCCTCTACTTCCCAAGTGCTGAGGTTATAGACCCGAGACACTATCAAGTTTTATGCAGTGCTGTGGATCAAATCCAGGCCACTCAATATTTAACTGAACTACAGCTACAGCCACAAGTTTTATCTGGAATCTTCTGGGACGGCAGGACTCCGGTGACGGAGGATGTTCTTCTGTATATATGTGTCTCTTATTGGTTGATGAATAAAACAATGTTTGGCCGATAGCCAGGCAGGAAGCATAGGTGGGTTGACCAGACCAGGAGAAATCTGGGAAAAGGAAGGAGGGGGAGGCCATGGATAGAGACGCCATGTAGCCCCAAAGGAGTAACAGGTCCGGGCATTCTTTGGTAAGCCAAAACCATATGAAAATACATAGCTTAATAGTTATGGGTTAATAATTAAGAGAGAAGTAGCAGTAAGACGCCTAAGCCATTGGCCAACAGTTTTATAATTAATATAGTGTTTTTGTGTTTATTTGGGGCAAAGTGGATGCAGGACCAGGCTGGAAAGAAACTCCACTACACTCTGGCATGCCTGAGGGGCATGGTCCTGGTTGTGTTAATTCAGATGGGAATGGTGGTCTGTTGTGGACATATGGGATCCTAGACTATAGCAGTGGAGATATGGCTGGGCAACAGGGTGCATTCATCTTTCTTTGCTCTCTGACTGTGGATACAATGGGATTGTCTTCCCCACATTCCTCCCACCTTAAATCCCATCATGACAGACCATAACCTGAAACTATGAGACAAAATAGCTCCTTTATCCCTTAGTTTGTCTTTGTCAGGTGTATTTTATCATAGCAACAGGAAAAGTAACTAAGACAAGTCCAATGTGATATTTCTATGTCTATGTCTAGATTATGGTAATATTTAATCGAGCTAGTTAACATAATCACCAACTCATCAGCTTATTATTTTGTGGTATCAGTGTTAAAATATACTTCAAGAATTTTGAAATGTAATACATTACTAATGGTGATCATTCAGTACACATCCACCTGTATCTTGAAAAATCTCACTAATAACTGGATTCAGCCCACCTCCCTCCTGTATTCCCCCTTCGCAATATTCAATTTGAATTGCCCTACAATTCTTCATCTCCCAATCCCTCACCCCAGATTTTCTTCCGTTAACCTCAATCCCATGGTCAGTGATGAGCTATAGCATTTCAGTGTGTCTCTTGCAGGCATAGTCTTCCAGCTTCTCTTCTAGTTTTGCTATCCATACTACCTGATTGTGGTTGGATAGCACAAACAAAGAGTCCCACCACCTCAGGTCATGAAGGAACAGTGAAACACCCTAGAGTCATGTTTCTACCCACAGGGACTGGCATTTTTTGCTTCTGTCATTTAGACCCTCTACCCACCTTTTACATAAAATGAAATGATTACAGTGTTCTCCACACTTGAGGTCAACTCTTTTGTCAGCAGCAGCAGGTTAATTATTCTCCCCTCATGAGGGAGGGCTGGAGCTGGCTCAAGAAGTCTACCAATGGCCAGCAGGAGAAAAGAAATCATTAGAAAATCAATTCTTACTTAATTGAAGATTCTTCCTCTGAACAGAAACTGAGTGCGATTTATTACACCAGTTGCCTCTCAGCCCGGGCGGTGACTCCATTTTTACTTGTCTTGGTTTCTTTGGAGAGAGATGATGCCTCCCCACCCCCAGGTTCAGTAGCTTAGGTGACACCTGAGGATCTGAGAGACACAGGGGAAGCAATTGCCAGGGTGATACACCCACTTTGAACACGTGCAGAAATTGTTTTGCCACAGGATGGAGAAACCATGTTCTAAACTAAGATAAACAATTGTGTCCTGCTTACAGGCAATTACAGAACTCTTTCCCCCACAACACATACATAGAGCACCTGCCGTCATCTTCAGTGTTGAGAATCCAAGCTCCCCCACATCTCCTGGGAGGAATCTGGAGTTCTATCACGTTATGGACACAAAGCTAAGGCCCTGAAACCCAAGATGAGGTGAGCAGGATGATGGCTCATAGAGAAACCACAGCTGTGAAGCATCACAGCACAAACTGAGGGCATTCTATTTTGAGAAAAATTTCAGAAGTGTGACATTGGCCTTGAAAACTCTGAAGGCATTATAGACTGTGACCTGCTGAAATTAGCACTGTTGTAATCCAGGCAAACCTGGCCCCACCCCTTGGGATCCTGACACAGTATGTCACCCATCTGCTCATGACAGGCAGTACCCTGGCTCTGTGTGCAGGTGTGGAGGTACCTTTAATAGGCAAGCTCCACCCATATCCCCTCTCTCTGCTGTTTCTCTGAGGAGACAGCTATCTGTCTCTCTGTGTCTCTGCTTATCTCTTTTTCTTCTCTCTTGACCCTTACTTCCTTCCCTTCTCCCAAATAAACTTTCCACATAAGTCACATTGTCAGGTTTCTGTCTCCCACTTGTAGTTTGTCCTCACCCATCCAAGGTCCCCCTTGTACCTTATTATTACAGGCACACACTGGTGTCTCTAGTGAGTAAGTAGATGATGGGATGATGTTTAGAAAAATTGACAACTCTGGACATTTGAATAGAGTCATATCATATCTCAAGGCTCCAGGTTTCCAGTTACTTTTCCATCTCTATGTGGTAGGTGCCTCTGCCTCAAGGACTCATGTGAAGTGAGAGTCATGTTGTGCTGGAGCTATGATGTCTTCCCTGGTCTGCAGTAGGGAGCCTCCACTTCCAAGCTCTCGTCAAGTCTATAGTTCCTCTTTGGCTGTTGGCTATAGATGTCAGGTCTTTATCACACAGATCTTCCCCTGCCCATGACATGGCAGGTGCCTCCCTCAAAGTGATCAAGGGGAACAGTGAAAGGGACCGTAAGCAAGACAGAGACCACAAAGGTTTTGTCATAGACTCTCTGCAGTGCTGTCCCATCACTTCCATTTGTTCACTCACACCCAAAAGGGAATGATGGGCAAGCCAGGAGCCTGAGCAGGTTGGGATCATGTAGGCCACTGGAGAGATTGTCCCCCATTCTCTGCACCCACTTGCTGTGCCCTGTACTTCATCTGAAGGACAATATTTACCAGATAAGAACAAGACTCAGAATTAGGAAATGTGATATATCCAGTCTATTTCAGGTATTCAAACTCAAGTTCAGAGAGTCCCAGCTCCAGTGATCTGCTAAGAAAGACAGATGGGGCTGTTAATAAAAGGCCAGGGGAGGTCCAACAACAATCAAAGATGGTGAATGTTGAACTGTGATGTTGTCAGGAATATCTATTATGTATATTTGCCTCTAGTTACTGAGACAGATGTCCTCAACCCCATTTAGACTGAGAAATGGGATAATATTTTGTTCTAAGTTTTAGTCTTTGATCTCAGGTTTTGAAGCAGAGCTTCTAAATCCTGTGGGACTTCCTGGTTGACAGGAGGGTCTTTTTTTTTAATCCACTTTTCATGTGCTCCTGGAAGCCTCAGGAGGGAGGCTGGTTGCCAGTAGAAACACTCATGTCATTGGAGGGTAGAAATGTTCAGCTTTCCATTTAAGTGATGGGGATGTCCTTCTGTATTCTGTGAATATATGTTTGTCTTATTGGCTGATGAATAAAGCTATTTCAGTCAATGGGGAGGCAGGAAGTAGCCAGGCAGGAAGTATAGGTGAGGTTTTCAGACTAGGATAAGATGGGAAGAGGAGAAGAGAGAGTGAGTCACCAGCAAGACACCAATGTAGCTGCCAAGGGATCCAGAAATCCGGTTATCACTGGTAAGCCAAGACCATGTGGAGATACACAGATTAATAGAAATGGGTTAATAATTAAGAGAGAGCTAGGCAATAAGAAGCTCAAGCCATTGTCAAAAACAGTTTATAATTAATACAAGCCTCTGTGTTCAGTGTGTTTATCTTGGGCGAAACAGCTGTGGGATCAGACTGGACATAACCCTCCATCAACACATAAGTCATGGGAGACAGAGTAGTTAAAAGTTCAGTCACTCACCAATGACCAATGATGTAATGGACCACGGCTACATGGTGAGGCCACCATAAAACCTCCAAAAGACAGAGCTTGGAGAGCTGAATTTCTGAACATGAAGTGTCTGGAGAGCAGTGTGTCAGGGAGGACTTGGGAGTTCTGTGCCCCTTCTCACACACCTTGTCTGAGGTGTGATATCCTTCTGGCTTGTGTCCTTCAAGATACTCACCCTAACAGCAGTGAGATAATTGCTTCTCTGAACTCTGTGAGTTGATCTAGTGAATTGATAAAAGTCAAGGAGTGGGTTTTGGGAATTTGATTTATAACTTAGTCAGGAGTATAGATTACTACTTTGTGCTTTCAGCTGACATCTTAAGGAGAGAAGCTTGGCAAGGCCTGTGAGAAAGGAGCCGTAATCTTAGAAAGGGAGGGATCTCACACTGTGGCCAGATAGTGTTAGAGCCAAAAGGAATTGCAGGATACCAGTTATATATCTGCGGGAGAATTGCTTGGCACGTGGGAAGTACCCAGACACATTTGGGGGAGAAGTGATTCATTCTGTGCTAATTAGGAAAATGACTTTCTTTTCTGATTGTAGCATGCTTTCTGTTTTTCCTTTTCAAAAAAGAAGGAAGACAGATAAAACATCAGTTTTGCTTATTTATGTTGATGACTGTGACTTTCTGATCATCCTGCTTCAATTCTCAAGTTCTGAGACTGTTGTGTGTGCCACCAAACTTGTTTGGTTTCTCAGCCCTAGAGAACAAGCTGAAAGTTCTTATGTAGGGAAAGGTAGTGCATGACTATCCTGACCTCAATCAGTTTGCTTTCTTTCTGTTTTGGATTCCTCACTTCTAATGTATCTGCAAGATATTTGGTGGCACCTTTCTCAAACTTTATGGGTGTGAGCATTGAGAGCTTTATTGACAATGGCTGCCTCTATAGAGGCATGAAAAGCAGAACTGCACCACAGTAACTTCACCGCCATGGCTATATAATTAATGGCCCCTACTTACTGTGCTTTGAATATGTAGATGGATGCCTCTGCCCACTCTTTGAATGCCTCTATCCACTCTCTGGAAATAACCTATGACCTACTTACATCGTGGCTACTTGAAGATGTCCTTGTGGCAGTACAGCACACCCCCATCTTGGTGTCTTCTATAAGTGTCAGTTTGGGATGCCCTGCCACTGCTTGGGAAATCTAGAGTATTTCAATGTCTCCTCATTTTCTTACTAACTGGTCTGAAAGAGTTTGAAATAAAAAAGTGAATGGTTCATTGGGATAAATCAGATATGGGTGAACTTATCAAAGTTCAATAAACATAAAAGTGATGAATTTTGAAGTCACATAATTAACTTAGGATTACATGAGCAATAACTGAGTAATTACGCCTTTAATAATGCATTGAACTTGTCAGGAATACTTACTCATTCTGTTCAAATTTTTTAACAAGATCGCCTATAGCAAGTGACTGTAATTAGATATTGCCTCAGAAAACATCGACAGCTCCTAATTGATACCTTTTATTATAAAGCTAGATGCCAAACATTGCTGTTGAGTGGATTAAGGAATACTATGAGATTTGTTAGGATCTTAGTACCTGCTTGCAAGGATTTCATGCAAGTGGGGAAAAATTCCAGTCTGGCCCATCAATCACAGCATAAAGTTGGTTCAAGTTTGCATTGGTTTGCTTTAAATTACAGCCTGACAGCAATAGCTATTGCCAGGGCTGTTTGGAAAAGAAAATAGGGGCAGGATGGGGGTAGGGTGGGGTAGAGACACGATTATACCCTGCCTCCTGCATCGGTTTAGGAAAGCATGGCTGTTGAAATGAGGCCTCATTCCCATGGTGTGGGAAAGGAGATTGCATTTACCTTCTGATTAGCAGTTTCCCCCATTCAAAGCTGAACTTCAGGGATTCTCTTGTACTTGTGGCTTTATATTCTCTCTATAGCTATTTGGGTCAGAACTCTAATCTTCACTAAGACTGAGAGAGGCTATGTTTTGGGGGTGTCAGGAAAGTTCTCCACCATCTGCCCATGCTCTTGGATATTATCTTTATATGTTTTAACTTGAATCTAGAATTCCTGTTAGGGGTGAAATTGAGAATTTCCTTAAATTCCACCCCCAAATCCCTGGAGGGGAAATAACAAGAAGAGGGCATAACATGTGCAAAACCAAACTTTTCCAACGGCTGGTGGGAGGTGCCTCTCATAAGTGAAGCTTTGGTGTGGCTCTAGCTCTGGTAAGGGCCACTAGCCTGCCCCAGTGTCCTTATCTGCACAATGGTCCTTTTAATGGGTGCAAGGCAAGCTGCATAGGACAAGGAAACAAATGGTTGGAGTTATACTAATGCATGCACTCGTGAGAGCTGTACAAGACAGCAAGCTGCGAAGCAATTCTGCCCTCATGCTTTGGCAAAAATATCTTCAAAATGAAAATGTGTGATATTCACAAGATGGAAAGACATCAAAACATAAGAGAGAGCCTAATTTAATTATTTTTGCAGGTGCTGGGTGTGGAATAAATATGTTGGGTGAGTATTAACAGAGTCATGCGACTTATAAGTTGATATTTCTTATGGAAGATTTATTTATTCTTTCTACTTCTCAGCAAAACCTCTAAAGATATTGATGCACTCAAAATTTCCCCATGATTTTGGTCCTATAGAGAATAATAGCCTAGATGGTTAAAGTATAAATGGAATTTATTCAGAATTTATATGTATTTTCATATGGTTACATTCCCTATCATCTGAAAGTCCCATTGAAGTCAATGTTGGGCACATAAAAATATGTAAAATGTAAAAACTCAAGACAATTACATGTTTTCAGAAAAAAACTTACCTTATCAAATATAGAAAGCTATTATGCAAATATTTATAATTTTAACATTCTTTTTAATATTGCCTTTCATTATTATTGAGAATATCATACATGAGTGCTAATACTATATTTATATCAGTTTAATCCACATTTCCCCCTTTTCAGCATCTTCCTGTTCCTCCAACTTCTTTTCAAGCTTATGACCCCCCCCCCACACACACACACATACAAGTATGTATAAGTACATCCTTTTGAGTCCATCTAGTGTTGCCACTGTGTTTATGTGTTTATGGATGACCCTTACAAGAGGCAAAATCAAACGCTTACTTACAAAGACAAAATACAAACATGAATTAAAATGAGAACGGATCCATGACTTAACTTCAAATACATTTGAATTTTAAACATTTGATGCAATTTAATGTAAATTTAACTAAAAGCTAATGAAATTTTATTAAAAGCTTCATAGAAAAATCAGTTTAAATTCACAACTCCAGGATGCATTCAGCTGTCAGCGTGAAAAGGTAGTAGCATGCTTCATGCATGTTCTGTCTAGACTTGTGTATATTCAAATTTCAGACTTATACGAAGTGCTTAACATTGCAGAATATCTGGTAGCTGCTGTGTGTGACTGTTGTGAATGCTGGGCTGATTCACGAATAACTTGAGAACTCTAAATTGGACCAGGAAAAGAAGCCAGGGAATGGATGCTTGTCACCACTAGGCAATGATGCCCTGCTTCTGAAGAATCTATCACACTCCTGTGCACAGGGGATATTTGACAAGCTAATTAATTTGTCTTCCTTTTCCTCTTTTGAAATCCTCCCCTACTCTAGAGCAGTGGCCATCTCTGACCCTCGGCTTAGCAAAACCCTTAGACCTTGCCCGTAACAAAGTGAATGAATGTTAGGCATGATTATAGCTGCCTGCAGAGAAAATTTCCCCCGATCCTTCAAAATGTTGCCTGTCAGAAGTGCAAGACAATGTCTGAGTTTTACAGTCCAGTGGAGAATGGTACAGAGATCACTTGCAGCTACAGAGCATCCCTGAGGCTCTGGGCTTCACCGAAAAGCAATCCTTTTAAGCTTTGACCCACCAAGATGGCCTTAGTAAGCAAAGATGAGTCTGCTACCCTCTCACTGGGGATTGTTTGGCCAGCAATGTTTATTTTAACTTTGTGCATCTGGTGTTTGTATATACAGGGATAAAATCTTCATATAGCACTACCAATGTAATATGCATTTTTAAAGACAGAAAAAAAAGACAAGGAAGGCTGAGACAAATGAGACTTAAAAATTGGTAGATGGACTGTGCATATATGAAATAAAGTGTCCCATTTTGGCAGGCAGGGGACATTATTAACTAAACAGAAGCTGGGATACATTGAGCTGAGGTTTGGAGGGCTCAGACACAAAGATGATTCCCATATAGTGGGGTTCTATGAGCAATGTGTGTGCCTCTTGGTACAATCTCCCCTCTTTCACCTAGTGTGTGACCTTGGGCATCTGACTCAGGCAGCTTGAGTCTCAAGTCTCTCATGGGTACAATAGAGATGGCCACATGCACCTGATAGGACACTGCATGTTTAGTCTGCTTACTTGGATATTATGGTTTGTCCATCTGCTTATGTATCTTTATATAAGTAAACCACATTTATCTCTTTGGTCCCATGTTTCTTCAGTTTCAGTAGTGTTGTTATTTTTAGCACCCATCATCCATTTAATATGTCGTTCAAGGCCAAAGAAATACTGGCACTTTCAATGTAAATGTTAAGTGTAAAATGAGTCCTCATTACAGAAGTGATCGAATATGAAATGAAAGTCCTTTGTAGAATCTCATTAGGCATCACTCCTACCCCTCCTCCACCTCTTCTGCTAAACTCTCCTTCTAAATTACAGACCTGCTCCTGGGGACCTAACTCACAGCTTGGGGCTTGCCCAAATGCTGCCCAGGGTGTCCCCAGACCAGGCCTCCAGGAAGGAACCAGGAGGGGAAACAGTGTTTCCTTGGCCTGCGGCTAAAGGGAGGCTTGAAGTGCCCCCAAGGGTGTGTGTACAAATTCCTCTGCTTTAAAAAAGTTCAGAATCAGACACTGTTCAATCATTAAACAGGACACCTAAGGGGAGGTAATTAGCAGAGAAGCGGAGCTAATTTGGGCTTTCAGGTGACTGATTCAGAATTGTCCACTTAAACTCTGGCTCTTTAATTTATATATAAATGCATCTGTATTCACAAGGCTTTCCTCCCTTCATACTTTGGCTATCTCTAATAGAGGGGAGCCTTAGTTCAGTGGAACAGCTCTCACCGTAGGAAACCCTGCACTGAGCTATGCAAACAGAAGTTCACTTGGTGAGAGTTCCTCACCAGCAATGGGCTTCAGAGGATGCCAGTGCTGCCAGAAGCTCCTGAGACAGGATTCTCTCACCCATACCCCACGCAAGGGTTAAAGATGGAGACAACTTTGGTGCCCTCAAGAAGGAGTGATAATGATATCTAATAAACAGAGACATGGTGTACACAGGGCATCATCTATCAGGGTATGTGATGCCCCCCAAAAGTCTGAAGGACTAGTGTAGAGAAAATGAATTACATTAACTGAAGATGGCCTTTTTGAGACAATGTTTTTCCCTTTGGAGCCTGTCCTAGAACTCTCCATATAGATCAGGCTGGCCTGGAACTCACAGAAACCCATCTGTCTCTGCTTCTAGAGTGCTGGGATTAAAGGCAATGTGAGAGCTCTTAACTGCTGGAAACTGACTTTTTATCAGCCACCTCCTCAATGTAGAGAGACACTGAGTGATCCTACTAACTTCTATTTCTTAACCCTAGACTCTTGATTCTGAAGTTGGCATCTCTTGACTTGAGACTCAGCAACTTTGCATTTGTAAGCCCATCTGTTTATTTGGTTGGCTTTGTTTTGTTTTTACTTCTATGAAAGGAAGAGAAGAATTGTCACCACCAAACTCTGTAGCATTTAACTGGCATGTTACTCAGTAAATGCTGAGACTTTGGGCCCAGGATCGAAGCATCTTTGTTTTAGGACATTTTAACTTCAAAAACTGGCCTGCAATGTTTTGGAAGAATGATGAATGTCCCTCTACTCTGGGGTCCTTTCTCTCTCAGGCCCCATTTTCTTCCAACTGGACTGGTGCAATTGACTAGGTGGCTGGTTTGCTCACATTAATCTGAACCTCTGTCATGTTGGACGTGACCATCTGAAAATGAAGTAGTTACTTCCTTACTGAGTCTTCCTGAGTCCTGGCTCTTGCAGACCAGAATTCATGCTTATTGTCATTCCCACAAAGCCCTGGAATCTCTACTTTTGCTATTTTCTTTTCCTTATCTGAGCTATATCTACTTTGTTTCTTTCCCCTAACACATTGGTCCATAGCACCCATCTAAGCCCTTGTTTTAGGCATTCTGTGTTTCCAGTGCCCACTCTTTTGAATTCTGTTCTATGACATGTTTATTTTTCATAATTCTGGCCAAGGGTCACTCAGGTGCCAAACTATTCTTAAAGCTCAAGGAGTCTATGCTTCCTTCATTGTCTTGCCATAGCATGGAGAGCATGTTGGTAACCCTAGCATGTTTCTTCCAGTTATGGTAGCTTGTCATGATTAAGGGACCTCCTCAGTCTCCAGCCTCATCATCCTAGCTTAATTCCACCTTCTGTGATCTTGAACAGGCTGCTTAGCCTCTCCGAGCCTTGACTTCTTTATCTGTGAAACCACAATGACAATATCAGTTGCATAGGTTTAGGAGGTTTAGGTGAAGATTAACTGACACAGTGTACATGAAGTATTCAGCCCAGGGCCTGGTTTGAGTGCTTGTTGACAGTCAGTTTTCATGTCTCTAGTCTTGAAGAGAAGAACAGAGACACAATCAACGTAAAGACTGAGTTCTTCACTAAGGACTCAGGAGGTACAGTGTGTAGGTGACCTGTTGGCAGAGTCTAAAATTATATCTTTGGTAAGGTTTGCCATGCAGGCTGGAGTGCCGCCAAGGCTTGTGGGGCACATACATAAGCAGAAACATGCACATGGTGTTCATGGTGATAAGGGCTCATGGTAGGCAGTTGTTTCCAGTTAAGGTGCAAGATCTACCATTGGCTTCTGTTCTGGCCGGGGTGGGGGCTCTGTGCTAGGCAAGAGAGGAGGCTCAGCCTCTTGCCTTGGGGTCAAGCCAAGCAATAAAGTGGGGTGTGTGTGTGTGTGTGTGTGTGTGTGTGTGTGTGTGTGTGTGTGGTGTGTGTGTGTGTGTGTGTGTGTGTGTGTGTGTGTGTGTGTGTAAGATAGAGGGGGGTGTAACAAGACCCTGGAGTACCTGTAAGCAGCAGAACAACCCTGCCCTTTTGTGACAAATCTGAGGAAATAAAGAAAAGATGAACCTGATCTAATGCAGCTACCTGCTAGCCACAAAATGTTTACCTCAGAGAATCACAGGTTACAGGAAGGGTCTCTGAGACCAAGTCCTCTCCTGAAGACTTAGGCTAACCTACAACCTCAGACCACCAGGGCCCCTAACACCCTGGGCTTGATGGATGCTGATGTAGTCAGGCCGCCTTACAGCCTCAGTCTTGAGCTCAGCCTAGGCTCATGCCTCCATCCTTAAGAAGAATCCCAGAACCTGTGAGGCCGTAATATCATCACCTCTGTGGTAAGATCTGGGTTTCAATCTCTGCATAGGATTCTGGGTATTTGCACCTTGCTCCACAGGATCTGGGGCAGGACCCTTATCATCTTGGTCCCATCCAGGTGGGTTGGTAGAGGGTCTCTTTCAGGGCTGCGGCTCCTGTTTCCTATAGTCCCTGTTCCCTTGGGGAGCCATATAGGCTACTTTCTCTGTTGTTTCTGTGCCCTTGCCCTCTGGTTTCTGTTGTGAAGGTATCTATTTAGTATGCTGCTCAGATCCACACACATTAGGGCTAGATATGCAGAATTCCAGTGGGGTGTCTGAACAGTTCAACTAACTTCTATGAAATTCAGTGCCCCCAGGTATCACGTGAGGAAAAAGGTAGCCTTTCCCTCAGATGGTGGATGACACAAATAGGTGAAGGTGGCTTGGGACACTTAGCTCTGTACCTGGCTAAACTGGGCTACTTAGAAATAAGTTCTCAAATATATAGAACTGCTGTCTGGCAGTATGCACTGGATACCAGCTCACTCCTGGGCCAAGTGGAGAAAGCTGCACATGGCCTTGGGTGACAGGAAGGACATTGCAGGGTTCTTCCAGCTGTATGAGGAAAGGACTTCTTCCACATTTGTGTGTGTCAAAGCTCTGCTCACTCTCCAGCTTCTAGGGAACCTTTGTCCTAGACACTGGATGTCGTAGGGAGGTGACAGTGCTGTAGGACATGGAGGCTGTGATGGACACTTGGGACACATGTTCTAAAAATGGTGACTATACTCACCACTGAGGGAGCCAACTAGGATGCCCCTCAGTGGGAGACAAGCCACAAGCTCTGGGTACATAGTGGAATCTGCCCGTGTCCCAGAATCCATTAGCAGACTCAAGTGGGCCAAGTATCAAGAGCCCTAAGCGTGGGTCCTTGGAGAAGAAATAGACACTGAGAGGAGACTGAGCACATGAGAGATTTCTTGCAGGGACCATCTGCGCAGGTTAAGTGTGAAGTGCACAGAATTAGGTGGGGACAAGCCTCAGACCAGGCTATAAGCCTGGCACCTGCCAAAGGAGAAAGGTTGGTTGCTTAGAGCTTTAGACTGTAGCAGGGCTCTGCTGAAGTCCTAGGTGAGATGACAGGAAGTTATAGGGCCAAGGTGTCTGCCTATGACAGTGGTGGTCACATGCTGTATGGCCCATGGCTGAGAGCAGTGAGGAGAAGTATGGCCTGATATTAACAGTGCAGAAGGTTTGAGGACATGGTGCTGGAGGCTGTCAGTCACCTGTGCTCTGCAGTGGGTTCCCTTGAAGATGCATCTGAATAGGGCAGCTACATGGCTGCCACATAGCTAGTTTTTCCACAAGAGTTTCATTTATGAAAATATCTGTGTGATAAAGGTGGGTGGACACATGGCCTCATCCCTTATCTCACATTACCTCATCAAGAAAGCTTGAGTGCCTAGATGTGAAGAGGTAAAATACACACAGATTGGGATAGACAGTGAGACTATCACAGAACAAGAACTGAACATTATTCTAGTCTAAAATCAGATGTGGGTAAGACATACTGCTTTGAGAAAGAAAAAAAAGGTCCCATCCCATGAATTAACTTACTTTTTAACTGCAAAATTGGAGCCTTCACTTGTATTTCTTTTTTTACTACCATTTTGTGTGTTTATGGATCACATTCACAACCAGAAACCAGTGGAAACAGTCAGTCTTAATGAAAAGCTCCATCAAAGCAAGGAAGAGCAGGGATGCTCATTCACCTGGCATGTACTTACTGAGGATCCAGAGAGTGTGCTGCAGGCTACTGGCAAGTTAGTGAGCAAGCAACATGGTCCTTGCCCTTCTGGCCCCAGATTGTGGTACAGATACAGAGAAAAAAGATGAAGTAGTGAAGTGAGCAACGCAGGCATCTGGGTGAGAGAAACAGCATGCCATGTCAGGCAGTTGTTGGCAATGGGGTCTCTGAAGGACTCTACACACTATTCATGTGTCCAACAGGAAGGGTCATTTTTCCATTCCACACAGTTATGGAGAACTCTCTGTGCATCAGGCTTGGGGCAATCTTTTAGGTTAAGTGAGGTCTCGGTCAAAACCACCGACAAAAGCTTCCTTCTTGGCTATTTTCCCAGACTTGCTGGGTGCTTTGTTAAAACAGTGTTTGCCACACTGGTTGGTGCAATTCTTGAGGCCTGGAGTTTTCAATAGCCTATGTCTTTTGTCTTTTCTCCCCCATGGAAGAGGCAGTTGACATGATGAAATGAGCAGCATTTGGCAGAGTCGGGGCTGCTGCTTTTACCAGTTCAGTCAGGTACTGGCTGAGCAACATGGGGCAAAAGACATTTTCCTGGGCCCCATTCTCAATTTTCCTCTCTGTAGATGAAGATGGAGCAATGGCTATAATCTGACCATGTTCTGTAAACACTGCTTTAGAAATACCGCCTTTTTGTGTAATTTAAACAAACCTCCATATCTAGCTATTCATAAACTTCTATGTAAAATAACATTTTCTTTAAAGCAAAACAATTATACTGAGCCCCAGTGCAATCTTCATCAGGCTATTGTGTGTGTGTGTGTGTGTGTGTGTGTGTGTGTGTGTGTGTGTGTGTGTGTGTATGTGTGTGCATGTGTGTGCCTGTGTGTGCATGTGTATATACATGTTGGGTGTGAATGTAGTTGTGCATACGCACATACACACACACACACTCCTGTGAATGTAGCTAAGTATTAGCCAAGGTGTGTATATGGCAATCAGAACACAACTTCAAGTGTTGGTCTTTGCCTTCTGCTGTGTTTAAGATTAGGACCTTTCTTCTGCTGTTCACTGCTATGTATGCAAGGCTAGCTAGCCTGTGAGCTTTCCAGATTCTTGTATCTCTACCTCCCATCCCACTGGAGGTGACACATACTATCATGGCTGGAATTTCCATGGGTTCTGTGGATTTGAGCTCAGATCCTCATGCTTGTGTGGCAAATGATTTTTATCCATTGAGCCATCGCTCCAGCCTAGGGCATAAGTTTGAAGACAAAACTTGTATTTGATTTCCGACACTACCCCTTTCTGGCTGTGTGAGCTTCGCCATTCCTTCCTCATTCACTCTTACCACTGGCTGTTGAGCATCTCCTGTTTGCTAGGCTGGAGCTCTCCTCCTGAGCTACACAACCAGCCTCCGATTTTACCTGAGGAAACTCATTCCCTCCTAGGAAGTGTTATGGGTCATTTGGGGAATCCAAGAAAAATCTCTGGCTAGAACAGTCAGACCCTGCATGTCTGGATTCTGATTGAATGGGGTCACTTCTTTGGGCATCTCTCTTTTGTTTTTGTACTTGGAGACCCTGAGATGGCAGGAGAATAGGGTGACTTTGGTTAAACAGATGCTCCTCCGCACTTGTGTTGTGTTGGAGGTCAGGGTGTTCCGTCAGAGGCGGAGGTAATGTATTTATTTGTCACTGCCTACATTTCGCATCCCTGTGTCCCTGTACCTTCAGTTTGTTCTGTCCAAGGCCGTTGGGGTCCGACAGAGATCAACAGTGTTTCTACAGAGATGAGGCAGCTCGTCAAAACCTGAATTAGATGTTAAATCTTTTTGAAGTGGGGAGGAGGTGAAGGGAGGGGCAGAATTATATTGGGTGAGGAATTTATCCTGTGTTGTTTCCTGTGAGATAATGTCCCCGGGAAGATTTGTTGCCAAGCAAGTTGCAAACTGCTGTTGCAGGCTGATAGGTGTTGCCAATTCATTTTGATGAATTTTGCCAGTTGAGAAAGTATTTTTCTCTCCTTTCATGCACTGGGGCTGGTTAGAGATGGACAATGGCTTCAAAGAACAAGACAGCATACCCTTGAATACCTAGAGTATGTGGCATCAGGGATGCTCCAAGAAGCACTTGGTGCAACAGAGAAAGATTAGACAAACTAGCAGGTAAACAACGGCTTATCATCAGCATATGCTCTCAGGTGCCACTTTTCCTAATTATTTACTGTTCCACTTGAATGTATTCTTAGACCCTATCCCTGTCCTTGGCTTTGCTTTCTAACAAGCTATTAGCCTGTCTCTTCAAGACAGGGGAAGGACACAGTAAAGTAGATTAGTTAGGTAGGCACAGAGCACACTCCATACCATCTCTAAGTGACATGTCACAGTATCTCTGTGAAGACTCTTCCTGTGCAGTGTGAGGATGAACACAGCACAGGTCACACTGCTCACACACTTACAATCCAAACACAGAGAGTGAGCATTCCTCGCTGCCCAACAGTCCATATGAACACTCTGAACACGCAGGAACAAAAGGGGTGGGGAAGGGGTGAACTCAGCATCTCCTGCTCTCCATGCATGTGTGTGTTGGCTTGGATTTCCAAGCAATGCTCAGTGGTTTCTTAGGGGTGGAGTGAAATGATGACACTAAAGTCCTTGGTACAGTTGGTGCCTGGCAAGCATTCGCAGGGATGATGAAGACACCGAGGTGATCTTGAAGTGGAGAAGGTAACATACTGGCTCTTAGAAGTGTAGCCTCCAGGCACTCACCTTGGCCAACCACCTTTCTCAACCACCTGGGCTGCTGGTTTTACCAGCTCAGCCCCAGCCTAGGCCCCTGGTCATTTTCAAGGCCTCTCTTGGAGCCATGGTCTTCGCTCCCCAGGCATGTTCAGATCCATGCGTCACCTGACAGAGCACCATCCCCTGGCCCTCACCTGACAGAGCACCATCCCCTGGCCCTCACCTGACAGAGCACCATCCCCTGGCCCTCACCTGACAGAGCACCATCCCCTGGCCCTCACCTGACAGAGCACCATCCCCTGGCCCTCACTGCATATTCTAAGGTCAGCAGCACATCATGTCTTTGTCTTCACTCTCCCTTCTGATGCATCTTTTGCTGTCCCCTGACCAGACGATGCCCACCCCACCTGCATTCTTCCTACTGAGGACACAGGCCCCACACTTCCCAGACCTTTGGGGTCAGTCACTATGCCCCTTTTGATGCTCACTCTCAGACAAGTCATCCATCTCCCTTACCCTAGTTTTTACCCTGAACATTGTTGTAACTCTGGTGTTGGCATCTTTGATAGCTCGTGCTCATCCGAACCTCAGCCACAGTTACCTTGTAGAGATCCAGAAAATTAGAGCTGTCCTCAATGAAGGTCTCATCTGGTCACACTCATCCTTGTTTCAACACGCCTTACCCCGGCATTCTTCCTCCTCTCTGGGCAGTTTCATGTCCTTCTTACTTGGGCTCAGTTACCATTCAGCTTCAAAACAAAATTTTCTAGTATTTTCCTTATTGTACTCCAAGGAGTGCTTCTCTGATTTTGTTTCAAACAAAAAAGATGCCAGCTTTTGGCACCATTTAAGATGTTGTTCATTGCTAGTAGATTATCCTGATCACCTGTGCTGCTTAGTTTTACCTGTCAGTTTGACACCTAACATTACCTGGGAAGAGATTCTTTTTTTTTAAATTTTTAATAACTTACTCTATGTCTTTCACATCATGTATCTTGATCCCATTCATTCCCAATCCCTTCACATCTGTCCTCTGCCCTTCTACCCCCCCAATAAAACAAAATTCAAGAGAGAAAAAGGAAGAAAATAAAATGAGAGAAGGCATTAAAAACCTCATCATGGAAGCTGTAGTGTAACCCAACAAGTCATGCCGTATACCCCTTTGTCCACACATGTCTGCTTGCAAGTGTTCATTGCAAAGAGGCATTGGTCTGGTTCAAGGTCCTTGGTCTCCACTACATGTTTGCTGCTGGACCCCCACTACAACTCTTCCTGGACATGCCCCTGCTGCCCTGTGTTGTGGAGATCCTGCAGCTTTGGGTCTGTGGGTCAGGTCCCTTCACATGCACCAGCAGATCATAGATGGGGTGGATATTGAGACAGGCCAAGTCATAACTCCGGTCTGCATCTGGGTAGCTGTAAGGTTGATCCTCCAGATGGGAAATGGGTCGATTTCAGGGCTGGCTCACCTGTTGAGCTAACAGTGTTGGCTCTGTCGTGCTGAGTGTTGACTCTTTTGAGCTGTTCTGGCGGGGTATAGGGCCTGCTCTCCTGAGTGTTGTAGCTGGTGGGGATCAGGGATCATTCTCCCACTCTTATAACCACAGAGCCAGCTTTTCCACCTGCCCCACGTGTTGATAGGCAGCAGAGAGGAAGAGATTCCTTTTTTTTTTTTTTTTTTTTTGGTTTTTTCGAGACAGGGTTTCTCTGTGTATCTTTGGAAACTGTCCTGGAACTAGCTCTTGTAGACCAGGCTGGTCTCAAACTCACAGAGATCTGCCTGCCTCTGCCTCCCAAGTGCTGGGATTAAAGGCCTATGTCACCACCACCTGACAAGGAAAAGATTCTTAATGTAGAATTAATCTAGATCACTGTGTTGTACATGTCTATGACAGGAATTGTCTTAATTGTCAATTGATATAGAAAGACCCATGACATTGTGAGAAGCAGCATTCCCTAGGTTTGTATCACTGAATTATATAAGAGTAAATAAAGCTAGCTATGAGCAAGCAAACTAACAAGCAAGCAAGAAAGGATTGTATTTATTCTCTCTTTGATCTTGACTATGAATGCAATATGATTAACTGTGCAAATTCCTTCCTTGACATCTACAAAATGATGTACTATAAATTGGAATTGCAACCCCATTCAATCCTTTCTTCTCCTACATTGGCTTTTGTTAGAATATTTTGCTACAGTAAGAGAAATGAAACCCAGACAACACCTAATATGTCAGAGGCAACTCAGCATTTTGTCCCCAGGTATGTGAGACTCATGTAGAAATAGTCTGTGGGATAGATATACCCTCTGTATGCTGCTCCCACCACATCTAGTGGGGAACATCCATTTGTAAAGGCCTACAAGCACAGGTGGAAAGGGACCTGGTCTCTGTGACATAGGATGCAGAACTCAGTGAACTTTGTCTTCTCTCTGGACCTCCATTTACTTCCCAGAGAAGGATGATGAAATCCTTTCAACAGAACTTTGCATTTTTCTTGGAGTTTCTCTCATCCTCTGAAATTCACTTTGGAGATCTTTTGGGGTAGGGTGGGAGGAAGGGTGCAGGAAGAGCCTCATGTTTAGTTGGGTATGGAGTGAATAAGGTTTGAAGAGAGACTTTCTTCTTTGAGTGATAAATGACACTGCTAACCTACTTGGCAAAGATTATGCAGGGTGTATGTGTAGTCAGACTTTCTCATCAGACTTTCTTTGGGACTGCCAGCCTCCAAATAATGACACAGAGACTTACTATTAATTATGAAAGCTTGGCATTAGATTAGGCTTGTTCCTAACTAGCTTTTATAACCCTAATTAATCTTATTTTATTAATCTACCTTTTGCCACTTTTTTAAACCTCTCCTCTATTCTGTCTGTCTGCCTTCCTTAGTTTCATAGGTGTCTACTGCACACCTTAGATTCTTCAGATTCTTTTCCAGTCCCATCTTCTTTCTCCCACCTAGATATTGACCATTCAGCTCTTTATTAAATTAATCACAATGACATATCTTCACACAGTGTAAATAAATCTCCTGCAACATTTGCTCATGGTCTCTAGGGTTACCTTTATGCCTACATTATTCCAACTCTTGGAAACCCTTTCCAAGGAGATATTTCTGCTCAGCTAGGAAGTTCAGAGTGTCAGTGACTTGGAATAAGCATTACTAGAAGTCACAGTACAGGTCCCTGAGGGAAGTAAAGAGATGTTTGCATATCTACACCCAGGGCTCAAGGAGCTGTGTTCATATGTGAAACAGAGTTCATGGATGAGTGACATTAAAGGGCACTACTTGAGTAGGAGAGAGAGGTGTATGTTCTCTTGGGGCCAAATTGAACATACCTCACAGAGTTAGAAAATCTCAAGGGATCCTGTTCCCCAAATTAGAAAATCCAGCATGTCAGATGTGGGACATTCACTGAATAAGAGGATCAAAAGGAGTGATCTCTACATCAAGTTATCTTGGGCAAATCACTTTAAGGCATTATTTCCTGCCTATCCTTGATCTCCTATATAAAAAGCTGGAATGACAATGATGCCTTACTCATGGGATTAGTAGGGGTTGTTTTCTGTTGATGAGGCACTTAGGAGAATGCTGCATAATAAAGGATTCTGAAATAAACTATAGACATCTCCAGAACAGCAACACATGTTTGAGTAATAGCTGTTTTAGAGTGCTAGGCAACACTGTCCATGGTAGGCAGGGGTGAGGGTTCCTATTGAACTGTTTGGAGTGAGAAATGAATGGAATCCATGGTTTACCTTAATGGGTCTTAGGCAGACTCCACCCCTGACTAGATGAACCCCACTCATGCTTCTGAGTAGATAGACCACGACTTCATGCTTCTGAAAAGACCACCCACTGTATTCTCATATACTTTTACCTCCTGGAACATGCAGCACTTCTAGACTCCCACTACATAGAGGAGAGTAAGGTCATCTGGACACCAGGGTGAACTCTACAGCCATCTAGACTTTTCTGCCATGATAAACATGGATGGCCACATTCATGGTGCTGTGAGGACAGTGTGCAAGGTCTTTTACAAATGACCCCAAAGTGAAGAACCATAATTAAAGGTGCTACCTGTTATTGACTTGGACCCTGGTCTAGAGAAGAAAGGCTGGAGTCCATCACTGATTGACCAGTACTATACTCCTCCGAGGTCAAAGGAATAACTATATTCTTTTTCATCTACAATCTTCCAGAGAAGAGTGGAATAATTTCTCTGTTCTCTATTATAAAGGAAACCATCCCCCCTCTCCTCAAGGGAGCATCCCTTACCTGTGGTGGAAAGAGCATGGAAATATACTTCAGACTGGTCTGTTTTCCGTCTTGGTTTTGTCACTTTCTAACTGTGTGGAATTAAGACTGTTATCATGGCTGTAGACAGAAATGACAGTAGCTTATGCCACGTTATTGGAGTGATTTGAAGAGCTTTGTCCACTGTACTTTATTCAGGCACGAACTTAAGACTTTGTTTTACAAGCTGATGATTGATTACGTTGGATGTTCATGGAACTTAAATCCTGGCATCTAGGAACTCACTTAAACACTCATTCATAGAATATTTAGGTCAGAAATCGTCCCTTCTTCTTTCTTGAAATGTTAAAATTCAATAGGAAAGTGACCTATTCAAAGATGAACTCTATTTTATAAAGATGTTTTCAGTGGGCCTTGGGTAAAAAATATTTCATAAATCAGGGAAGCCATTAAATCAGGGAGTAGAGGAAGAAATAGGCTTGTTAAAGGAATACCATTTTGGTGTAGGAAGGTGATATATTCAACATTTTTTACTATATTTGGCTGCAAACTCAAGACAGTTGTTGCTTTGATCTATGGCAGAGATTCAGTGGCAGGGAACCATTTGAACTAACCCTCCTCGGGGCTTCTTGCTGCAACAAGGAGGCCATAAATGATGATGACTGGGTGAGTATTTTGAAAATGAGAAAGGAAGGCCCTTTCAACTGAAAACTTCTAATAGATTCATAGGGCTTCTGATTGTGCTGATTGGGCCCCTGGGAAGAAAATGCTTGGAACATGGATCATGACTGGTTGAAGGCAAGGGTATGCCTAAAGTATCTGCAGACAGGAGTTTTCCTCAGGTTGTCTGTTGTCCTTCCTTGGGACACAGACTCAGCCAGAGGTTTTTCTGAGGTTTTGGTGATCAAGGGAAGGGTGTGATGGGTCACCAGGGTATTTAAGTAATTGTTGAAGAGGATCATAGATAGGGATGCTAGTCTATGATATTGCCAGTAGCTAGAGCAACAAGGCGTTCATTAAAATGCTATTTAGTTAAATCACAGTGTCCCTAGAAATCTTTCTGGAAGACTGCTAATTGGGTGGAGTTTTGACCAGTGTTTATCTAGAAGATTTTTCAAATAAGACCTGATTACTGATTGATTCTGTCATGTTAGAGATTTGGTGAGACTAACAATCCCTTTCAACTATCCAAGACATCTATACAATCTTTTCCCTTCATGAAAACAACGGATTTTTAGAGTGGATGTCATTGTGCTGAGCATAGCTCTGGACTCAGTACCCTCCCTCCATATTTGACTTAGCCACTTTCCAGCTGCTTGACCAGGGCATAATTTGACTTCTGTAACCCTCCATCTCTCTCCCTGTAAAATGGGAATAATAGGGGTATTTACCTCCTGTGTTATTGCAAAACTCTTTGCTAGTGCAGACTCCACACAATTAGCGGTCAATAAAAGCCATCAATTTCTATGGAGGAACAAGAAACCACTCTCTCATTTCTTTCCCCAAGTTGTGATGTTAGTATGATGACAATAGAAGTCCCAGCTTGGACCCATGAACACAACACTTTGTTAGGGTTACAAATATATTTCCAAAGGTTTTCTGTGATCAGCTTCTCCTCAAAATCCTAGAGATAGCTAAAATACATCCATTGGCCCATTGAGCCTCCAAGTTTCCTTAGTGATCATGTTCTACTTGATTATAACTGAGAAGCATTCTGGAGTGCCAGGTCTATGTTGAATCACAATTTATTCCCTTAAAGTGGATTCTTAACTCTACTAAATGATAAGTTTTTATTCATTTATTAAATCACTAAATAATTTCATTTTTGGTTTTTACTGTAATGTAGGGCCTTTGCTAGTCAATCATCTGATTAGAATAAGAGATACAACTGGACACAGGAGACATGATCCCTTTGTCATAGAACTCAAAGCTCAATGGGAAATATGACAAAGAAGTTAAAAGCTAAATATTGTTGAAAATATATGACAATCAAAATCAAATTTGAAGACTGACAGAGTGACCCAATCTAGACCAGGGAAGCTGGAACAGGTATCTGAGGAGAAGGGACATCTCCTAAGATTACCCTTAAGACATTGAGGAATTGATGTAAATTAACTTTTTGGTGCTCTCAGGTAGGCTTTGTGCACATAGCTCATTTCATCATGAAAAAGTCCTCTAACACCTGCACATTATTCTTAATGGTTCACAGACAGAGAGTTTGAAGGCACAGAAGTATAAATATCTTCTTTCTGATGTTTGCTAGATAACTTGCTATGTTCTTAACTACAACTCTTTGTCAACTAGCTAAAGAGAAGGAGAAGAACACTGTAGGCCAAGAAAGCAGCTCATAGTCTAGTAAGTCAAACTGATTAATTTCATCATATCAGGTTGAGTGGCTGTGACAATCCAGGCATCAAGTCAGATATGAAAGATACAGAAGGAAAGAAGTGACTGAATGACAAATAGCTGAGTGATAAATCTGGTTCTACCTTCCTTTTCTAGATAAGCTTCATGGCCAGAGATTCAGTCCCTCTAAGGCATCACACTTCAGAGACCTCTAAGGACAGTTTCCTGAAGGCCTCATATGTCCCAGTTCTAGATGGAGTCTTCCCAGAGTAGGAAGCAGGTATGTGTAAAAAGTGGAATTTAGATGGGCGATTCCATCTCAGCCAATCTTTGACTAAAAATCACATGAGCAAACTGCCAGTAGGAGCCATCTCCCTGACACTCAGGACTCTTCTTTGCCACACAAGTTTGTGATATGAATTTACTGCTACTTAAAGCCACTAAATATTTTTGATGCAAATGTAACCAGAACAATACAAGCCATATGCATACACAATGATATCTTCAAAGCTCATGTTTATATTATGAAGTTCAATCATCAAAGGTAAGTGGTATGCTAGCAAAATGAGTCAGAATTTTATGGAGTCAGATTTCCTGAGTACAGAGTATTACTTACATACATGTATGCATATATAACACACATACAGAAAAATTACATATAACACACACACACACACACACACACACACACACACACACGTACACACACACACACACATGTAAGTGTAAATGTATGCACAGAGGTAGTATTCCATTATATGGGGAAGAAAAACAGGAAACTTGTTAATACAAGGGGATTTTTTATTAAACAACTTTGTCAAATTTGAATTAAAACAAAGTAACTGATAAAACAAAGAATATTCTTGCTTAACCCTCTAAGCCAAAATAATTGCTCCATACCAACTAAATAACTTTATTTGAGAACAAGATGACTTGCTGGACTATATGATATCATCATTTAACTCACAAAATAAAAATATTCCAAAAATGTTATTCTATCAGAATATAGATCCAGAGGAGAAGCAGAATTAAAATGACAAAACACTTTGGAGACGTATTTACATTAAGTGTGGCAGGAAGAGAATTGCTGCCCACGCTATAAAAGCAATTCATGCAAACAGAAAAGGGAAAGCATCCATAATTCCACAAATTAAATATACACATAATTTCAAAGGCATAGAGAGAACATAGAACTCAAAATGTAGAAAACAAAAATAGCTAATAAATGCTGACAGTATTTAATCTCAGAGGTAATCAAATAAAAAACCTTGGATAGAAAAGCGATGTAATATAGTTCATCAAATAAACTAGCTAAGTTTTTCAATGCAACAGTATTCGGAGAGCTTTGTGATAATGTACGTACTTTCATTCACAGTTAGTGGAGTTAGAAATCAGCATAAATTAGGAAAGGCAACCTGGTAAAATATACCACAGGCCTTAAAAATACATTTCCTCCGACCAAGGACTTGCTTTCCTGGGGGATGTTTCTAAGGGTGCTAAATTAATTTGCTGGGTCCATAACCAACTCCCACAAAATGGCGATGCCGTGAACTTGAACAACAGGTATCAATTGTCTCCTAGCTATAGAGGATGCCAAGACACAGGTGTGTTTCCCCCCTGAGGTCAGTGAGAGGTGATCTCTCTGGCAATCTTGAGTATCCCCTGGCTTAGAAGCATTCATTCCACCTTCAACTTCAGATGGCATTCTTTCTGTGTGTCAGTCTGTGTGGCATTCCTAAAGTAGTTCCACTAATAAGGACACCAGTCATGTTGCATCAGTAGAGCACCCACCCAGCAACCCCATCTTAAATAGATCATGTTCACAGGTACCAGGGATTAGAACTTCAATACATTTAGGGGCAGTTCAGTCAGCAGAGCTGCACTTAAGATTGTCTTCATTTCAAAGGTGGCCATGGAAGGCATGACATGTCAATGTCCACAACTGGGTATTGAATCAGTATGGGGGACTCTGATAAACAAAGCAAAGTTCCATTGTACGCTTGTATGCGTCTGTGTGTGTGGTGGGGGGATACACACAGAGAAAAAGAGACAGAGAATGGGGGGGTGGACAATGAAGTATGCTTTCAGCATTGACTGCAGTTTAGTTTCGTGCAGACCTTGGATTCCAGTTTGAGCTCTTCATGTGTACTTCCAGTGCCGTGGAGTATCATTGGCATTTCAGTAGGAAACCTGCTCTTCGTCCTCCTGATCTGTGAGGTCCTCTCTTAAATGGCTGTTCACTTTGAGTCCATCCTACTCCCCCCCCCCCGTTTGTGGGATTATGAGGTGAATGGATAAGCGCCGTGAAGCAGCATTCTCATCGATGTATGTTGTAAATATTCATTTAGCTGAATCATAATCACAGGCGCTAGTCTGAGCTGAACAGAAAAGGACCTACATCCCAGCATGCTCTGCATTTTCCTGGCAACAGTTGCAGCAGAAATGTTTCCATCAGCTAGCGCTTCGGAGTCCTCTTCCCAGAGAAGCAGCATATGATGGCTGATGTTAGAACCCCCGTGTATATTTGTACACGGCGTGTTTATTCAGATCCCCTCAGGGGAGGAGTCTCTGCTCAAGCTTTGCGTACTTTGCACTCACATTGGAAATTTGCAATATGTTTGCCATGAGCTGTGAGAGGTCTTATGGGAAAGGGTCCTTCTGAGTCCTGTTTAAGCCAGAATTTCTCCAATTGGTTTGGAAATACTTTTCTCTTTCTCATTCCCCCTTTTCACCTTCCTTTCCTCTTCCTCCCTTTTCCCTTCCCTCCCCTCCCCTTCACTCCTCCTCTCCTCTTCCCCTCCAATTTCCCTTCCCTTTACCTCTTCTCCCCTCCCCTATCTTCCTTTTTGTTTTATGAGTTCCTATATAAAACTGGTAGGTACTTTATAGAACATACTTTGATAAACCCTAGAATGAAGTCTGAATCTTTCTATGAAGTGAGGCAGAAGGGTATGGATGCGTTTATGTGTATGCATGCATGTTTGTATTGTGTTTATTCATGCATATAGGGATAGCAATGCATATGTATGAATGGGCATGCATGCATGTGTGCACATGTATATGTACATGTGTGTCTATATGTGTGTGCACGTGGGCTGTGTTGATTATGTCATGGAACCTGAAACAGTATTTTTCTTAATGGGGAGGTTGTGGTTTCATTAGCTTGTCCTGAAAGGCTGGGTATAGCTCTCGTAACTTTGTAATTATTCACTTAAGTTATTGATTGTTTTATTGTTGAGTATGAGCCCTATACATTGTATTTATTAGTTCTGTTCCAATACAACTAAGTCTATGATCACTTCAGACAAAGTTAACTTCTTTCTCATGTAATCTTTAGAAGTGCTTTATTTAACACTTTAATTTAAATTATATTATTTGGTTGAAGCAACATTACTTGACATTGCATTGATTTACTCTACTCAGTGTGGAGTATGGCATGGCTGTGTTTCCTCACAATGTTATCGATCATACAGTTCTATCTGGTCCTGATGAAGATAGACTGTCAGAACAAAACACTCCGCAACTTAAATCCCTCACCATCAATTTCTTGAAGTCTCTTGAGTATATGATTCCTGCTGTGGCTTCTCTCGCCAGTGTACACATTGTTTTATTTCCTCATATGTCCTTTGTTTCTGTCACTTATCAAACATCTTCTATTCACTGTTCTTGATCCAACATCATGATGCTTGTAGATTACTTTTTGATATTTGCAGAACAAAACCATCCATTGCACCCTCTGTGATATTATTATATTTAGCGTTTATTCACACATTAGGTTTTTGATTCTAAGAAGAAAAGTGGACATTATTGCAAGAAAGTTGCCAAGAGAATTTTTGTGAATAAAAACTGTGTAGAACTCAATCTTCTATTTTTCCTAGTCTCATTTGATGAGCCTATACCACTATCATTGTCTGCAATTGCCTTGTGCAGTGTATTCCAAGAAAGAGGCTACTTAAGTTGAGCACCTTCTCCCTCCAGCTCCTAGTACAAAAGAAGACCTTATATTTATTTGGAAGGTGGTGCATTCAAGGTTGTCAAGATCCCAAACCTCTGTAACACCATTCTTGAATACATGTCTAACCATGTCCTACAACACTAAGCATCCTACATGCTTGATATTGCTTTAAGTTTAACCTTTCAAGATTCTATTAGCTAACATTGATCTGCCCTCCAGCACAATGCCTTTATCTAATAATACTCTGTTATATAGTTAAAATTTTCTAGTGACATTTTGTCAGTCTTAACACAAGTACAAACTGATAACATTAGTAATAACGGGATCAGAAGAAAGTTTAGGAAGTAGTGAATGCAGTCTTGATCATGGCAATGTGTTCCTGATTGCATGTTTCCAAACACATCAAGCTGTATATATTAAATATGCATATACTTATACCTATGTCAGATGTTATTCAATGAAGGAGTTTTCCAAAAGGTTCAGATGTAGAAATAAATGAGTGTATAAATAAATTATTTTAATTTTGACTGAATAAAATATATTAAAATGTAGAAATCAGAGAATCTGGTGGTTGTGGATTTGCTGATGTTATGCATGATGTGCCATGATTTTCATGTTTGAAAATGGAAATCCTACATCTTATAGATATATAAACTAAACTACAAGCAGGTACAATGGCAGATACCTTGGATACATTCAAGAAATAATCTGGGAAAGATCACAACCTGAACAAAACTGGGTTTCCCATCAATCTATAGCTGTAGGAGATGGTTGATTGGTATTTATTTTGTGGATTTACTTTATTTATTTACTCTAGGTTTAAAATGTCTAATGGTAAACTACTAAGAATCCATGCTTGGCAGAATATAGCCACTATACAGACAAAAGTTTGATAAATCTTTTGGATATTTTCTTGTGAATAAATTGTCAAAACAGAAAATGGATCTTCTAGCCAAATTCTTGTTTCCATACCCAGATTTCTTGCTTTACCATTCCAGGGAAAGAACGGCCAAAATATTTTTTCTGTACTTTGTCACTTATCATAGCAACCTGTACTTTGGAAGTAGATTTGGATTTACCACTTGATTTATTAAGATACATGAATTTTTGGCATGGGAAGACTTTTTCCAGATTTAAAAAAAAAATCATGTGATCAGTGTAAAAGATTTCAAGAGAGAGCTGATGTTTGCCAGAGTTCCATCGGAGTTAGTAAAATTAAAAATCTGCAGGGATGGTGATGTAGCTTGGCATACAGTGCTTATCCAGCACATATGAAGCCCTGGGTTTGAGACCCCTCCCTACAACTTCTCCACTTCTACAAAATATTCACAATTTGTTGCCAGGTGCAGTGGCACACACTTGCAACATCAGCAATTGGAAAGTTGAGACAGGAGGATAGAAAGTTTGAGGATTGTCCTGGGATTCTGTCCATAACACAACAAAACAAGAAATGAAAACAAAGCAAAACACATTTAAAAACAAAACAATTTACACAGAAAATACTCTCTGATGATGAAAACTGGATATGAAACAAGGCTTGGTTTGCTCAGGAGGAAGATGAGGCTGGCTGGGAAGTGCATATGGTCAGTACCAGAAAGGACAAACTAGGCCTACTCCAGGAAGAGCATGGTCACTATCATCATTGCCCTTAGGAGTTAAGCCAAGTCAGGTCTTGTTCTGGACTGATCTTCATGGAATCTTATTTGATGGTGGGAGGTGTGACAATAGGTCTTCATTTTGACAGACTTCTTTTTGTTTTGTCAATATCAGGATCATTTAACAAACAGCCAATTTTTGTTATGCTCAGGCTGCTTAGCATTACAAGGCTGGTGGAAAGAGGGGCTGAGCTCCACAGAGGTAATGGCTTTCCTAGGATATCAAGCAGTCACACTGATAACTGGTCCAGGAAGACAACTGGGCAATTAGGTTTTAGGAAGTATACAGGAATTTGCGGTGAAGGGGTCCATATGGACACCTGGGTAGGAATTTTCTGCCACAACCACATATGTGGACAACTCTATATAAATTGATAACTTCCCTGTAAATGGGAATACATTGACATCTTTCATAACTGGGTGTTCATTGTCCTAAGAATTGATATGTCTGAGAATGCTGATGGTTAGTACCAACAACTTCCATTAGTACTAGGAAGAACCGGGCAAGCAGAGTTTATATATATATTCCTGTAGTAATACAGCCTACAGCTGGAGATGTGGCCTCTCTGCCAGGCTGGTTTAGAACTCACCCCAAAGCTGATGGTCTACACCAACAACCATTGACCTTCATGACCAAGGCTTTCTTGATTCAGGGAGCCTAGATTCTGCCATCTCTACTCGACCCTCTTCACTGTTTACTTATCTGATGGAGCTGTTCTCTTGGAAAGCTGTGTTATTCTTGTAATGCAAAGTGACAGAGAAAATAAAAACACCCAGCTGAGAAAAAGCCACAATGTTAATGTGAAACACAAACTTTCTGTTCATCTGAGTCTTAGTTTATTTTAAAACAGAACCATAACGGCTCAGATCCCGGAGATTGGGAGGGGCTGTTGCCACAGCTGCCCTGTTCTCAGATCCTTCCCCAGCATGCCTTCTGGTCTTAATCCTTAGCACTTCTCCCAGGAGCCAAGGTGGTATGATGTGGGTTTGCCCTCCCTGAATATGGCTTGAAGACCAAGGGAAGAGCAAATTCTTCAATTTACAGTAGATCAGTGAGAAATGAATGTCACAGTGTCCTCCCCACCAGCCCCAAAGTCCCTCTGACTTCATAGAAGCTTGGCCAGCTTTCTCCAGGAGCTTTGTTCTAGATGAATATGGCTTTGTGTTTCATCTGTACCAAGTTTGGGGTCTGATCCCAAACTCTCACAGCTGGCATGGAGCAACATCTGGTTGGCATCTTCTATATCCTGTGTTTCCTGGTGTTTGCCTGCATTTTTGGGAATTAGCTGGGCCTTCTTTTTTTCTGAATGTTTTCTGAACAGTATTAGCCATATAAGAATCTTTGCCATATAAAGCCCCAGGGAGAGCCCTGCTATGTAGGCTGTTTCCTGTCCTCATTCCACCCCAAAACTGGAAAAACAAGAGCCCATGGAGGAAAATGAAAAGCAACAGTCCAAATAATAGAAGCAAAGCAGGAACCCTCCCAGATGAGAGGGTTTAATGAATCATGGGAGGTAAACAACTTCAAATTATACCTTTCTAAGAAGACAGTTCAAGAAAGTGTCGACCAGGTTAAAAAATCAGTGACCTTAATTCAGTGGGGTGATGACGGTCAACTTGAAAGGTATGTGGGAGGGAATCAAAATTACTGACTTCTGAAAGGCTTTACTGTTGGTCAGCATTTTGCAACTAGGGTCCACAAAAGAATCTCCCAGGGAACATTCGCAAAGCCGGCAGGTCTGGAGATTGAGGTTCAATTGTTTTCTGTATTTTTAAGGAAAATATTTTGTTAAGCATACTTTATTTTTAAGATAAAAAATCCCACTTGAACTGTATGCAGATGGAGTATGCATACCTGCTAAAGAATAAGACACTAGAGATGCCCAGTGGGAACCGTGTAGTAAGGATGCACACAGTGACAAGGAGTAGTGGTTGGATCCAAAGTCAGGTAGTTGACCATGTCACCCCTGGGCATGTGAACCAAGGGAAAATCCTTTGCCAAGTGACAGTCTCATTTGAGGTTTCTAGTCCCAGATGGCAAAGGTTCAGCTAACTTCTGAGAGCCTTCATTGTCCAAAAGCTGACTCCTTGATACAGTCTTTGGCTTAGTACAGATTGTAAGAAATATTAGGGGAGGGCTCCTTTCATCAGCTAAAGCATGACCACAAATGCCTTGGTGACGGACCAGAAACAATGTATGCTGGCAGAGGAGTTAGGATGGGTTATAGAAAGCAGAGAAGGTCACTAATAGGATGAACTGGACACAACTGGGCACACAACTGGACTCTTCTAGGTGAACGTGTGTGACTCTTCAGAACAACATGTTGCAGTTTTCTGTGGGTGTCTTGCATCAGAGGAAGGCCAATGTCAAGCTATTGATGAATTACCCTGGATCAATCTGAAGCTATTATGCTAGGAAAGATGGATTAAACGTAGGCTAGAACAAACCAGAAAACTGACACCCAGGCTCACAGTGAGGACCCCAATGGAAAGCCATGAGATGTTGCAGAAAGTCAAGCAGAAGTGGTCTAAAAGAAGGAAAAAAGCAGGCAGTGAGGAGAGATAGGTCAGACAGTGAGTGGGCCAGGAACTCATGTGAATGTCAAGTCTCTTCTCTGAGTTTGTCACTTTGCTTTGAAGAATACCTTAGGTCAGATCAGAATACCTAACATCAGATTTTATTATTATTGCTTCCACACTCTCACGTTCAGCAGTCTGTGTAAATTTGTGTGTAAAGATTGTATATCCAAGATTCAAAAAAAAATCAGGTGTAATGAGGAAGGATATCCTTTCATAACTACCTGTGAATCAGAATTCTCAAAAGTAAATGCTCTTCATATATTGGTATTGGTATTCTACTCAAAGTATCGTGCACGTGCATGAGCATAAAAAATGATATCAGCACACAATAAGGTGATAAATTAGAAAAGAAAAAGGTTCTATAAATGCCCGACAGACATAGCTGCAACAGGAACTCTGTGGCAATCTTGGGTTTTTGAATGATGACTGTAAGTGGTGGGGAAAATAGGCTGAATTTATGTGAGTGGTTTTGAGCAGCTGGGAATGGTGATGAAGGACTGTAGGTGAAGATAGCTACATCCTGTAAAGATGAATTAGCAAATTTTGTGGTGATGTTTTTAGTAACTCTGAGGCATTGTTTGATACTGGCTTGCAAAAGTAGCCACTGTGAGCTCTTAGAATATCAGGCTTTCTGAGAATCAGGGTACATTTACTAAAATAAATTAGAACTTAGGTTAGATCATTTTCTTTCTCAGGAGGAGGCTTAGGCTGGTGGTGTGAGGAGTAGACAAATGGTCCCTTGAACTAATCAGTGACTTGAAACATGATGTTTTGTATTTTGTGATCAGCATGTTCTGGATAACGCTGAAGTTGGAAGAGTTTTATTTTTATTTAAATTAGAAACAAGCTTGTTTTACATGTCAATCCCAGTTCCCTCTCCCTCCCCTCCTCCCCTGCCCAACACCAGCCCCTATTCCATCCCCTTTCTGCCCCCCAGGGAGAGTGAGGCCTTCCATGGGGGATCTTCAAAGTCTGTCACATCATTTGGCCTGGCCCTTGGCCCACCCCTGTGTGGAAGAGTTCTAATCTAACAGTAGTCAAAGGATATTGTAATATAATCATTGCCATTTGAAAGTGAGAGCAGTGTATCTCAGTACCAGTATTATTTTATATTTTATTTTCATTTCCTCCTGTGAACACACACACACACACACACACACACACACACACACACACAGAGGAGTGATTGATCAATAAAATACATTATTAGTGATAAAATGCAAGAATGAATGGACAAATGAATGATGGCTTGAACCTGAGTGGGATAAGTAGTACCTAGTAATCTGAATGACACAGTGAAGTAACCACAACAGAGTCTTCTTTAGCAAGGAATGCAAGGGTTTCTGCTATTTCCAACAAGTCTCAGCTTCTAAAGCACAGAGGACACTTGAGCACTCTAAAGTGACTATTTCCTGAGCTTCTCTGCTCATTGACTTTCTGCTGCTCTGCTATTTTAATGGTTTTCAGAGAAACTTTTATTTCCCCCATATATGGTCCTTTTGTTATTAAGACTTCATCAGCTTACTACCTAACAGTCTCTAATAAGAACACCCTGGCTGCTGTGACACCACACTTGAGGTCTGTAAGGCCATTCACCTCTGGTTGCATTTCTGATAAGTCATTGGACCTCTTAGTCCTCTTCTCAATTTCTTGTCAAGTCTTGGATGAGGTTCTCTCAGTTCTTGTTGGAGGTCTTAAATAGAAGAATAAGTGGCTGCACTTCCATAGATTATTTAACTTGTGAGTAGAAGGCAACACTGATATTGTGATGATGCTTGTCTGGACTTAGTTCACCACCTATCCATCTCACCTGCATTTCCAAGAGCTAGAAAAGAATGAATCTCTCCACTTGTTAGTTCACACCAATTCTTGAGTATGTTTTTTAAAATTTATATTAAGAATAGACACTTTGCTCATGATGAGACAGCCCCGGTTGACAGAAAGGAGCACTTTTTGTCAGGGAGGCAAAGTAGGAGATGACTCTGTATTATCATCACTTTCTTGAGAACATAGTTCTTACTTGACTTACCTTCTATGCTTTATATGTTAAATATGTCTGTGGACTTTTGGGTCAATACATTAGCAAATATATTATAAAGGGGATGCAATAATATGCTACTTCCTAGTTTGAAGTCTTTAGTTAAAATGAAAATAGGGAATAGGTCTATTTGTGGAGTGATGACATTTTTGAATAATACTTAGATGTTCTCATGGTAGCTTATGATTTAATGTGGAAAGAAAACCCCACAATGTTCAGTCAATCATATCTACAGATACAGAACCAATAAAATGAGTAAATATTAAACAAAAAGTTACTACATTGGCTTATACCATACAGTTGTAGTGGCCCAACAATGGCTGTCTCATATCAGAGAGGCCAAGAATCCAGTAGCTGTTCAATCCAGAAAGCTAGGCCTTCAGAAGGCCCATTCCTGGAGACAAGTTCATGTCTGAAACCTAAAGAAGCTGGTTGCAGTAGCAGCAAAGGCACCAGCATCAGCAGGAACAGGAAAGAGGAATTCACCAGAGAGAGCAAAGGCCAGGGGAATAAAGAGGCAAAGCTCTCCTTCTTGGATATTTGTTGTTATCTCGGCCACTACCAGGGAATTAGTGGGCCTTCCCACTTCAATTAGAGCAATCAAGATAATTCCCCAAAGACATGTCCATTGAGTCACCCTGATTGATAAGGACAATCCCTCACTGAGACACTCTTTCTAGGTTTTTGTCCAGTTGATAATTTAACATGTACTGGTAACCCAAACAGCATGTCATCCATACTTCACATACACTATAAGAGGTTATTACTCCTGGCATCATGGGATCTCACAGAAGGAAGTGTGTTTTCCAGAGAATCAAATAGAATCAAAGAAGTACCCTCAGAAGATGCCGTGACTGGGGTGCTTCCTGAGAGCTAAACTGCTAAATGCAGAGATGATTCAGTATAAGACACTAGTACATGTCACTGCCATAAAGAGGAAGGCACACTGGGCCACTCAGGATACAAAGGGCTTAGAAGGGGGAAGAGACATGAATCAGTGAGGCAGACATTGGTTACATCAGGAGAGCCCTGAATGCCAGCCTAGATAGACTTAAAAGGATAACACATACATTGAAGTAAAGGTTTTATGTTCATTAATTTTATGTGTATTAGTGGTTTTTGCCTTCATGCATGTGTCTGTGCACTACATGTGTGCCTAGCACCCATGAGATCCAGAAGAGTGTGTTGGATCTCCCGGGGGTGGATGGTAGATAGTTATGAGCCACTGTGTAGGTGCTGGGAAGTCAACCTGGCTTCTTTGGAAGACTAGGAAGTGTTCTTTACTACAAAGTCATCTTTCCAGCCTTCTCAACTCCTCTTTAAAGGAAGTTTAGATAAAATCTTCTTCATAAAGGATGAAAGTAATTTTGAAAGTAATGTGGGTGATGCTTAGGTAAGGATGGGAATTTAAAGAATAGATGACCATAGCTAGTGAAGGAAGTTGGCAAAATTGGAGTGAGCAAACCCAGTGAATAATGGGGTTTTGTCATCAAAACAAGACTCAGCTCTGAGGTTTCTGGCACACACCTTTAATCCTAGCACTCAGGCATAGGCATAGGCATAGGCATAGGCATAGGCATAGGCATAGGCATAGGCATAGGCATAGGCATAGGCATAGGCATTGGCATAGGCAGAGGCAGAGGCAGAGGCAGAGGCAGAGGCAGAGGCAGAGGCAGAGGCAGAGGCAGAGGCAGAGGCAGAGGCAGAGGCAGAGGCAGAGGAAGGAGAGGCAGATTGATCACTGTGAGTTTGGGGTTGGTGTGGTCTACATAGTGAGTGGAGGCACCAGCAGAGCAAGCTTCTGGTCAGTTCTTGAATTCTGAACCTGGGTAGCTTTGTGCAAGGTTCATCTTGGCAGATGGGGCAAATGGAGCAAAGTAGGTGGGTGGGGGTTACGAAAGGACGTCTGTCATATATTTTAAAGAGTGGACAAAATTCCCCAAGTATGTCATATTAAGTTCCATTATTTAAACTCCAAATAAATGTCCCTTTGGCTTCCTTGGAGGGTGGGGATCTGTATGTGCTCTCATTTGGGTTTTCTACAAGCTTTTGCAACCAGGATCGAAAGTGAGTTTCATTGTCCTCTATTCCAGCACTCGAGAGCATCATAGCAGGGATTCTGTGGCACTCAGTCTTCAGGGCCCCAAATTGAAAGCAGATGATTCTGTGTGGATGTGTCTGGCTTTGAGACATTTTCTTGACAGCATCTGAAGCCTTAAATGAGGTTTTCAAAGACATGAATGACTTCAGGCAAAAGAATCTTCACTCCATGCATTGTCCCTGCTTCACATCCTCAAGCAAGCACATCATCTTTATCTCCATCATCTTGAATTTCAAAAGTCTTTCTCCAGACAACACTGCTGTCTTGAGCTTATATCCAGGGTCCTTGGCTTGTTTGGTCATTGCAGAGTTGCACTGAAATAAGTAAAGACCAAACTGAGTCAATTATCTCCTTTCCCATATTTCTGCTCCAACTTTGTATGTGATAAAATGTCTCTTACTCCATTCTTACCATGTGCAACCAATTTGTTATTGATCTTGATAATGTCACCTCTGATTTGGAAATTTACCCTTGCTTCTTCACTCTGCTAACTTGGAGAAAAATTTGAAGCTCCATCGTGTAGGTGTCTGTAGGGGAAGCTGTAGCCACGCCTTCTTAGGGGCTGGCTACAGGAGTACCTGAGGGCTTGTGAGGGCGTGGTCAGAGTGAGTAGGGGGACTGGTTTTCGGTTTCGGTTTCTCTTTGCTTCTTGCGGTACAAACTACCACCGGCTGCCTGGTTCGCTCTGTAAGTAAGGCTTTTCCCTATTAAATACCCTTATATTTCTACCTGACTCCGTATTGGTAATTTACTACTATAGGTGTCCTATCTGAAGTGGTCCCATGTTTATCTTCTGGCTTCATGACAACTCACTCATTCTTCACTTACATTGTGTGTTGTGCCCAATCACATCCTTCTGCCTTTGAGAAAGTTGGTCCCTTGATCTGGGATGTGTTTTATCCCATTGAATGCATGAAAATCATATACCTAAGAATGAATTGGATAAAATCTTCTCTTTAACATCTTCTTGTCTACCCAAGCTATTCCTTTCATCAATGTGTATATAATGCACTTGGTATATGCATTAATCTACCGGGTTTCTTTAGTTTTTACTTATGTGCTTACCTCTGAAACTTGGGTCTGCATTTCCCAAAGGAAGAGATTATGGTTTATCCATTAGCTGGGCCCTCAATAGGTGTCAAAATAAGTGTATGCTTAGCATCTTCTGAATCAACATGTTGGTCTCCATAGCTATCCTTTGTATCCTTTGGACTTGAAAAGGCAAATCTCTTGGTCTGCAGACTGATGGGGACTTCATTTGAAAAGTGCCATGCATCTGAGTCAAACATTGAATAGAGTATTTAATAAAAAGGTTTCCTTTGAAGTCCACCCTGATAATAGGGGCTATCCTGGATTCTCTGGCTGATTATTCTTCATAAGAAACCAGCATCTCTTTGTCACACTGAGTATTTACTAAGCTTGCACAGCGTGCCAACGCCTGTGATATGTGTTGTAGGGACAGTGACAAATGCATCACTCATGGACAATGCCTGGCCAGCACATATTCTTGTTCTTATTTCTTTGAATCACATGACTATTTCTTCCCAAAGACAGGCAACCTGGATTTGTATAGTGTTATGTTTGTACATTGGTGTCAGGCAGGGAAAGGAGCACCTCCTTTTAGTTATATCAAGTAAAATCAGAGTGGTCCTAAAGTATAATATTACAAAAGTCTCATTGCTGGCCACATTGACAGTATGCATGTTTCAATGTGCCAGAAACTGATCTGCATGTTCTCTACCTTCACCTAGGCAGATGAGTAAAACAGGTACAATTATTAAGATTAAGATGCATATATTACAGATGAGAAATTTGAAGGAGGAGGAGGAGGAGAAGGAAAAAGAGGAGAAGAAGAACTTGGTTAAAAACTAAGGCTGATGTAATTATGAAACCAGCATCCTTGGACTTTTTTTTCTATTTGCAAAGCTAGAAATAGAAAGAGCACTTAAAATAAACACCATACTAACCATAGTTGGCATTTAGATCCGCTCTCAATTAAAATACCAAGAAGAGCATTTCACAGGTTTAGTTTTAATTTCAGCTCTTTCCAGGGAAGCCTCAGAGGAGACAAGCCATGCTTCAGTACCTGCAGTGTTCTTACATACCACCTAAAAATCTGTAGCAAGTGCTTATGAAAATTAATTAATTTCACAGAATTTTCTAAAGCACACCGAGAAAGGAAAGATGGGTGACTCGGTGGAGAAGTCCATTTCTCTTCTCTTTGGAAATACAGAGTTGAAGTATTTGCTGCTGGATTTGACACATCCTCTGAAATGGTGATCTATCTCAAAACACAGTTGCTTTTTGTTCAACTCCTGGTTCTTGGGGAATTAAGTGCTCATTGATTGTATCCTCAACTGGAGAATTGGAATATAATTTATAAAATAATTATATCAACAGCTGAATGTTTATTGAATATTTATAGTCTCAATGTGCTAAGTGCTTTGCATGTTTTCTCATTGCAGTTTTCCAAGATCTTCATGAAATAAACATGACTATACATACACCTCTTTCCTTTAAAAGGAATGTGAAACTCAGATTATTCTATTTGCTTGAATAGACAGACAAAAAAATGCCATGCTGTGATCTGACCTTGGTAGTGTGTATATACCTGTGCATGTAACCATAACATTCACCTATTTCCTAGTCCAGGTACAGAATGGAGCATCACTAAAGATGGGACTCATTTTTAGGAGGAAGGAGAGTCTGCTGCAGAAGAAAGAACAGCTCCCAGAATCAGTCTATCTGGTGGGCATGAGCTAATGGGTAGGACATTCTCTATCATCTATAAGGCTTCATTTTATTCCAAAAATGTTGGAAGGTTTAAAGGGGGTAACTTACAAAGAGCCTTCATGGAATATTGTAAGTAATCACTTAAATGATATCATCATCATCATCATCATCATCATCATCATCATCATCACCATCATCATCAGTATCAGCTCTTTAATGTAGTTACTTTTACTGCGAACCTAGATGCACTGAAGAAGAATAATAGGAACAAAAATAGATCATAGTTTCTTAGAATCATGAGTAGCATTGCCCAAGCCCAAAAGCAGTTTATAAAAATGGCCCTAACTTCAGAGTTCTCCTGTGCCTTCTATTCTTCTGCTATGTTAATGAGATGTAATAACATTTTAAAAGAAAACCTTTTAACATATTTTATGTTTATCTCAAATATTTCCTTCCTTTGTCCTCAAGGTTGGGCAGTAATTGGAAAAAAAAATCTATTTTCCTTTCCTTCTCCGATCCCACTCAAGTTGAGCAGGCCCTGGCTCCTTGCCCACCCACCTTTATTCCAGATGTTACCCTGGCGAACCTCTCAGGCTGTAACCAGGCAACCATTGGGAAGAGGGCCTTCCTGGCTCTGGGCCTAGAAACAAAAGAAAAACAAATAGGAGGATGTCTTGAGTCTTCTACCTACTTTGGTTTTCCAATCTCACTTCCCTTGGACTTTTATTATTTTTGTAATGGAAACTAGAGCTTGGTATCTGGAGCTGTCTGTATACACACCAAATGTCCGGTCCTTTCTGGAGCAGATCTCTGGCTGGATTGGATCCTATTGATCCTGATTTGGGAGTCTGACAGCCAAGAAAAACATTCCTACGCCTCCTCTCTCCATTCCAAAAAGGCGAGTGCTAGCCATGTGACCATGCAGTGATGAAGTCTGGGAGTTTCAGGCAACCAAGCAGCTTTGTGCAGGTCACACTGAGCATCTCACTGCAATTGCTCTGGCCAGTCATACATCCCAAAGCATCTCTTTGATCCACAACTGTATTGCCCTCTTCTTCTCTTGCTTGGACTACCATAATCTTCTCTGGGTTGCCCTTTATTAGCATGAGTTGGGATCCTAGTCTTTCTTTAATGAAACCAACAAAGACATTTTAGACATAGGAATGATGCCATCATGGTTCCATCTTAAAAGCTGCTGTCACTCTGCATAGTATCTCTAACTTTATCTTTGAGAGGCATCACTCATTCATTCAACACTTATTTCCCAAGTACTTATCACATACCAGCTTCTGCCATCATTCTGACAGTATTGTGACCATATCTTATAGACAAAACTGAGAACAATTAGCATTCTGTTGGCAGGTGAATACATTAATTAGTAAATAAAAATGCAATATGTAATATGGCCATGAGTGTTTAAAAAGCAAAACCATAAACAATAAAGCAGGGATTCAAGACAGGAGATAAAAGAGTAGGGAGGATTTGTGAATGTTCCCTGAGGTAATAGATGGAGGAGATCAGTAATTGGTTGAGTCAGCCCAACAGAAGATACTGAGGGGGCCACACTGCATTAAGGAAAAAAAATGTATAAAGGCCCCAAGGTGTGAGAGAATCTGTTTATTTAAATAAAACCCAATGCCCGGTATGGCTTGAATGAAGAAACAGGCAAAGGATAGCATGGGTGTATTCAGAGATCCAGCAGGTACATGGTCTACATAGCCTTGGAACACTGTTCTTACTTCTGGTGAGATGGGGATTCATGGAAAGGTTTGATCACTGTGTGTTCACTTTCAGACATGTCTTTTGTTAGGGTTTCTTTTTCTCTGAAGAGAAACCATAACCATAGCAGCTCTTACAAAGGAAATTTTTTTTTTTTTTTTGGTTTTTCGAGACAGGGTTTCTCTGTGTAGCTTTGGAGCCTATCCTGGCACTCGCTCTGGAGACCAGACTGGCCTTGAACTCACAGAGATCTGCCTGCCTCTGCCTCCCGAGTGCTGGGATTAAAGGCATGCACCACCAACACCTGGCTAAAGGAAAACATTTAATTGGGGTGATTCACTTATAGTTCAAAGATTCCATTATCATCATGGTGGGATATAGAGGCATATAGACAGATGTGGTGCCAGAAAAGTAGCTGACAGTCTTACATCTTGCAGGCAATAGGAAGTAATCTGAGACACTGGGTGTGGCTTGGGCATATATGAGACCTTAAAGCTCACCCCTCACAGTGACAAACTTCTTCCAGTGAGGCCACACTTCCTAATAGTTCCACTTCCTTTGGGGGCAATTTTCTTTCAAACCACCACAGAATGATTGTCCATGCTCCTGTAGAGAAACAAGGGTCAAAGCAGGAAGTTATCCCATAGTCTGGCATGAAATAATGAAGATTTGGGCCCAAATTAGCAGGTTTTGATAATTTTGTACAATTAACATACACTAATGAAAGCTATCTTGGAAGTTATTGAGTTTTGCCAATGCCTCTTATTTGATGATTCTTTCCAAAATAGACATCTGTTTCCTCTTGTCACAGGGAACTGTCTCCCTGCTGAGATGATTTGGGCACCTCTAAGGATAATTGCCATTCCAGTTATTCCTTTTAAAGGAATGAACTCTGTAGGCTCTCCTGCCTCATTTTAGTTTGACCCTTAGCTTCAGTAAGTCCAATCTTATATCCTTTAAGACCATGTCACTGTAGGCCTCCCCTTTTCACAGTCGCTATCTTCAGATGCTGTGTCTACTCTAGGCAAGGGCTGGCTCTCCATTTTGCCTATCTTGGGAGGGCTTTTGAGTCCGAGTTATGGCATCTTCACCATGAGAGTGGAGACTGTGTGGAGGCAAGAGCTCCATGGTCTTCATCTTTGCTTTTCTAACCTCACCTGCCTCTGCTTCTTTCCTTTTTTTCTTCCTGCTTTCTTCCTGTCAGAGGCATGAGAATGGTTAACTTCCAAACAAACTCACACTACTATGCAGACAACAGCAAACACCCAGTGTTATATTGTCCTGATAAAACATACCTTTCCATAATGTGGTCCAAAGCATAGAGGATATTTTTGCTCTAACAGTTCCTGCCACTAATGTTTTCCTTTTGCAATCTTCAGATAGTGTTGAGAGCGGGATTTGTGTTATAAAAAGCTACATAAACACTCTCACCTTGTAATCTTCCATAATGGCATTAGACAGATGTGGGCTGTTCTGTCTTCTCTTTCTTCCCTCCTAAGTGTAGCAACACTAAAATGTTATACCTTTTAAGGCTGGATGAGATAATGTCTCTTAAGAGTGAACTGTGAAAAGTAGAGACCATCCACTGCATGAGGTGGCTTTGAGACTCTGACAGCAAATTGGGTGTACAAAGCTTGGCAAAGTTCCCAACGCATTCAGTAGCTAGCAAGTCATCATTCCTGCATTTCTGGAGGAATTATTTTATCAAAGTAAAAGTGCAGCCTAAATAACGGTGGAACTGATGGATTTTAGGGGATTAAACTTGGAAAGCATCTCCTCCCTGTAAGTCATCACTGTGTGACCTTGGCAAAGAGATACATTTCCTGCTGGATTTTCTTTTTCTTTACTGGACACCTACGAAAGTCATGGTCATGGTATAAGTTGAAAGGGGTAATGGCCTCTGTGGATTGTAAGTGGGGAGGAAGTAAATGCACCCAGTGCCAGGAGATGCCCAGATAAGAGAGGGTACAAAGGCAGAATGACTACTGCCCTGAAGATTACTTAGTAATTCAAGATTGTAAGTACAAATCATGCCAGAAAGGCCTAGCAACGTGGAAATCTTATGCTTAGCACTAAAATGGCACAATCCTGGAGCCCCAAATCTTTCTCCTTGACTGAGACTTCTAGGCTTTACTCAGAACTAGTCTGTCCCCCTACCTTTTGGGGGTGGACTGACTATAACAGTGGAGTCAATTTTGTTTGGGTTCCCAAGAAGAAGTTGACATTTCCCAAACTCCTTTGCATCTTGGATGGTCTTGCAATTGTTGTCTACTTATCAGTAATCCAACAGGCCTTGTGGAGGTTGTTTAATGAGTTATAATGGTTGGGGCTGGAAAGATGGCTCAGCTGCTAAGGGCATTTGCTCCTCTTCCAGATCCAAGTTTGGTCCCTAGTACCCACATGACAGCTTACAACAATCTGTGATTCCTGTTACAAGGGATTCAGACTCTTCTTTGGCCTCCTGGGTATCAGGCATATACACAGTACTGTTAAATACATGCAGGTTAAACACTCACACACATAAATAAAAATAAATAAATCTTTAAAGACTAAAGAGAACTATCATGGGAGAGGGAGGATGGACCAATAAACAAAAAGCCAGCCATGCAAACATGAGGATCTGAGTTCAAATCCCTAGAACCAACATAAAAGGCAGGCATGCACATCCACAACTCCAGCAATATTGGGGAGGTGTGTGGGGCAAGTGCAGATAGATCTGAGTTTGCTGGCCAGCCAATCTAGCCAAATTAGAGAGGTAAAAGTATTAAGTAAAAGATTCTGTCTAAAACAGATAGAAAACAAAACCTAGAGATGCCCCCCCCACACACACACAAGTTGTCAGAACTGAGAAGATCTTCCAGTCTCTTTTTGTGTTCTCTGGAATGAGCACGGTGATAGCTAGGACCCCAGCAGATATTTTTTGTGACTAGTAGTTAGATGCTGAGGATAGTAGGACCTATAGTCTCTGATGAGTTTGTGGAGTCATTACACTATTTCTGGTATACTTACCTATGTACGATTTTACATGATGGGAAAGAAATCTTCAGTGTTATATGAGTTCTTTAATTCTGTCTTTGTTCCTGGAAGCACCCAAACTCCTAAATAATACTGTAACCATGTGCCTAAGGACAAGAACCAGGCATCTGATAAACACACTTTCTCTCTCATCTACCTCCACCAACTAAGAAAAAATGTGATGATATATTGTTTATGATCTAATAAAGCTTGCTTGGAGATCAGAACACAAAGCCAGCCACAACCATAGAACCTGGGCAGTTGTGGCACATACCTTTAATCCAAGGACTCACGAGACAGAAGCAGATGGATATCTGTGAGTTCAAGGTCACCCTGGGCCACATGAAGTGAATCAGTCTAAAAGAGAAACAGAGCTCATGCCTTTAATCCCAGCACTAGAGAAAATATAGTGAGCTCAGTGTAGTCTCAGGCAGCAGTCTGAGATTTGTTGAGGAGCATTGCAGTCTGGAGATGCAGTCTGAGGTTGGGGGGTTTACATCTTCAGTCTGAGCATTGATAGAGGTGAGAGATCTCTGCAGGTTTGGCTGCTTTGTTTCTCTGATCTTCAGCTGGAACCCCAATATTGGTCTCTTGGTTTTATTATTTGTGCTACAGAAAATTATTAATTTGAAAACAAAAAACATTGCATAGTAATGATTTTTTGTTTGTTTCTTTGCCTGTTTTTTTTTTCTAAAATTTTTGTTTTAGGTGAAAATTTTAAAGAAGGCCTTGGTGAGTTTAAAGAAGTGGCACACCTTTGGGTCCTAATATTTAAAGTCATTTCAGTTCCCACCAAAGCCATATGGTAAAGCTTATAAGGGTCTTAATCAGTCCATTTTAAACTAACATGTCATGGATGGTAGAGATACCATCCATGGATGTCAAACCTTGGATCCCTACAGAAGCACAGGATTTCCATGCTAGCAGTACCTGGTATTGCAGCAACAGAAAACAGATAAGGGTAGCAATGCTTTCCATAGACAGTGGCAGAATGTGAGCTCTGCGTTCCAAAGTGTTGGGAATCAATGGAATCAAGAAGAACATTTGGCATTTCTAGGTATTCAAGATAAAGACTACAATTACCTGGTACTGTTTATATGAATGGGCTTTATGAAAATTCTACCAGTCACATGAGAATGTAAATGCCTGTAGACCACTGACCCTCAAAGGCAGAGTGAAAATCCATCTGATAAAATCCATTAGACATAACAATAGCTTGCATGAGGTCTTCTCTCTCTTTGAACTGTGTAACTTTCTTGAGACTAGCAAGTTTGAGGTCACCTAAATGCAAAATAAATGCAGTACTTCCATAGATGCCTATAGCATAATAACACTTTATGTCTCTGCCTTCAACACTTCACACTGATCTTCTTGCTCACATCTCAAACCTTTGTGACAGTGCACCAGAGATTAAATCAAGTCAAGATGTATTTGAGCATAGTTTGCCATTCTCAATGATAGAGGATTATGAACATTTTAAAATACCCAGCTATTTTGTTTCTCCTTGTTTCCTACATTCCTGCCCATAGCCAGATACTGCTCTAGCACCAACTAAAAAACAATCATCAACTATAAACCAACGGCTTTTAGATTTTTCCCTTTGTATTCTGAGTCTTATATTTCTGTTTGTTCTATTGTTTTGTGCTTGCATCTTGCAAACCACAAGCAAACCACACTTATTTGTGCCAACTGGCCTCAGAAGAAATACGTGGTGATTAAACCAGACTAGCCTCTGAATATTGAAGCAGATAAGACCAAATATTATGGCATATTTTCTTGCCAGGCTAAACTCAATGTTACCTATATTCTTTCATTTCAGTAACATATAACAGATATCATTAACATGACTATAGTAAACATTTTAATAAAGTTGGTCTGTGTTGGGAATTTTCAGAGATAAGTAAAAAGAACATAATATGACTGAATCATTTTAATAACTAGACCAGAAGTTGTGTAATTATGAAAAATGTACCAATGGATTGAGTAGTTAGTTCTCAAGAAAAGAAATACCAATGGCTTATAAATAAATTTTGACTTTTAGAAATTTTTATTATAAAGTACTTAAGAGAGACCAATAAAAATTTAAATTTCAAAATCACTATCTATCAGAGAAATGAAGTTAGAACTGCTTTGGGATTCCATTTCACTCTACTCAAAATGGCTATCACAAGAAAACCCATGGTGAATGATGCAGACAAGAATGTTGGGAAAGAGGAAGCTTTATTCAATGTAGATAGAAGTGTAAACTGGTGTGGTCACTGTGGAAACCAGTATGGAAGTTCCTTATAAAACTAAAGATATAAACTCTGCAGGTCTGAGCTACACCACCTTGAATGAGAATGACCCCCATAGGCTCATGTATTTGAATATTTGCTCCCCAGTTAGTGGAACTCTTTGGGAAGGGTTACAAAGTGTGGCCTTGCTGGAGGAGGTGTGTCATTAGGGATAGGCTTTAAGGTTTCAAAAGCCCATGCTAGGACGTGTGTGTGTGTGTGTGTGTGTGTGTGTGTGTGTGTGTGTGTGTGTGACTGCAACTTGTGGATCATGTCCTCAGCTACTGCTCCAGTGCCCTACCTGCCTGCCTCTGTGCTTCCTACCATAACTCTATGCTCATGGAATAACCTTCTGCAACAGTAAGCAAGCCCCTAATTAAATGCTTTCTTTTATAAGTTGCTTTGATTATGGTGTCTCTTTACAGCAATAGAAGAGTAACTTAGACACACCTCTAGGCATGAGCCCAAAGAACTCTGTCCTCCTATAGAGATACTTGCACATCCATGTTTATGGCTAAACAATTCACTATAGCAAGGGAATGGAATCATTCTACATGTGTCTCAGCAAATAATTGGCTGAAGAAACTGGCATATATACACACAATGTAATTTTATTCAGCAATAAGGAAAAATGCACTTTGAAACTTGCGGTGGAATTCATCAAAACAGAAATGTTGTATTAAATGAGGTAGCAGACTCAGAAAGACAAACACTGTTTTCTCTCATCTTAGCTTCTGATTTTTATGTGTGTATTTTTAGGGGAATGAGTATAGGCAGAAGCAGGGGTCTAAAAGAGGCCCACGTGAAGGAGGCAAAAGGAATTAAAAGAAGGGTGATGGGAGGGGGCACCAGTGATATAAAAATAGAAGGGGACATTGGGAGTAGAAAGACCAAGAGGGGATGGAGAGCATGGAGACAGAAGAGAGGAGCAGATGTAGGGGTGTTCATCCAAATTAGGTATGTATAAAAATGCCGTAAGAAAACCTATTGCTTTGTATACTAATTAAAAAAACAAGATATAAAATATATATTTATGAAGCCTCTTCAAAAACTTCTCCTTGGGAGATGAATTATTTGAGGCTACCATTGTTCAACAGCATATGCTGGGGACTTCATTCTGGGAACTCTCTCCAGAGCCAGTGATGTGATAAGAAACTGAGACCAGCAGATGGAAGGGACACAGAACATACTTATTTTCTATCCCCATGTCCATACCTGCCTCCTGAGCTCCAGCTATCACTATCATGGTCTCTTTCCTGTCATTGCTTGCCTCAGTCTCCCCATGGATGAAGACTGGACTCTGATGTGGCTTTTGCTGAGCCTTCCACAGCAAGAGGCCAGTGTCATAGAGCCAACTTTGTAGGCTTCTTTCTCTGCCTCCAAGTTGAGTAGCAGTATGCCTGTTTTTGGACATGGGCCCTCATTCCTTCTATGTTCAGAGATGGTGCATGTCATACCTTTGAAATATAGGAGTGGTACAGATCCTTAAGAGATTGAGGAGCCAAGAGGGAACAGCTTATAAATTCCAATACCCTTTCTCTGATGGGCCGTTCCAAGGTGTGGTGGTTCTTTGTGGCATGTTCAGGGAAACACTGCATTTAACAGCAAACAGATGTGTTTCCTTATTAAGTGGGGGCTAGTATATTAAAATACCACCATGCATTTGCTTTTCTTCCCTGCTTCATGTTCCCGTTCCCTTCACACTCAATGCCCTGTGATCAAACTCTCCCACAAGGGTGAAGTACATGACCTTTACATCAGGCTGTTTTCTAGGAAGCTGGAAAAGTCCTCAGTTGTGTCGTTTGTAAGACTCATTACACTCAGGGAGCAGCTTCTCATTGGCATTTGGGGGAGTCAAAACATGAACCACACACGGAGAAAAGAAACCATCTGTGTAGTTCTGCATGGGAAACAGACTGGAGTGAGGTTCAACCATGGCAAAGATTGGGAATAAATTTTCTTTTTCAAGTTACATGTTCAGATATGTTTGTTTAAAACAAAATAGGCAGTTTTGCAACTTTTACACAAAAAGCTCTCCATCCATTTATTCCATTTACTCTGTTTTTCTTCAAAGCTTTTGTGGTTATTTAAGATTATATTATTTCCCCCTTTATTTCTCAGTAGCTTTCATGAAAATCCATATAGGTGAGATTCATACCTGTTATGTTTACAGTGGAAATTCTAGTATTTGAATAGAAGGGATATAATCTTTGTAGTGCAGTGTCAGAAGAAATTTAAAATATTGATCTTAAGCACTCACTTTCTCCTTGTTATTGATTTATGGGCTTAACAGACATTAATTGAATATTTATACATGCAGATCTATTTCTCCAAATTCTTCCCATAGCAACATTTCTAAAGTGTCTGGAGGTTTTTTGGGTGTGTTATTTTTGATAGCCAAGAGCTCATTAACCCTAGTAGAACTGCATGCTGGGTTCAAGTAGAGTTGATAGTCAGGTAAAATGTCCTTACATAAAATTGGTTGGTAAGATTGCAAAATGCTTGTAATTCAGTCAACAAACAATATGATGCTAACTGTAAAAAGCAACTATATGATTAATTTGTAATATAATTTCAAATGTGCACTCATTAGTTCAGGTTGATTATCATGCAATGTTTCACAGTATCATAGTTGAGTAGGCTTTCTGTCACCGAGTGATATAATTGGTTGTAAAGATGATTGAATGAAGAGTAGCTCAGAGAACTTTCAAAGCTGTCACTAGTTCAGCCAAGGTTGGAAGATGCCTCTGCATGTGACACATTGGAATTCTGGCAAAGGAATATTTTCTATTAAGTAATCTTAAAGGAATCTAATGATATCAAGACAGTGGTGGCCCTAAGCTGAACACATCCCGAAGGCAACGTGTGCATGTCCTCTGGTACTCCCCTAGAGCCGTGGAGTATACCACACAACAGCAGCAGTGTAAGGGTGTGTGCCTCCTCTATTGCTCAAGTTTGACCCAGAGTTGACAGTGGAATTGTAAGCAGGGGTCAGAGGGTAAGCCTTGACAACCTGGGTCACATGGAAAGTGCTGACATCTTGGAGGGAGTTGGCGTGTGCTGTGGGGTCAGCACTCAGCTGCCCTCTGGATACAATGGGGGCTGCATGTCAATAAGCCACTGACTCCCAACGGCATGGGGGAAGTAGTGAGCATACTGTGTACCGTCTCTCTTGTCCAATCATGGCTCTGATGAGGATGTCATTAATGTAAAGAACCATGCTCAGCAAAAGTCCCATCTAGATACTTTAAACATCATCACATAATTTAAAAGTCATCATGTTTTCAGGGATGTTCCACAATGGCACTTCTGTCTTAGACTGTGATGCTTAATTATTAGAACATTTTAGAGCCTACCTGTGCTCCAGATGTTACAGTGGGTGAAACATTATCACTGTAATTCATGACTGATACGCTGCAAATAGAGTACAGAGTCCTATGTATCCTTCATTCAACTTTCCCCAATCATAATGCCACAGACAATCAGAGTAAAGTGTTTAAGTAGGAATTTAACAAGATTTCATTTGCAGAGTCAACTGTAGAATTTACCAAGACTACTGGATGGTGTGTGTGTGTGTGTGTGTGTGTGTGTGTTCACGGATGCACATATGTATATATGCATGTGTATATATACACATGCTGTGCTCATGTGTATATGTGTGGTTTATCTGTTTGTAAAGGGTGTCTTTCCTTGTATCTCTGTGCCAAGGCCATGGAGTTTTAAGCCTCCACAGAGATGGAGCTAGATGTGAAGTACACATTCCTTTCACTTAAGAATATTCATCCCATATGGAGAAGTGGACCGTGTTTATTAATCACTCCAGAAAGCATGTAATTTCATTAGATCAAGCCTTGTCTCTAGGCATTGACTCACAAGAGGGAACAGCTTCCCAGCGACCCAGAGCCCCTACGACATGCTCTGTGGAGAGCATACTCTGGGGCCAGCTGCTCTAGTGCACAGCTGGAATCCCAAGCAGCAACGGGTAAAGGTATGCCAAGGGCCATAGAGCTGTCACAGCCCAAGCAGGGTTATTTGTGGCTTCCAAAAAGGGGCTGTAACCTTTTATGATATCCACAAATCTCAGCCTTCAAGAGACAAGGAGAAAATGCAATCATGCTGTTTGACCTGGCCAGTTTTACCCTCCCACCACCATTCTATTCCCCAGTATCTGTACAGCTGTCCCAGAAAAGAAAAGAAAAAAATAAATAAAAGATACCAGCTTAGAGCCAGCCGAAATGGCCAGGCATCTCTTCTGATCCAGCAAGTGGAAGTTTAAGGAAGTTGTTGACAGGTAAGAGCTTACAATTGAGACTCTATGCACTTTACTGGAGACAAGGAAGTTTTACTTTTTTGTTGGGGTGTTCTGAATATTGGTAGCAGTGGCAGCACAGGCTTAGTTATGGCGACAGCTGTCACCTTTGTCATCCACGAGTGCTTAGCAGGGCACTTGGAGAGGTGTTTCCTTCTGCCACACAGACGATGCAGATAGAGGAAACGTCTTTGGTGTGCTTGTTTGTTCATTCTCTTACTTCTTTTTCCATGGGAGCCACATGAGTGATTCAAGAGTGGGCTCTGGAATCAGAGAGTTCTGGAATGCCTCTAGTATGTACTGGTTATGTGTCCCTGATGTTAGGCTACTGTGATAGATTGATGGTGTCACTCAAATTCATACAGTGGAGTTCTAAGTCCCTAGTGCTTCACAGTGTGACCTTATTTGGAAGGAGGGATTTTACATGGGTAGTCAAGTTAAAATGAAGTCAGAGGGGTTGATCACTGATTCCAAATGCCTGGGTCCTTAGAGAAGGGGAAATTTTAGAGATGGAAACACATAGGACATCATGTTTTAAGAGGGCAGGGGTGCCATGTTGCTTCTGCAAGTTGAAGAAGACTGCAGAGCAGGAAAACCATTGGACACAAGTACAGAAAAGACTTCAGATGGGATTAACTCTCCTGATACCTTCATCTCAGACTCTGGCATGGCCAGCATCAGATCTATCCTCCAGTCTCAGCTTGGTCAGCACATCCTGTGCTCTTGCCATACACACAGTGACTCCACCCTCTTAATCCTAGTCTACTTGCCAATCCTAGCCTCATCCCAATCCTCAGTGAGGTCAGCCCCCACATTCAGTGCCTGGCCAATCTAAGGAACCCCACCTGTGACTTCCTAACCTACAGGCTTGGGCCAGGACACAAATCCTCTATGTGAATCCGGCCTTTTATATCTATATCAGACACATACAAACCAAAAAGTCCCACATGGCCAGGTCTCATTCCCCAAATATAGTGTGACTCTTCCTCAAATTCACCCATCCTATGGAAATGGTCCCAGTGAGAATTACCTAGATAAACCCCAGGACACAGGCTTAAAATATCAATCATGAATGTCATCAAAGAATTCAAGATGTTTATAGAAGACTCAGATATTGCACTGGGCTTAAAGAGAATGAGCTTTCTGGTGATACCCAAGAAAACCCGAAGTTGAGGCTGATGAAATAACCTCAAAACTGTGAGAAAATAAGTTACTGTTGTTTAATACATTGGCTTGTTTGTACCCTGTTACATAAAAATCTTAGTAAATTAACACAGCTTCTCAAATCCATGAATTTTGATTTTTATATTCTAAAATATAAATTATGATTTTTTTTTTAGCCATGGTGCTTGACTAGCAGCAGCAGCAGCAGTGGTGCTTAGGACCTTGTCACAAATATGAATTAGTCACAGACTGGATCAGAAACTCTGGATTTAGGGTTCAGAAACCTGTGTGCTAATAAGCCCTCTGCACAATTCCATGCAAGCTCAAAGTGATAACACAGAGTACTACAGAATCAAGCTCTACCAGATAGTATGTGTCAAGCTGTCAGTGTGAAGCTTGATGTACAAGTAGATACTTAACATACGTTAAAACTCTGTGGTAGATTTTCAGATGTTTCTAGAACACCTAAGGTGTTCTAGTCCATGTCTGCCTTCTAAGCAAGCATGAATGAAGTTACCCTGTCAATTTTTGCTATTGTGGACATGGGCACAGTGGCAGTGTGTATGGTATTTGAACTTGTGTCACTGTAAGAAAATGGCCAGAGGTTCAAGAGTCTGTTTTCTGCTTTGGTGTTGATCATCGCGTCAGATTGTAGTGCAGGCTCTAGCTTCTATCTTAACACCTGGGGTCTGGGAATGACAGACAAGGAGCTTCCTGACCATAAAATCTGGTGTAGATGAACCTGGAATGTGACAGCGTGAGCCCCAAGAGAAGTGTGCATGTCCTCCATGTGCTTTTCATTTAAACTCATCAGACTTTATATTGGAGGACTTCTGAGCTACTCGCCTCCTACCTGCTGTTTTCTGTGGATTCAGAACACAAGATGTCAGATGTGGAAATGGGAGCTGTGCTTGGCAGGGCCACCACCCTCCTCAAGCAGTTGCCATAGCTATTTCTGTGTCACTCTGTACCTTGTACTACATGTACAGAAGGGACTTGTTGGCAAGTTTGTACTTATTGAGGCCTGTAGTTTTATCTCCCCCCCCCTCACTTCTCTCTTCAGCTATGATGAATTTTCCTAATGCTCTGTCTTGAGAACCTTTCATGTTCCCCGTTTCAATGTACTTGATTTGCTAAGGGCACAACAGTCACTTACAGATGTTTTACTCTTCTTACAGCATCTCCAGGACTAAGGCAAGGTGCAAACCAGTATTTCTTTGTGCTTTAAGAATGGACACATTTCTAGGTACAGAAGACCCAGAAGTGCCAAATGGGACCAGTTCTCCATTCCAGTCCATTCCTACTCAACATGCATCTACTTACATATGCACAGACATTGCACACAACACACCCTAACTGGGCTGTTGCTAGGGGGCTTCTACAGTTGCTGCACTGACCTGAGTCCTTAAGGTACAATGATGACTTACTGCTATTTCACAACTGTTGATGTTAAAGATCCCAAATCCATTAAGAATTCCAAAAGACATTCTTTTGGATAAATTAGAACCACCCCTGTCAGCCCCTATGTCAATCTCTTCTGATGGCCAGGAGTTTCTGTTCTTGTTTCCCACTGACATATGGGGAGGTAGGAAGAAGATGAGAAAGAGTGAAAAAGTCAGATGGGAGAAAAGAATTCTAATTCCTTCTAAATTTGCTGGGTAACCCTGGTCAAAGGTAACATTGTATCTATTGGATAAATGCCTAGAGCAAGAGACTGAGCAATATAGCTACTTAGGTGTGATTGTGTGGCATCCTAAACTCTGAAGAAACAAGACCTACATTTGAGCCTATAATTCTGATGTTTGCTGGTCACTGTAACAGACAGTCAGTGTGCACAGGGTTTGAGATGTTGGGAATGCGGACTCCAGGAGAACCATAAATGTGGTCAACCTCCCACCAGATGAGAGACATGAGAAAACAGAGGACCACATAGAAGTTTCATAGATGCCGGGCGTTGGTGGTGCACGCCTTTAATCCCAGCACTCCGGAGGCAGAGGCAGGTGGATCTCCGTGAGTTCAAGGCCAGCCAGGTCTACAGAGCGAGTGCCAGGATAGGCACCAAAGCTACACAGAAACCCTGTCTCAAAAATCCAAACAAAAAAAAGTTTCATAGGCTATGCTAAAGAGGTGTATACTATTGGTCCAAGTTTTACTGACTAGAGCTCAATCTTATGGAAGAATTTAACTGTTAGCAAGGGTGGGTGGATAGTTTATCTGTATGCCTAAGAAGAAAATAAACTATACTTGAAATATGCTTAAGAGCCTGTAGCATAGACTTTGAAAAAATAAACACTAAAAAACAAAACGTTGACCAGGTACTTGAGCCAACATGTACAAATATCAAGACATAGAAATCCAGTTTTCTCAACTTTTAACATAGTATCTGAAGCAAGAGTCAACAGGCTAACCACTAATTACCTAATCCTCTGTAGGAACAAATAGGCAAGTTGTGGGTAGGCACCAAGAACATTTGGAAGTCTCCTTACTAATATTCAATACTTGAGTGAAGTCTTTGTGAGCTCGTCTCCTGGAAGATGAGGTAGGGAAGGGAATTGCTGTTGACATCAATTGTAAAAGGCTGTTACCTACTCAACTTCTCTAGGTTTGGTCCAGGGATTGCATTTTCCAGGAACACTTAGCATATTTCCTTTACAACCAATCACCCAAACAACCCAGGATGTGCAGTAAGAAAACCTCATCAGAAAAAAAAAAGAAACATGATGCAATGAATTATATTTTCCCTATAGCATTTTTTGGTCTTTTTGTCCCATTGTTCAGCTGGAGAGATGAGCTGTTCCCATGGGGCCTAAGATTCCAACATGGAATCTCGGGCTATCTGTTCTCTAGGATCCAACTCAAATGCCCATTAAAGCTCTTCGTCTCATTTCTTCCCAGTGCTGGGTTAAGAGAGGCTGAAGAAATGGGATTCTGGAGTGTGGGCTGTTCCAGTAAAGACAGTATGTGTTGAACTCCTGAGAGCAGGGCTGAAGTCTTATTAGCAAAGGAGAACATGGTGCTGTACACAGAGCATGGACTTTGGAGTGAGAGAAACTGAATTTGAATCCTTCCTCTGCCACTTCAACCTTCAGAATCTCCATTCAGTCAGTATCTGTTCAAATGGGAGAAATGACATTTGCTTTTTGGAGTTGCTGTGAAGACAAAATCAAATCACTTTCTAAGCTAAACAATACTGTTGTCTTTGGAGAGAGGGAAAAGATGCCCAGAGCTATTCCTGTAGTGAGAACATATGAAAATCACAGAACACAAGGCTTTATTAATAAACTATAGGAATCTTTGGGCAGACTGGTCATGAAAAATGAGGATGATTCAGATGTTTGACTTGGGTGTGTAACAACCCACAATTCCATGTAACTTAAAGAGATCCAAAAACAAGGCCAAGTTGAGATTTGGGTTCACCTTTCATCCTCTTAATTTGGTAGATCAAAGGCAGAGTCTGGAGACGGTGAATCCATAACTCTAATCAATACCCATGGTTCTGGAATCTGTAAGCCTTTGGAGAGCAAGAGTGTGTGTGTGTGTGTGTGTGTGTGTGTGTGTGTGTGTAATTCTGCAGATTGATCCCAGGTTCTTGCACATTATAGACAGGTGCTCTATCACTGAACTGCATACACCTGACTGGTCATTCTTAACTACCATTGTATGACTAGGCATACCTGGACTTGCTTACTATGACCCAGGTTCAGTGCATCAGCAGGTGTTTGGGACAGGATCACTCCCTACGGAGTGTTGTCATCTGGAATCCCATGAAAAAATATGATCAGGATGGAGAAGAGATATTTCTTCTCAGTAGCCAAGTAGAAGAGGTCTTAAGTAAGGAGTAAGAGGCAGGGACATACTCTGGTGGGTTTCAAGCTCCAGAGCAAAAGCTTAGAAGTAGATGGTTTATTTAGAAAGTGTTTCATGCCAGCATGGACAGGGAGAAACCAAGTCAGAGAGGAGAAAAGTCAGAAAATTTCCTACTGAAGCCTCCCTAAAAATTCATAAACAAATGCCAGAATTATTCCACCAGATGACTGTCTCTCATCCTCCCCAAGGCTGAGCAGTATCCTTGTCCCTTAGCCATCCCATTTATCCCCTAGTACCTGTACTTCCATGCTGAGTGTGAGTATGGTATACTGGACCCATGACCCAGAGAAACTCATCAACCAGAAGATAAAATGAATTGACAACTGATTTGTGAAGCCGGACACAATGGCAGGCTGAGGGCATGTGAGGACTGGACTTTGACAACAAAATTGGATTGCAAAAAGAAAAAAAAAAATCTCATTCTTTGAATGTTCTCAGTAGAACTGACATCGGAACACAGGTTCCTGAAAATGCAAAGGATTCAGAACTCAGAAGAAAGTACAGCTTACAAATTCACTGTAAGTTAAATACATGACTGTCTGAATTACAAAACTGTGTTTCTACTCTTTCCTAAGATAAAACGGAAGATATTATTTATAGTAAGCAAGAAGCAATTGAGAGAGTGGGGAGTGGAGTAGAATGAAAATTGTGTGGAATAATTAAAATAAACACAGGGAGCATTCACAAGTAGAACTGACAGTGTGGAAAATTAAGTTAGCTAAGCAGACACTAAATTGAGAACATGGAGATTAATAACAGAGAGAAATAAAAGGAACACTAGAAAAGTTGACATCGAACTTGGAGTGTCACCCAATGGAATCTCTTACTCATGCTATGAGAAAGCAGAGGATAAAGTGGGCAATAAACCATTGATAGGAAGGAATTTCCAGATCTCCAAATGTGATGTCCATGTTCAGAATGTGTCTATCCCCTTATTGGTACCCAGATGATTGCAGATATCTTTGTGGGATTTTTGAAGCGTTAAAGAGTTGTAAGGAAGGCAGAAAGTCAAATATAACATGAATAAATAAGAACACCATGGACTGGAGATGTTATTATGAACACTTGGCATTCTTCCGAAAGATGGAGGTTTGATGCCCAGCACCCACAAGGTAGCTCAACGGTCTGTAACGCTGGTGTATAGACATGCATGCAGGCAAAACACCCACCAACTTCAAACAGAGCACTAATTGTGGACTACCAGCAAGATGTTTCTTTTGTATAGCATGATATCACTCACGTAAGATGAGTTACTTGTAGTTTGAATGCCATCTATTGCTGACTTTATAGTTTTATTCTCACAAGTCAGAAAGGTGCAGAATTTCCAGGTATTTATCCATTTGAAGCTACCCCCACATGCATATTGTTACCTCTTTCAGAATTTTATGTGATGAGTACCTGTGCTGAGGATGAGAAGATGGTTTATGGAAATCTTTTGCTGATGAACACACATCCAACATTGAGTGTCTATACAATTTCTACCATCTAATTCCCATAGTTAGTACAGTCTTGTAACCACACCACACTCAAAATACAGAAAAAAGTACAACACCCTGAAATGTTTCCTTTTGACCTTGTAGAAAATCCCTTAGCCCATTTCAGGCCCATGGAAGCTAAACATCTATTTTTCAATTCCTTTAGTTTAGAAACTTCCAGATCATCTCTAGTAATTTTCTTTTTATTAAATTTGTTTTTTCAATTTCATGCACATATATAATGCATATTGATTGCTTACACACCTTACAATCTCTCCCTCTAACCTCTGTCTTTTCTCTACAAATTCATGTCTAAGTTTTGTCGTTTTGTTTGGTGACCCACTGAGTGTAGCCAGGGATATCTGAGTGACCATGGGTTTAAAGCTAACCATTGGACTTTGTTGTGCTCAAGAGTGGAACATAGTTGAAGACAATGATTTCCCCTCTCCTATAGACTATCAGTAGGCAATAGCTCAGCAGTAAGGCTAAGGATCCATGAGCCATTCCTACATCTATGATTGATTCCAGGCATGCTTGTGCAAACCCAGTGCAAGTACACACAATGAGTTTGCTGTGAGTTTGTGATTGCAATGGCTAAGTCACGCCTGGATGATGGCAGTTTTGATTCTGGCTTCCTTTCTTTAGTATGACGGTATTCGATGTTCATCTTGGTGACCTCATATATTGGTAGTTCATTCATTTTACTAGTGACTATTATCCCATTTTATATTATATGTACTAAAGCTTGCTTATCCATTGAAGGGCATGTGTGTTGTAGGCAGTTTCGAGCACTTGTGAATGAAGCCCCTAAGTATTTTAAATGTAGGGCTTTCATATTTTTCACATGCTTAATTCTTATTTCCGTTTTGTAGTTACAATGGAGGTTGGTTGACTACAAGTTAAACATATGTTTGATTTTACAAGAAACTGTCCAATTGTTTTTTAAAGTAGCTGTACCATTTACATATCTGTGGTCAAAATTGAAGACTTAATAAATAAATGTTTCACTGGAAAATAGTGTTCCCCACTGAGTCCCATTCTAATAGGTATGAAGAAGCAGCTCACTATGGCTTTTCAAATTATCTATCATCTATCATTTATCTGTCTGTGTATCTATCTATCATGTATCTATATATCATCTATCTTCAATCATCTATCATCTATCTATATAATATATATCATCTGTCTAACATCTATCAATCAATCTACCTACCTATTTATTTATGTGTGTGTATGCACACACACTCAATGTGTATTCATTTTATCCTTATACACATATAGGCTAGAAGTTAAGTTGGGTTCTTTGGAACTGGATTTAAAGACATATGGGAGTTGTCCACAGGTTCTGAAGGTCCTCATTCTATCAATTTACAAAGTTCTAAACCATTCTGAGGTTAACTCAAAGCCCAAAAATCTCATATGAAAAATCACATGTTCAAAATTTCTCAGCCCTCACCATCTGCATCTTCTATATGAAGTTAAGAATGAAATGCTTGTCACGGCCCATGTGAAGCCAAAATTTCTCTTGGACTAGTGAAATCATAAAACAAACCATTGCCTTCTGAACGTAATAGTAAGAGAGCCATAAAATAGATACTCTCACTTCAAAAAAGAGAAGTTGGAAGGAATATCAGGTACCAGGTTCCAAGTAAGTTCAAAATTCAGCAAATTTCAATTTGATTTTAAAGTCTCCTCTTTGTTGTTCTGTCCCACAGACTTACGGTTGATAATGCTTCCCTCTTAGCCAACTAGGATAGTGCCCCTGTACTCTCAACTTTGAGTTCTGTCTACATCATTCCTTCACCCTGTGTAGCTCCCAGTGTCCCTGGTCCAATCTTCTTGGCCCTCTCCTAGATGAAGGCAGCAACTCAGAATTCTCATGCAGTTTTATACTAAAGACAGGACATTCTGTGAATTGATTGAGGACAGGGGTTTGGTGGCTGAATTGGTCTAAGGGTTACAATTTACTTGCCCCCCCCCAATTTTAGACTATTTATATTTGATTATCTAAAAATGTGTTATTTATGTGATCAGATGTATCTGTATCTCAGGAATTCTCTCATTTCATGATTTGGACTCTCCAGTAGGCATTGTTCCTGGTCTCTTGATGCTTGCCAGCCTTGACTGGGAGATGGGGTATGTGTCCTCTGTTGTTGTTGTTCAGCCACCACTTAGACAAACACAGGATAGGCTGTCCCAGAAACTCTGCCATACCAAACAATTAGGTGGCCTCAACTTCAGGAATCCAGGACAGTTTTTCTTTTATTCCTGGTTTACTGGGATGGTTGATGTTTCAGTTTCTTCTATACCCTGTGGAAGTCACTGTTTTTTGTTGGTTTTTCCTGAGTGGCTTAAGTGTTTTGCTTCATGGAAGTATTTTTACCCTAAATATCCCTTGCCTCATTCATATGTTGAATCCTAAACCCTGGTATCTCAGATTGTCACTTTTCTTGGAGATAAGGTCTTTTTAGAGTTAACTAATTAAACATGAGTTCATAATGTCAGTCTCATAGATGTGTTCTCACAGATGGAGAGTTTGATACAGAGAAAAGATTCCATGAAAGTGAGATGTCCATCAACAAACAAAGGAAGTAAGGAGAGAAGCCTGGAGCAGATCCCTCCCTCCCCACCCCAAGATCATATCCCTCCCTTCCCACCCCAGGGGAAGATTCCTCCCCCCATACACTCAGGAGCTCCCATTCCCATACTCAGAAAGAGCCAACTCCACCTTTACCTGGACCCAAGACTTGTGGTGCCCAGACTTTCAGGAACTGGTTTTGTGTGGTTGTCACCCAGCCTGTGGCCCTTTGTTAGAACAGCAATGAATAGGAGGTAGAAGACCTGGGTGAGATTTCTTCTCTTCCTGGTGACTTCTTCCTTCCCCAGGCTGGTGGGGGCTTCAGGTATGTTCTCTCTTTTCCTCCCAGCTCACTTCTTTCTTGATGGCATTTAAATGTTTCTGTGAATGGACATGACCACTGTCAGCCACTTCCAGAGATACTGTTCCTAGAGCCAGGTTTCCACACTCTTATACTAAGGGTCTTCAGCCATGGATTAAGGAGTTTAATCCTTAATTAAGTCTCCCATGGAGCTTGGGTTTCCTGCCACATGTTTGATTTTTTTTTTCTCTTTTTACCTGGAGACACCAGAAATTTCAAACTAGTTGACTGTTGTGAGGAACTAGATCCTTGAGGGATTCAGAAAAATCATGACTTTACGGTGTAGTTGGCCTTTCTGGATTATGAAGAGAAAGTAGTCCTGCTTTGCTTGTGTTTGGTTGGTTTTCATTCTAAGTAGAAGCCAGAAACATCTTGAATTTCAAAATTCTAAATACACTTTGCAATATGTCCTTTTCTCTTAATCTATGTCTTAGGAAAATCTCACATATGTCAAAGTATCACACATCTCTCAGCATCCCTTTCATGAAACTTCCTTTGATCACCATGGAGAGACTCAGTAGATAAAGATGGTATATTCCATAGTAACATCTGTTATTATTATGCATTTTGATACTGGTGTCTTATGTCTTTTGCTTCTATGGGACCATGAGGCATCTGAGAGCAGACTTTTTCTGTGTCTCTAGGTTACCTTGCCATTACCAAGTACTATGTCATAAGCTGAGTGCCCATAAACTGTCTAGTTCAGCAAAAAGTCTCTTAAAAATGCGTTTAGAGACTGGCCTTCATTCCACTGGTCCAGCATACTATAGAATTGAAGATGGAAGAGGAGAGGTTGCAATAGTTGGTTGTATCGCACAGATGCTCACTGTATGGTATTAAGGTTTTAATGTTTATTACTTATCATACTTATCTTCCCTTTCCCAAAACTAGTGCCAAGACATGAATTGCCCCAGGACAATCTTTACATCTAGGTCAATGACACATTTTTCATATGACATATGCTTAACCAAAAAGTCAGCGTTATAATCTTCAAATCTTACAGCCACACAGTTAACTCATACACAGGTCATGGAAAGCCACAGTCACTGTTGACATTTTGAGAATACAAGCCCACTGAGTATTGATGTGGCATCATGAGTAAAGCAGGGTACTGGTTTGTGGCCCAAACTGTAATGTTAGATAGAGTTGACAAGTTTGAACAACTGTTTCTGCCACTTGCAAATTATAAATAGTATGCAGTCAAAAGCCCTTGGCTATTTATTTCACCTGTTTATTCTAAAAGGCAAGCACTCTGTCAACCTGTTGTCATTTCTTCCAGGCCTCTGGTTCAGCCCTTTCTCCTTTTCCTATGGTGGATGGATCATGCTTTCCTGTCTGGCACACATTTCACAGAGGAACTTGGGGAAGGAAGGGAGACTGAAGAATGAGCCAATTGGTTTTTCCACATTTTAGCAGCACCTTGAGTGGGGCAGGATGTTGCAGCTACTGGATGTAGTGGGGTGCTCTTTCCTGCCTTGTCCATTCATCTTACCCTCCATTGCAGCTCTTTGGTCTTGTGGTCCTTAGATGTTGCCCCTCCTCTACTCTGTTCTATCTGAGTGACTCAGCGTTTACACAGAGTTCCCACAGCTCTGGGAATCAGAAATGAGGCTGGGAGCAGGGAAAGTCAGCAGCTAGCTTGGCACACCAAGGGATGCTGCTGCAAGTGCAGCTGTTGAGTGAGGTCCAGGGTCTGACAGGACAGATGAAGCCCTTTGTTCCTGCAAATGGGTCTTTCCTGGCAGTGATGGAGCTTGCCTGCAGTCCAGCCCCACTCCTTCTCCTCAGCTGCAGTCATTATCCTAAAGTGGTTTTATTGATCTGCTGACTCCCTGTCTCCTGCCTGCACTCCTTCTCCTCCTCCCTCCCCCTTTGCACCCCATCCTCCAGGGCTCCTGACTGCTCAGTGCCACATGCAAAGCTTTCTCTTTAGGGGTGAATGATGATTTTGAAGTTAGATTAGACGATTGCACTTGTCTTTGGGAAGGCAGGTATCCCCAGAGTACAAACATTTTTAAGGGGGCAAAGTCTCCATTAGCCAACCATACCTTTCTTAGATGTTAGGGGTTTTGTTACTTCAAATTTTTGTGTGATTTAGGTGAGATGGATGACATGAAGATTTGAGTTCAAAGTTTGCAACTCAGCTAGCTACAGTAAAAAGTGCAATATCATGATAATATCCCACTTTGAATAATTTTTAAAATAGATTAATACTGACATGGTTCCCATGTATTCACAATAATTTAACATCTTTTATCATTTTTGTATAGGTTTCATTACAAGCCTCTTAAAAGTATGCATCCTTATTTCATTCTTAGCAATTCAGTGGGGTAATTGTTTTAAACTCAAAGTACAGGTAAAGAAAAAGAAATCGAGGAAGAATCACACATCTAACAGACATCATAAACAGAACTCAATGCTCACCCAGTCTGGAACAAAACTCCATTTATAACGCTGCTTGGGATTTGAGGTGCATATCTGATGAAGCTGTGCTGTTATGGGTGGGTTTGGTTTGACATTCCTTATGAAACTCAAGCTGCCTTCATCTTTAAGGGTGTAGAGGAATACCTTGGTACTAATTCCCTTTGCCCAGGGCCACCTCAGTCACATAAGCACTTGGGAAGACTTTGGACTCAAACCTCCTGTTCAGTTCTATTCTGACTCTTACAGCTATTCCACACTATCTGAGTTAACTTGAACCTGTGTTCTTAGTGAAAACATGAAGCTTGGAAGGTGATTTAATTGTCTGCTCAAAGTCTATCAAAAAAAGAGTTTGTTTACAATCCTTTTTTATAATTTGTTTTATTGATGTAACACAGGGCCAGAACACAGCCATGGAAACTGGTGTGTTCCTATCCCTGGATGTTCCAGGCACCTGGTGTCAGAGAAGGTCAGGAGGAACAATACAGAGTTATGAGGCACCAGAGACCAGGATGCTGCCATGACCTTTAATTAAACTTATGATCACCTTATGTGCCTGTGAGGAAGGCACATTTAGAGAAGATCTATGTACCTTCCAAGGGCCTAGAATGAATTACTGCCTTGTTAGAATAAAAGTAAGGGAGGTCTCTGGAAGAACCAGATTCTGATTATTAGTGAAGGCAGGAGAATGGAGCATCCGGGAGACAATCCCTGTACATAATTATTATTTATTACTATTGAACAATACTATTTGCTGTGCACCAATCCGGTCCACTGCCATATATAACATTGACATGCTCTTGGCCCTGCCAAATCAATACCTTCTATTGCAGACTATAGAGATGACTTTTGTCCTTTATCTGCCCCCAGCACACATTTTTAAAGTGGGAGACATTCAGAGTGAGATATTATGTTCACTCTCTCCATTTTAAAGATGAGTACCTACAGATGTTCTTTACAGCAAAGTCTAATTGCAATTTTTTTCTTTGGACTTATAAAGTCAGCAATGCGTCTTCATTAGGAAAATAACAGTGTAGATTTAGTAGGAAATGATGAGGAGAGACGAATGAGGAGCAAATGGAAAGGCTTTAAAATGGACTGAAGGTGAACATGCTTTTGGTTTAGCCCTAAACCTCTCTGCATATGTAGGAGAATGGGCTCTGATCTTCCATTGTGGGAACTACAGTCAGCCATTCAGCAACTTCTGGGCCTCAGTTTCCTCTTATATGCAATGATGAGTTTTGGATAAATCTAGCATGCCAAATATGTAAGTACATGTCTATCACCGTGATTTCTATGCCCATAGCAGACATTAATAATCAAAAGCAGCTCTTTTCTAATCAAGTCAGAGTACGGTCTTAGCACACTCATAAATGAGGGCTGTGCTCTGATCTGAATTTAAAAGCTTGCATCGTGTGCTTATATACCCATCATAGGCATCCTAAGATCCTCAAATAGTGACTGTGTTCCCAAGTTAATGCCACAAATCTTTCTACATGTTGAATTGATCCTTCACAGATCTTCAATTCATTTCAAAGACAAAAGACATAAATATATCACAATAAGAAGACTATTGCAATGCAACAGATATTCTCATTAAAAGATGCTCTTCTTTACAGCAGATTTCAGCTAAACTATGCTCAGATGTATTTAATTTTGGTTTTCTTTCTTGATCCTTGCTTTAAGTGATTTTTCCATTCACATTCTCCATGTGATTTTTCTGAACTGAGTCTTTTTGTTTTGTTTCATTGTGGTATTTCTACATTTTATTAGTAGCTATTGAATATAAATGATAATGGTTCTCAGTGTGATACTTTCATGCATAGGTATAATGTGCTTTACTCCTATTCATCCTTTGAATCAAATCTTTAAAAATAATAATTTTTATGGGGCCAGCATGGAGTTATCTCTGTGGGCTGGTTTCCTGTAAGTTTTGTATGAATAATCTTCATCATTTATTCCTCATTCCTGAGTAGACATGTAAGCACCAAATAAAACCTGCCTGCCATAGGCCATGACATCCATTATCTCTATTGTAGTATTGTTTTACAGAAGTTTCTGGGTGTCTTCAATGGATGTTTTACTGTGGATTTATTTATCTGTTAATTAAGTAATTAGTTTACTTGTGTATAGAACATTGTGGTTGTGTATATGTGGTATATGCATATGTTTGTGTTCAGGTGAGTTTGGCTTGTGAACATGTCCAGAAGACAAAGAAGAATATCCAGTTCTCTGCTCTATCACAGTCTACCCTATTCCCTTGAGATGAGGTCAGTCACTGAACTGGAGCTAGGCTGAAAGCCAGCAAGCCCCAGTGACCCTTTTGTCTCCACCTTCCACCTGCCACAGTACTGGGGTTCTAGGTATGTGCATTCATGCTGGGTTTTTGTTTTTGTTTTTGTTTTTCAAGACAGAGTTTCTTTGTGCATTAGTTCTGGCTGTCCTGGAACTAGCTCTATAGGCCAGGCTGGCCTCTAACTCACAGAGATCTGCTTGCCTCTGCCTCCTGAGTGCTAGGATTAAAGGCATGTGCCACTTTCACCCCCAGCTCATGCTGGGCTTTTGACATGAGTGCTAGGACTTGAATTCATCTCCTCATGCTCTCATAGAAAGCACAGTAGGCACTTTTCTCTGCTAAGCCATCTCTCCAGCCCCTCATGGTAGACGTGTATCTTTTTGGTTATTATTTCAAAAAAGTTCTTTCTTAGGAACAGATGAATAAATAATTCTTTTACAATGCCATCTTGAAAAGTCATGCAATAAAACCAGCTAGCTATTTGGGATGGGGTCACATGAATACCCAGCTGAAAGTTCTGTCAGTTAGCCTGCACTTTAAGGGGTGTCTGTGTTTCACATTATAGCTCTTTAGTTACTGCTGGTGTTTTCATCTTAGGCTAAGGCTCAACTGAAAGTTAGGTAAAAGTGTTCACTGCAAGTATGAATTTGTTTTATAGTAGGGATGCACTACTCCATTCTCTTAAGCTTCAAGTCTGAGCTTATAAATTAAGGGAATTTCAAGTCAGGTTACCCTTGCTACACATATCCCTTGACAGACCTGTAGACCTAAGGGGAGAAGAGAGCATTTGAGAGAAAGCACAATTTTCCAATGGAAAAATGAATTAATGAATGGACCCCTTGATTATGACTGACAAGCAACAGTTCCCCATTACACAGAGCTCAAGACTTGTGCCAATGAAGGCTTGCATTACAACCCCAACCTAGTAATTTGCCAGTGGCTTCAAAGAACTTCCCAGGCTCCTTAAAATTCTTTAAAAATGATACAGGAAGTCAAAGGGATGGATAGGATCTACATGCAAGTAGAACCCCCCTTATCACCATTAGAAACATTTACCAGTGCTCTGACAGAGAAATCGCTGGCATCATAATTAGAATTCATGCTCCAAAATCAGAAGATAAGAAGTTGTGGAAACTGCCCAGTATCCACCAGCATTAGTTTATTAATTGCCCTTAATAGTAAATCTCTGAGAACACATCTTGGAATAAAGAGTAGTTTCTCCCAGGAGAGAAAACAAAATAAATCAACAGAATGTGATTGGCATTCTATTCTTGAAGTATGGCTTTACCCTTGAAGGTTCACTGGGAATCTCAGGATAAATAGAGGCCACAGCTTGAGCTTGCTCCTGTCTCTCCCCAGGCTGGTGAGACTTGCAAGAACCTTCACATGCTAGTCGATGCAGTCACAATCGTGGTCCCTGTCACCCTGATATGTTGCTCCAGCAGTCACCAAGAAGCAGAGCTAACAGACAATGTGGGCTCCAACTGCTAGGAGCACCAACATGTCTGTACTCACTGCCCTTCATTGATTGAAACCTACTAGAAGGGCCCCTAGAGCAAAAAGTAAGATGTCTCTAATTATGTCTCATGCTGGCTTTGATGCTTTAAAAAATTTAGAAATCATAGAATCCATAAGGTTCTCCATTCAATAACTAATTGTTGGTGTCTAACTGCCCCATCCTTGGACTTCGTCTTGAATCCCATGGTAAAAGAGGATGCTTGAGGTACCATCTTTTGGGTGCTATCTTTTCCATTCTCAGAGCTGGAGGATCTCAGTCTGCAGACTTTTTAATTTTTTTTTTAACAACAGGGATTTGAATTACCTCCATGGCAGGAAGTCCTCTCTGATATATTTGTCCCTTCCTGTTGGACTCAGTAGATTTTGTTTTGATATTGTTATTTAATTTACAGACAGGAAAATCATTGGGGTCTGGAGTCGTCTTGATAACACTGTTAATACCAATGCCAGGACTTCCCTGTATGCACGCTCAAGCCCTGGGACACGAAAGGGCAATCATTTCAAAGCTCCAGGTGTCTGTTTCAAGGGTGATCACATGACATCCCATAAGCACATTTATGAAAGAGCTAATTAAGAATACAGATGTCTTCAGCTCACAATACCCAGACAGCTGAAATACATATTAGATCTCTTTTTAATGTTAAAACTTCATATCCTCACTTCTTTCCAGCAGAAAAGCTAATAATAGAATAACAAAGCCCAGGCAGGCAGGGCCTTTGCTCTTTCTTCTCTCACTAATTGACACACTTTGTTTATAGAGGAAACACCTAGCACAACTACAAATTGGTGTTTTACAACAATGCCTTTTAAAGGATTATTCTGTTTTCCCTTTTTAAAAATGGCTCAGACATAGCATTGTTTGTCTAGGACAGAGGAATTTTCAAAGGAGTTTTAAGTCTAATTCTTCTGAGGCAGAGCTGATGGCTGTACCAAAGATCATCTGAGTCCAAGACAGAGAGAGCCATTAAGATCACTCAGCCTTCAGAAGAGGCCTCTTCTTGTCAGGTTGTCTCTAACTCCTTGGAGGCATAAAAAAGGAGCAATTATCATATTAAAAACCATCTTAGAGACATGTAGACTGTGATGCATGTGGAACTCTTCACAGACACTTTGGATTTTCTTACCAGAATGAACCAGAATGAATGTATTCCCCCCAACCTCAATTTCAAAAAACAAATTCTGCAGATTTTAAAGTATAGGCCAAAATGATTTCAAAATACCGAAATTATGTTTGATCAAAATAATGCCTTGTTAAGGCACAAAGACATCTTGACAATGCTGTTTGCTAATTTCTTTCTTTTTTTTTCCTATTCGTTCACCTGCAGGAATACAGCTGTTATTTTCAGAAGGCTTGCTAGCCACTGTATCAGGAACTGGGTTTGAGTGCCCAGGAATGAACACAATTGCACTAGACTAGTGACTAGAAGAAGGTACACCCTTAAAAACCACACTTTGTGTCACTTTGGAGAATGTACTAGAAAAGAGTGTAGTTAGAGAAAAGTTTGGAAGGTAATAATGCAGGTTTGGTATAGTCCTTTAATTCAGTCTAGGGAACGAGGACTTAGCATCACTGAGCAAGAAAGCTGACAGTCTGTTTATGGCTCACTTACTTGGAATGGAAGTGAGAACAAGATGTCACTCATGTCTCACATCACCTGGGATTTCCCTTTCTGACTTTGCACGGCTGTGTTCTTTTCCCAGGAAAACTGCATTGCTTTCTGTCCATTATCCCCTTTCTCATTTTATTCGTTAGAAAATAACTGAGCATCCACTGAGAACCAAGTGCTTTCCTAAGCACTGGGGATTCACCAGTTGGGGGGGGGGATTTGATACCCATGTTCATGCTACTCATATCCTGAGAACCACATTGTGCTTACTAGAGTCTTCACACCAATATCAGTAGAGGGCTTCCCAGGAGGACCTTCTAATTCCCTTATTTTCTAGCTCCTGCTTTTCTCTTTTAAACTATTTTTAATTCCCTGCTTTTTTGGTATTAGATTGTCTTTAGTCTTTCTCACAGAACCCACTGGCTTCTGTGTGAACATCACATAAGTCAGGAGTCCCCAAAACATTCAATAACTACAAGGACATCATGATTTCTGTCTGAGTGCTGTTTACAAATTGGAGTATTGTTCTTATTTCCCCAAAATTCTGTTCTGCACTTTAGAAGTTGCTAGACTCTTACTATCCAACATGGAAGCCACTCACCACATGTGGCCACTGGGTCCTTGACTACTCTAAATTGAGAGGAGCTATAAGATATAGTAGGTCTTAGATTGCAAGGATTGTGTGAGGAAATAATGAGAACTACTTCACTAACATCTTTAAATTTTTATTTTCCTTTGTTCTTGCAGCCTTGGGGATGCTGGTGGATTTTTGTAGATGGTACTTTTGGATTCACAAGATACTCCTTTGTGCCTCCATTTCTTTCACATTAATTGTTCTACAGAAGGAGCCTAACTGGTTTCTGACTGCAGTCTGGGCCTGTTCCATAGACACTCTTTATATATCTCATTCTGAGGTTAACAATGGAATGTGAATCAGAATGTAATTTGAAGGAAATGACACCAAATAGTTTTACTATCAGCCCAGCCAAGGTCCATCCTCAGCCATCAGAGTGAGCTCTCGTCAGTTCTCAAACACTTCAGGCCTAAGAACATAACCTTCCAAGAAATCAACCATACTACCTACACTGAAGACTCTGTGGGTTTGTTGGGCCATGAACAGAGATACATAGATTTGCCATTTTTGGTCTTAAAGACTGACAAATTCATGGAGAAAGACTAATTACACTTCTGCCCAGAGCATACTCTTGGTCCAGTCACCTTGTATGAAAATTCTCACCTTAGTACTCTATTATTTGGCGTGGGGGGGCAAAGTCTTCAACACATTAGCTGTAGATGACATTTAAGATCCAAGCCATAACAGGGCCAAGTCCTGTATTAAAGAAATATTCAGTGGGGAAATAAATCTTTGACATTCTTTGTGTTAACACAGTGGCTGCATAGCTCACCTTCTCCCCCTTTGTGTCCTACACTACTGTTCTAAGTAGAACAATAGTATGGCCCACCCTATTCTGAAATCCATCTCCATCCCTGGAAAAACTTAGCCCTTCAAGTCCTTCTCAGGAACTTGGTCACATTCTGGAAGCCTGAGTTTTTCTGTGTAAGTGGCTTTGACCATCTCTTTCCAAATATTCTCTTCAAAGGCAAAAAAGCAAACAAAAATGTAAATGGAAGCAAACATTAACAATACCAAGAAAGCAAACGTTGTCTCCTCCTTTCCCATGCACCACATCTCCAGTCTGTCTTTGTTTTATCTGTCCCCTCTGTTTGTTTATGCAGGATTCAGAATTTTCTCCCACCTATTCCTTGAGCTCACCATGCATTTACCCGCTCCTATCAACACCGGGCTATATGGTGATAGCATTGACGGAAATCCACATGGACTTAATGGAAAGCCCACATCTCCTTTTACCCTTACTAATCTTCTGAATTATTACAGAATATATAATCTCAAGGATGGCTCCTCCTATTACATAGTCAGTGCCTTTTGAAATTCTCTAAACTGGAGTAATTCTTAACAAACAGAATGTGTGGAGGGGAGTTACATATTTTTCATTAATGCATACTGTTAACTGAATAGATTATGGATAGTTTAATTTAATTTAGACTTAATGGCAATGTTTTTTCCTTACTAATAAAATAGTTATTTATTATTAGGAAAATATTTAGTGAAGTGAATTGTGTGATCTCTCACATTACTATTAGACATTTTGGAATCATTTTTAATTTCAATTTTGGCTCAATTAAGATTCATTAAGAATTTATTAAATCTAAATTGCATTCTAATGGAGATGAGGGTTTCTGAGGAAACATGATTGTACCCTTTATTCACTTTCAATTCCCTCAAAGTGACATGGTTGGAAAGGGAGTTGGGAGCACGTGGGACTCCATATCATACACTGGTGTGGCAAAGCAGGTTGTGCTTCTAACTCTGGAGATGACACTGGCTTATCATGAAACCTTGGACAAGTCATAATTTTTCATAATCAGTGTACTGTTCTAGAGATTAGGATCATAATATAATAATTATTCAAGTAGAAGGGCAAGGATTCAATATCAAATTTATAACCCATATTCTTATCTTGGGTGTCTATAACTCATTAGAAAACAAGAAATTCCTCGAAGAAGAACTAAGAAATTGGATTTCGCATTTCACAGTTAAGCTATAACTTTAAAAAATGGCAGCACATATAAAGTTGTCAATCAACAGCATGGGTTCCAGAGAAAATCACACTGGAGGGAAGATGGAGAAGAAAGTTAGAAGTTAGTGAGTCTGGCCTAACAGAAGCTGGAGTAAGGAAACATGGCTGGAGGAGAATCCAGGTCAAAGTGATGAGTCTTTGTCCTGTGGAAACTCATGACCCAGGCCTTGTGGAGTAGTTGCTTAGGGTGGGGCTGTGCTGCAAGGATAATTTGCTGATGCTCCATGTCAGGAGAACTCGAGTGAAACCTTGCCCTGTGGAACACCACATGCACAAACACCACAATCTTTCTTCCAATAGACTACCTCTGTGGATCTCCTGTGTGTCAAATCATATGTCAGAAACAGTAGCAGTCAACAAGCACAGATACTCTTGGGGCGGCCTCCATGCCATAATTGTAGAGAGACAGGTTGAGGCTACATTATAGAATACTCAGAGCTGTAATCAGAATATAGATAATATGTAATGTGACAACTGCTAAGCACTCACTTCACATGACTGCTAACTTTTCAACATTTAAAAAGTTTTCTCTGAATTTTACTTTAGGTTCCTACTAAGCTTTTAACCTAACTCAACCTCCCCAGAAAACAATGAACAAAACCACTTTGTCTCTTGCCTTGGTACCCTGTTGGATGGTTATGTCCCCATTTCCCCTGCTCAGAAGAGAAGACTGAGTGTCCTTTTTCAGAGAGAAATACTCATCGTTGACTGGCTTCTTTTTTTTCTGGAATGAGATCTTTAGAATGAGAATGGATCTTTATTTTTGACCTATCAATCTAGATCTATTACTATCAGGAAACCTGAAGACAGTTCCCTAAGACCAAGCAGCCTGCTATGTCCTGGTAGTTTTTCATACTCTTCTAGCATTCAGTAATAAGATCCAGAAAGAAATGTGGCATATAAAAAATCCACACAGACCAAACAGAAAGGGGTATCTCTGAATGTTTCCTCTGTTAAAAGGAATTAAAACTTCATCAGCTCACTGTCAGCCAAGGACAGTGTTCTGGGAACCCAGATTAATATTTTTACATGCTAAATTATTTGAAAACTGTACATACAGCTGCTAGATAATTCTCATGAAGCCTTTGGGACCAGTCTATATCCATTCCTCTCCTGTTCTTCAACTCAGGAGTTCAGTCAATGCCAGCAACCTTCAAGGGTTCTCTTGGCTCCTGGCTTCTGCTTGAGGGATTCCAATGCGAAGTCCCATTAAGAAAGTTGAAAATAAAGCAAGGATGGGGAACCCATGGATGAAGTGTGGTGAGATATTATTTATGATTTAATAAAGATAGTCTGAAGATCAGAGAAGCAAAGCAGCCAAACCAGTAGATCTTACCTCTACCCAGCTGAAATAGCAATCCTATCTCCATGAATCCTAAGAGGCAAAAGCTCCTAATTCCTGTCTTCTCCTCCTTATTCCTTTCTCTGCCCAGCCATATCCTCCTGTCTCCACCTCCCAAGTTCTGGGATCAAAGGTGAGAGCTATGTTACTCTTCACTCTTGTTTAGGCCAGCGTGGCTTTGAACTCAGAGAGATCAATCTGCCTGTTTCCTGAGTCCTGGGATTAAAGGTGTGTGCCACCCCTGCCTAAGCTTCTACAGCTAGCTAGTGTGGCTAGCTTTGCTTTCTGATACTTCAGGCAATCTTTATTAAATCATAAATAATATATCACCACAATGAAGAATCCTCTCTTCAGCCCTTCTTCTTAAGTGGAGTTCCATAGCACATGTTAAGGTTTTAATATACTATTTGAAAAACATAATTATCAGACAAAGACTGAAAAAAATAAAGTGTTTCCAAAAGAGGATGATGAATTAGTTTTGTTTCTTGCTTATCAATACCTTGCAAGTCTAGAGTTGAGATTGAGTTTTATTGAAAATTTCCCTTTAAAAAAAAAAAGCTTTTTTTAGAACAACTGTGGTTGGCATAACACATGTCCCTGAAGCCACCATCCCAGGCCCCAGTCTCTGCCTCTGAAGAGGATTTCTTTTGCTTGCTTGGACACACTTTCATTTTTTCCAGCTCAGCAAAGTCTGTTCATGTCTCCACTCTGATGATAAACCCCATTAACACCCAAACTTTCATCTGCCTGGGTGGCATAGGGTCTGGGGGACATGTGGCCTCAGTCCTGGAGCTTGGGTGGCATGCTGCTGCGAGACTCTGAGGAAATGCATCAGTTTATAAAATGGACAATGATGATGATAAAGATAACATTATGAAAACAAGGACAGTGCATCTACTCAGCGATGCTGGGGACTCTGGAGCGATGGCGCCTAATTCTCATAATTATGCTTGTCAGGGACCATTATCCCATTTATCAGATAAGGAAAGAGCCCCAGGAGAGTGGATACCTTGCCTAGTCATTCATACACATCACAGCTAGGAAGAAAGGGGCCAGAGATTAGTGTCTCTCTCTCTTTTTCTCTCCCTCTCCCTCCCTTCCTCTCCTGCCCCCTCTCTGTTCTCTTTACTACACATTAAACACTCATCAAGTCTTAGTGATAAGGGGAAGAAACAACCAAAAAGCTGAGGGAGCAGAGTCCTTCTAGTCCTTGTTGGGACTGTCTACTGTTAGGGGAACTGAGGGGAGGGGAAGGTGATCTTATTCTCCTCAGTCATCTAAGACTTTCAGCCACCCAGGTTGCAGGTAAAGCTTTAAAATCAAGTCTGGGTTCCTTGTCCATATCCAGAATTTGCCCCAGAGGACACCTTTGTGTGGTATTCTTTTAAGTCCTTTCAAGATCACATCTTGTGAAAATAACATGCTTGAAATAAAGGATAGAGACATGGGAGCTCTTAGCCTTTCTTACTGTTCCCATGTTTTCTGTTCCAAGAACTTGGGTGTGTGCATTTGTTAACCATTATCAATGCTTTGTCCACTCTTTTAGTAAGTTCAGTGGTAATGACCAGTTCTCCCCTGTGCTTTCTCTTTCCTCAATTTACTCTAAAATCCTGGCCAGTGCCAAGAGAGATTCACATCTTAAATTTCATTCTGAGTGTCTTTAGGATTGAATGTGTATCATGTACTCATTGACACAGTTGCTCAGGTCATATTTAGTGAAATAAAAAGTTTCTTGACTCCTGGAGAGAGAGAGGGAGAGAGAGAGAGAGAGCAACAGAGATAGATAAGAGAGAGACACACAGAGACACAGCCAGAGAGAAACAGAGACAGAGACAGAGAGCTCATGCACACAAATCCAGTTCCAAGAAACTTAGGAAGAACAGATACAACCATAGATTTCAGATACTTGCAAAGACAAATCAATTCATTTATTTATTCATTTATGCAGTCATAGAACAAGTATCTATTGAGTATTTTTGATGTGCCAGAACCTGCATATCCTGTTGTTTCTCTTTCTGACATGCAAGGCTTCAGATTAAACCATCTATAAATGCAACTACAAGGAAGACTCAATGAGTCAACATATTTTCTTTAGGGTGAATTTGTTTTCATTTCCATCAAAGACAAGGGGAGGCTACATTTTAAAAGATGTAAAGTACCAGAGAATTCAGTGGAGGACATACTTCACAAGGGGAATCTTATTTCTAATAGCAAGAAGAAGACAGAACTCTAGTGCATGCTGGGTACGATGAAATCCAGAAGCCAAGAAACTTTCTGTTGTCATACCAATATATTCCTTCCTGTGTGTATCAGTTGCAGGTAGAAAATGAGAAATATTCATTTTGGCATCAGGATAAGCCAAAAGTGTTTGGATGGGACCTTGGTGAACACTGTCAAGAAGGGATACACAGGCATGTGCTGCCTGTCTGGGTAACTATTCCCAAAATGGTATGTGTTCCAAGGAGAACAGGAGTATGGAATCATTGACCAAATGACACATACAGTTTTACTGCAGCTGCGAACATGGAAACAGGATTTTTGGAGGAAGCTGGCATGGTGAGGGGGTGCACAGAACACTGTACCTTGGTCCTTTATGCATTCTGGGAAAGTAGATATCCTAGTAGTGCCATTGGCAAGTCATTTTTATTCAGAGATGTGCATGTCTACTTGCCTCATGGAAAGGCTGGATAGGAGGGCTGCAAAGGGGAGAATTTTTCATCACAGTTATGAATGAAACGGAGGCAGGAAGAAGAGAGAGATTGCCATGTGGGGAAGGAGGGAATGGCTTCAGTGTACCAGCAATTGATCAGTGGAATGCTGTAGCCGGGTTCCCATGAGGCAGGCTTGAATGCATTGGTGCTCTCTGCTGGCCTCTGTTGAGGGGAAACTGGTCAGCAACTGGTCAACAATAAATTTATTGAGTGATATCATAGATCTTGGAGAAAACATCCATGAAAAATGGAAACTGTCAGAGGGCTTCCTTGCTTAAAAAATTCTCACTTTATTTGGGGAATGTTAAGTGACATTGTGAAAATAGGAGAGAGAGAGAGAGAGAGAGAGAGAGAGAGAGAGAGAGAGAGAGAGAGAGAGATACACTATGTATTTGGGTCATTTATTGAGAAGCAATCTCAGAGATATTAACCCTGGCAGTGATAGCTTGCTTTTGGAAAACACTCAAGGGCACAGGAGTCATAGAAATCTCTAGGCAAAGACACTCAGGACTGGCAGGTTGCTATGGGGGTCAATATGGCCTGAGGTAAAAGCAAAGAGAGACAGGCAACAGAGCAAAGGTGGAGTCTACCTGGGATCCCTAGAGTTGAGTTTCATAACACTTGACAAAGATGGACGGATTTAGTGTTCTTCACCTGCTCCTTGTACTTTTCCTTGTCCAAACTGGAGCTCTGCAGAGTGATGGCAATACCTTCTCTTCTTCACTTCTTCAGGTAGCACATGTAGAAGTCCGAGATCTGGATGCTAAGATGAAAATGGGAGAGAGAGAGAGAGACAGAGAGAGAGAGAGAGAGAGAGAGAGAGAGAGAGAGAGAGAGAGAGAGACAGAGACAGAGAGAGACAGAGAGACAGAGAGACAGAGAGACACACAGAGAGAGACAGAGACAGAGAGAGACAGACACAGAGACAGAGACAGAGAGAAGGGAAGAGGAGAAAGGAGAAAGAGGGGAGGGAAGGAGAGAGAATAGGAATGTTCATGCAGGTCATCTCAGGAAGCCTTCCTACTGCTTCCCCATTGAGGCTTTCTTTGTCTTGAGAGTTTCCTTTAGGGGGTTACACCGTGCACAACGTGACTTGTCCATTTATCTTGAGAACCAGCATTGGCTTCTAGGCTGTGTGACCTTAGCTGTGACTTCATCTATGGAGATGATGCTCTGAGTAGTATCTATTGCTGGTGATACAGTTAGAGTCCTGGAAGCACAGCTGAGAAGCTTGGATTTCCACATGGACACTGACTTTATTTAAGAGGAAAGAGGGAAAACAGCATAAGGCAGATGACAGTGAAGGCCATGGCACACTTTTGACTTATCTAGATAATTCTCCCATGCCCCTTACTCTATACCCCCTCAAAACTATAATATTAGAATATGGAAAAGAGAGGGAAGAGGAGAGGAGAAAGGATGAAGCTTAGCAAGAATGAGTGTAGTGAACAAAAGGGGGGGCAGTGTATAGTGGTTATGGGCAGGGGCCATCTTGTTTGAGTCTAAGGTCATCCATGGAGAGGGGCTGTCTCTTTATAAAGCCATCTAAAGAATAAGCAGCCACTGTAGAGCATCCACACCTGACACCTGTAAACATCATCGTCTCACGTTCTATGGGCAATCTTCTCAAAACTCCAAGTGTCAGTTGGGGAAATGTGAGTGTAAACCATACCTCCACTTGTCTACCCTGGACTCTACCAATTCCACAAGTTAAATCATGTGTGTGTGACATGGTTTTGAACTATCTTATATGATCTGGGGACTGGTTCAGATGCCTACAGTAAAATGGGCAAACACTCCAAGTTCTCTGTGGGCTAGTATTCTGGTTATAGAGGCAGGAGACAACTTACAAAGGCATTAATTCAGTGGTTACACAACATCAGTCTGTAGTTTGCTCTATTATCTGTGAAATGCAGTCAGCCTACCTCATGAGACATGGATGTCCTAGGATGAGATTGACAGGAGAGTCCTTGGAGCATGTGTCATTATCTCCCATATGTCTTCTCCATGGGGAAGGTTGGATTCTAAAGGTCCATCTTAGTGAAGCCCTGGATTTCAACCACCTGAGCCTAGTAGAGTACTGCCAGAGACTGGCACAGAACAGAACATCTTTCTTGTTCTCTGGACAGAACCCCAAGCCCAGTGTATCAGGCCATCACTTCCTAACATGCATAGGAAACAATCATTCATTAATGACTTTCATTTGGGATAAGGCAAAAGAAACTTTGAACCTCAGCTTTGCCTTTCATCCCCATCTTCTGCCTGATCTCCTCCAAAAGTCTTATCTTAAAGGTCTGGTGACACTGTCTGAGGTGTCCAGTAGTGACCGGATATGCCTCTAGAGGCAGATATTACTCTCCCTTCGTTTTCTGGTTTTCATTTCCTTTTCTTGTCTGCTTGGCTTTTAAAATACATATTGTAGCCACTTGTTGCCCTGTTTTCTAAGCTGCCTTGAACTACTGCCAGGGGCTGTTGCCAGAGGAGCTAATGACTAAGTCACTCTCCTTTCAGCCTCTGGCAGCACAAGAAATTCACTTGGGGATGGGGGTAGCAAAGGCTCAACCATCCTGAACCAATCAGGAAACCACAATAAAGTACCCGGCAGGGACTCACACTCAAAGCCCAGCACTGAGCTCAGCTTGGAGGTGACAGCCAGGCCAAGGATGCTCTGGTTTGCTCCAGAGGAACCACATCAGAAGTGGAGACTCAGGCAGAAAGGCTGACCCTAGGAGAGACTGGGGGTGTGGTGTCCATGGTAAACAGAGAATACAGACACACTGTGTTTCTGAGCCAGGACCAGGGAAGAGCAAAGAAACACAGGGAATGAAACAAAGCAAGCAAACCCATGATGATAATACATCATAGCTAATACCCACTACTAAACATTTATAAGGTACCACCTCATTTAATCTTTCTAGTGGCTTTGTTAGGGAGGCCACATTCTTCTTTTTAAATGGTGTACATGTGTGTACACATGTGCCTCTGTGTGTGTGTGTGTGTGTGTGTGTGTGTGTGTGTGTATGTAGGTGCACAAGAACCAACATGTGTGAATGTCATCTTCAGGACAGTTCCCCAAGTAGGCTAGACTGCCTGGTCATGCACCAAGCATCCTCTGTCCCTGCCTCCCCAGTACTAGGACCATAAATTTGTGCCACCACAACCTGCTTTTTACATAGGTGCTAGTGGGTTGAACTCATGATTAGGTCTAAAGCAAGTGCTTTATCAACTAATGCAGGTTTCAGTGTCTACTATTGTTTGTGCTTTTCAAAAGAGGCAGAGGAGGCTGGAGAGACTTTCAGAGCAGAATCCTCCTCATGTTTCCTGACTCATTTTATTTTACCTGGGCAGCTGAATTCCTTCATGAACCATCCCACTTGCTAAATGTTTTGTGCTGATGATTGGATCCTGCATCCACACTGGGAGCTCAGGATAGAGCCAAGTACAAAATAAGGTGGTATTGTGTGGTTCCCATGGCCACAATATTTCTATCCACCTTGTGGATAAGATCTTGATTTCAACCCTGCTTTTCATTATTTATGGGGGTTGGTGGTGAAGTAATCTAGTTCCTGTATCTCCCTTGGATTTGCTGTCTTCCAGAATGTGTCCCCCACCCCCATGTCTATCAAGTTTTCGCTTCTGGGTATTGTCTGTCTTGAAGTACCCTGGACTGATTCAAACATCCTCTCTTTTCCTTAAGCTTCCCATTAGTACCTCAAACACAGTTCTCATCTTCTTCCTTTGAACCAAGGGTTGAAGACCTAGTTTAGAAGCTGCTGCATGCTTTGTTGCATTGTTTGCAACTGGAATGAACTGGCCAAATGTTAGCCTTGTCTTGATCCCTACTACAGATTCTGCAGTGGTGGTTGACATAACTTTAGAGTGTCTTGGTTAGGATTACTGTTGCTGTGAGGAAACACAATGACTAAAAAGCAAGTTGGGGAGGAAAGGGCTTATTTCACATCAAAGTCTATCATCGAAGGAAGTCAGGACAGGAACTTAATCAGGGCAGGAAGCTGAATACAGGAACTCATGCAGGGGCCATAGAGGATTCTGCTTACTGGCTTGCTCCATGTGGCTTAGTTAACCTGCTTTCTGGGCAGAGAGAACATAAGCTCTCAAGATGGTTCAGACATTCCCACCCCCTGGAATCTGTGTTTTTGCAATACTCTCCCTTTGAGTGTAGGCAGAAACCCAGACTTTGACCAATACAAGATAGCAACATTGGTGTGGGAATCCATATTAGTTTATATAAGATGGTGAATTTCATCTTATCTCAGGGGTTGATTTTCTGCTGACTGATGGTGGAAGCTGACATGGCAATGAAGTAAGCATAGCCTGCAATCAGTAGGAAACTTAGGTCTCAGCTCCAGAGCCCTTGAGAACAGAATTTCCCCATCAGTGGCACAAGGTTGGAAGCAGGGCCTTCTGTAGTCCAGTTTTCAGGTGGGACCCAAAAGTTGGCTGAAACTTTTTATCGAATTTGCAACACTTTGAACCTGAAGACCTACTCAATCTGTGTCCTAATTCCCCACATTTTCATCATTCTGAGAGAATGAGTGTGTACTGTCCTAAACCTTTGAGCTTGTGGTAATTGATAATGCAGTAGTAGGAAATGGGAAGGCTCCGGAGACAAACTCTTACAGGAAGAATTAGAATTGACTGAAAAGTAGAATTAAAGGAAATAAAGGAGGAAGAGCTGGCATTCCAAGGCAGGGAACTGGCTGAATGGTGGCTTATGTATGGCTTCTCAAAGCGTTTCTGACAGCTGTGGAGAGGTAAACAAGGAGTGGCTGAAACAACAAAATAACAGGAACAAAACAGCAAGAACATCAACAGAGAAGTCCACTCTCCAAACACTCAGTCCTCCTCTACATACACTCTATCATTCATTCCTACTTGTAGAGGAAACCAACCTCGAGTTAAAAGAGATCACCCTGCATCTTGCAAAGAACTTGTGGAGATGGACAGGAATTACAAGAAACAGGAAAGTAACTGTTCACATTCAGAAGGAACTGGAAGACACAGAATTCTTAAGTGATGAGCCCTGGATCTGCTCGCAAACGTGGGTAAACTGCTGAAAATGAGATAGGAAGAGAGTTTTTTGGTTTGTTTGATTTTGTTTTTTTGTAACTGACACTTACTGGTTATACACATTCACAGGTACAATGTGGCATGTCAATACACATTTATAGTACACAATCTTCCAATTGGGACAACACACTGGATTCACACCTTGTAAATGTTAAGCCAAAACATAGTCAAAAATAGAAAAGGAGAAAGGTCAGTGACAAGTCTCAGAGGACAGAAGCTCTTGCCACTAAACTTGATAACCCTGAGTATGAATCTTGAGACTCACATAATAGAAGGAGAGAGCCAACTTCTGCAAGTTGACCTCTGACCTGCATGCACATGCTATGGATTGGAAAAACCTGGGAGTTATTTCCAAAATAATGTGTTTGTAGAATTAAGGGAGACTGAGGAGCTTATTTGAATACACTCAAATAGCCAAGTACTTTAAGGGTAGACACATCCCCAAACATACTCAGTTAAGGGCTGTATTCCTGAGTATGACCAGTTTAAAGTTCTAATTTAGGAAGAACACATAGTAGGAATACACTTGGATATCCTAAATTCAGGATTAAGGGGTGGGCAATCTTAGATTGTATGGACAAGCACACCTCTGATGTGGGATGTCTTTATACATGGTGTGAATATGCTTTATTACCATTGGTTAATAAAGAAGCTGATGTAGCCAATAGCCAGGCAGAATAGAGCTAGGTGGGGGAATCCCAGCAGAGATACAGGGAGAAAGAAGGTGGAGTCAGGGAGATGCCAGCAGCCACCTCGGAAGCAAGATGTGAGGTATAAGCCACAAGCCTTTGGTAAAATATAGACTAATAGAAATGGGTTAATTTTGTTGTAAGAGCTAGTTAATAATAAGCCTGAGCTAATAGGTCAAATGATTTGTAATTAATACTAAGCCTCTAAGTTGTTATTTGGGAACTGGTGGGTAGGGGAGAAAAGTCCCCAGTTACACACCACTGGACATGGTTAGCTTTCTCCCTGAAGGTTTGGCTGGAAAAAAAAATAACTTGAAGAAGCTTTAATAAAGCAACTTGTCCTTAAAGGCACATTTTTCTCTTAGCTGCCTACAAGACAAGGCCACTAGCATATCCGTTACCTTAGATACTTATCATTTCTTTGGGTTGGGGCATTCAAACTCTGCTCTATTAGCTATTTTTAAGTGTGTAATTATTACCAAGCACTCTAAAACATAGAAGCTCTCCCTCATTCCAGTTAGAAGAAGGGTGTTTCCAAGCTAACACTAGTGATGAGGATAAGTTACCATGTTACATTTTACAGGATCCTTTCCAGTCACCTCACCTGCTCGTGAGACCTTTCCATTCCACCCACACTGTCTTGTAAGAGACTTGTACTTCAGGGGAATGTGCTTGCCTGTTGGCTGTCTTCCAATTCAGAAGGAGAAAAATTTGGAAGAAAACAAAGGTCCCTGTGTGATGGTTCTCTGATAATGACCTGGAACATTTTTCAGTGAAGCCTGAAGGAAAGGCAGGCTCTGCCAGTATTGTTTCTCTGCTTTGTACTGGGACTGATTTGGTAACTGTTGTACAGGACATGGTGGGCCCAGCCTAGGAGACAGAAGCAGGCAAGAGAAACAAGTCTATCTTGCTGAGAGGACATGGAGTGACCCAATGGGATAGAGAGAACTCTCAGGGTGTGCAAGACACCCTATGTAACAAGGTTATAATTTATGGAGAATCTGCACAAAGGAAACTGTGGGCTACCCAGGGAACCAAGCAGGCTTGTGGAGGTGTGGGAAGAAAGGAAGGCAATGATGGCAGATGAAGGGCTGTCTCCAATTCTAAGTCACACTTCACTCCCACAAACATTCAAATTACTGTTCACAGTTTGGCAGGATTTTCCCTCAGTAATTTCTGAAAATTGTGTCTGCCAGCTTTGGAATAAGAGCTCCCATTTTGTGGCATCCGTCTTTCTAAGGCAGGCAGTGGACAATGACTTTAGAGAGAGAAATTAGGCTTTGAGTTTGTGTGGGACTTACTTAGATCAGTTCAACCAAAGAGCCATCCCAGGCCCAAAGGATAGGGTAGCATAAGAGCTCAGGGACTGCAATGCAGGGATGTGAGAGTTGTCAGGAGGGGTACAAGAATTTCCCAGCTCTCCACCAACAGAGATTGTGTGTCCACCTTGTTCATGGCAGCCCGGGGTAGGTGTGGCCAAATCCCTCGGTTCTTGGGAGCCAGGCCTTATGTAACAGTTCGAGAACTACTAAGAGAGCAACAAGTGCACTTTTGACTGTGCTCAGTGTTTAATTGATTCATTAAAGCATGCTGGGTAAAGGACCAAGTATGGGGATGATTGCACATGATCCTTGTTTGGATCTCTTTGCAGTCCATCTTAGATGAATGGCTATTTCCAAAGGTACCAGGGACAAGATAGCATATCAGTGTCTCAGAGACAGTCAGAGAAGTCCACTTGCATACACACTGCATCATTTCACCCCCATTCACTCATCACTTGCAGAGAAAATTGACCCCCTTTCGTTGCCCCTCACAGAAGGGGGAAGGCAGCTCTAACAGCCTTGGCCCCAGTTTGCTTGTATAATTAATGTGGGATTTTTCCTCCTCTAGTAAAAAATGGCCTTGTCAAACCAGAGACGGCAAAATCTTGGTTACTGAGTGATTGTGGGCTCCCTGATGGCATGGCATCCCTGGCCCTGCAAAGAGAAATCCAATAAAACCGGTGTCAGGGGCTCCCTGGGTGCCAGGTCCCCTGCCGCCTGACCCCATGATCTCAATTTATTAGCAGAACCCAAGAAAGCAGACAACCTTGTCTGGCTCCAGACAGGAGACTTCCAAGAGGGATCTACTATGGGGGTTGGGGCCAGGTTTCGACAGAAATGACAAGGGAAATGACAAGAGGTGCCAGCCTGACCAGGGATCCAGGGAATGTCCCATTCAGAACCTCTCGATGTTTGACAGGGGCTGTTTAAGTTGGTGAAGGAATGTGTTAGAAGGGCCCACGGGGAAAGGAAGTGTGTTTTCTCTTTGCACTGCTATTAGCAGGACCATGCACTGTGCATCTTGCGTTAGAATACTCCTAGGAGTCAGCAGGCATCAGTAGAAAATACCAAAGAATAATATTTGCTTGGGGAGTTTTCCTCCTGCAGATTGGGTATTTTTTCCTGTGTTAGGAGTTTTGAAAGGACAGTCACCGTGTATTCTTCTCTTCCACCAAAACTGCCCACGGTGCTGCAAGAGGAAGCAGCGCTGCACAGCACTTTACCCATTGTTAGGTATTGTGGTAGGAGAAAAGTGAGATCCACTCAGAGAATCTCTCTATGCTAGTGAAAGTCAATTAGGAAAATAATAAGGGAGTGGCTGCTTCAAGGAGCAGGAATCAGTTTAACAACTAAGTAACACCATGGAAAAGATGTCCAGTCTCTAGTAACAGATATAAATGACCATCTTCTGCCTTGAGGGCCAGAGCATGGGAGGGAGGAGATGTCTTAATATATAAAGCCTATCAGTTATCTTCAAGGTATACTTGGAATTCATAGCAGGGATGATCAAAATTCCAGCCAGATAGTTTTAAGCATCTATGAAATACAAATATTTGTATACATGAAAATTATATACTGAGATCTGGATGGTGGTTCAGTGGGTAAGGCATTTGCCACACAAGCCTCATGACCTGATTTGCACCCTTGGAAGCCACATAAAGATGAAAGAGAGAATAGAGATCACAGAATCTTCATCATCCACATATGTGCTATGGCACACACACACACACACACACACACACACACACACACCATATACATCACACAAATACACACAGCTAATGAATCAAATATTAAAAATGAAAACCTGTGTACTGGAATATAAATGAAGTTTGGAAATGAAGAGCCAAGGGTCAAGAGACATTGCACCAAATGCCCAGCTGTATTTCAGAGGCAGCAAAGTGAAGACAAAATAGCATATACTTTCCCAGTGTTTGTGCACAAGAGTACACTTGAGGGAGAAAAAAAAAACCACCCAGCGAAAGTATACCAATGATGGCAATAAAAAGAGGTAAGTAAAATAATACCCATAATTTTTAACTGGTAGTGCTGAGAAACCTGGCATATATATTACAATAAAAATCCTTTGACTATAAATAAAAAGATGGGCAGGTGTCCTAATGACAAAAGCAGAAAAGGTGAGTCTAAGGTTAATAAAGAATGTGTTAGGATTTTGAGCTAGTGATGTGGAGGGATTTTTCAAATGAATTTCAATCAACATAAATAATGTCATCAGAATTAAGGGTCACTGTCCACAAACACCACAGACCTGACTAGTGGATAGTTGGCAGATGGAGAGAAATTATTTGTATATTATTCACAAGTGTAGGATATCAGATGGCAATGTTTAGGACATATAAGAAGCTTGTAAAAGACAGCACAAAATAAAATGAGAGCAAAAGGCAGGAGTAAGCAGCATACAGAAGAACAATCTAGTGCTTAGGAAGTATCTGAAGTGGTTCTCTAACTCATCAGTAAACAGAGGAATGGGAATGAAATTGGAGTTAGGCTGTTATGCTATCCCATGGAATTCTGGCATTTTAGATAGCGAGGTAGCATTGGTAGCAATGACGTGAGTGAACAAGAATTTGTCTCTATGATCTGTTAGGACTATTAGAACTGCTTACTGTGCTAAAATCTGGGTATCCATCTGAGACTGCTACCTCATGTTCCTTATACATATATTTGAGACAATATCCAGCAAGAGCCCATAAGTACACAGATGGAAGATGCCTGTCAGTACAGATACAGGGCCCATCTCTTTGAGGCCCATTTGTTAAACTTAGCCACACCTATGCACTTGTGTGCAATCTATAGCTGCTTTAATTTGACCACAGAGGCAAATATTTACAACAAAAACATGAAGAGCCATGAATCCCAAGACATTCACTACCCTACTCTTTATAGAAAAAGATGGTGGATTCTTGGCTTAGGTATCCAGGACCTGTAGGCAACCTAAGTATCTGGTGGCTTACTGAAAAGGTAAGGGAAATACAATGGACACAATTATAGGATGCTATGTTGGTGTTATAAGTCACAAGCCATGAGAGTCACATACTAATAGATGGGAAGATCTTACAAAAAACAATACTGAATTTAAGAAAGGAAGAAATAGAACCAAGTTAATAGTACTAAGAATTTTGAAATTGAAATTGTATTTTTTCAAAAAAAAACATGCACACATTTATGATATTGAATCAAAGTCATGATTTCTAAAATAAGGAGAGTAGGCACATGATAACACATACTGCCTGAGTCTAATAATGGGAATATTTTATGAAGTAAGAATAACTCTTGGGTGAGGGAGAGGTGCCTTCCCCCTTCCCCTGCCCCTTGCCTCCTGTGGCAGGTGAGAGAGCTGGCCCTAAGATTATGAGAGTGGCCAAGCTGGTGTTTCCCATCACCAGCTGCAGCACTCAGGAAAGAGGGCCCTGTACTTTCCTCAGGCTATAACATAGAGCTGACCCTGTTTTTGTGAATGCAGGTGAGTTGGCCCTGAGGGCATGAGAGCAGCAGAACTGGCTCCTCTCCTTTTGCCTGCTGCAGTGGGTGAGCTAGCCAGGGCAATGCTGGAGAGCTTGCCTGGAGTAGTGTCAATGAGGGATAGCTGGCAGGCTGACAAATCCAGCTTCCAGGCCAGGTATTGGTGGCATACGCCTTTAATCCCAGCACGTGGGAGGCAGAGTCAGGCAGATCTCTGTGAGTTTGAGGCCAGCCTGGTCTCCAGAGCTAGTTCTAGGGCCGGCTCCAAAACAATACAGAGAAACCCTGTCTCGAAAAGCACAAAAAACAAAAGAAAACAACAACAAAAAATACCCAGCTACCACCCAGGCCCAGAATCAGCGCTATGATTTGGCCCACCCCAGATCCTCCTCATCTATGGACTGCTGGAGCATGTGAAGGGGCTGGACCAGCAGACCCAAAGCTGCATGATCTCCATGACACAAGGCAACTGCAGGGTTCCAAGAGGAGTCCCAATGAGGGCCCAGTATCAAGGGTGTAGCAGAAGCCAGAGGCCTCAAACCAGACCAATGCCTCATTGCACAGAACACTTGCAAATAAAGATGTATGCACTAAAGGGTATACACTACAGCTTTAGTGCCAAGCCTTTTTCTTTTGTATGTTTGTTTCTGTTTTGCATTTTGTTTTCCTTCTAAATTTATATTTTTTTGGGGGGGGGCGTAGTAAGGGCAGAGGGAAGATATGAAAGGACAAGGAGATGAATGGGATTGGGATACATGATGGGAAATCCACAAAGAATCAGTAAAAATGTATATAAAAAAAGAATACAAATAAGACAATTTAAAAAAGGATAATTCACTCATGCCTCTTTGTCTGTGATCCAAGAAATATGGGGAGAAGTAAGTACAATGAATTCATTACCATCCTCCTCATCCCTTTCTAATTAGCCATTTAGCAGCAAAATTCTAACCATGGGGTGAAAACCAACAAACGAGCACATTAGACAAGCTTATTGCATCAGCAAGTCCAGACTAACTGACAGACAGTAACTGTCCCAAGAAGACCTCTACATGTTAAAGGGAATTTAACTTGTGGTTAAAATCCATTGATTGATGAGGGTGGAGAATTTACTGTAGCAATTATGCTTGCCAAATAGGCCTCACTCTTTACATCTCCTGGTCCCCATGATGGGTTGGCACCATGTGACTGTGGTTGAGGAGTGGTTAGTATACGTCATTCATGCCACCTGTGGGCTATATTTTCCATTTCTCTTTCCTAATTATGCTCCAGGATTTCTCTCCACTAACACAAGGATTAGCTTCATGTGAGATGGAGTTTGCTCTAACATTCCCTGGCACTACTAAGACTAGAACCCTCTGCAGTCTCATATTGGTTGTATTGATGGTAATTAAAAATTTCAGGAATTTTGTTATCCATGTAAAGCAAGGCCTACATCCTGACTGATTTACCTTATAAAATTTTGAAGACCTGGGTACTTAGAATAAGAATGACCTTTAGGTGCCAAACAATTAAAAGAATTCACAGATGTCTACAAGAGGGAGGCCAAAGTGATGAAAACTCCAAGTCTCCCATAGAAACTCCTAATATTTTTATTCTTCTGTTACCATTATTAAGATTTCTGTTTGGAACCAAACTGTGCCCTTGATGTCCTCGCCCATTGTATTAGCTCTTCCCCATCCATCTTTCTTACAAAAAACTCTTCTGAGTTAATTTGCTGTTCCGTTAATTTGCTACCTTTCAAGGCCAGATGGGGTTGCAGATATCTTTGTGAGCAGCTCTTGGATGGAATATTGGCCTACATTATTTACATAGTTTAATGTCATATCAGGAGTCCTGGTGAGAGAGTCAGATTCAGAGAAGAGATCAGAATCACACAAGTGAGACTTGGATGCATTGATATTGAGAGGAGCATCCTCCAGGAAATGTAGTATCCTTGAAGACATAAAAGACAAGGAAAGGATTATCCCATGCAGTACTTCTATCATCACTCTTATTTTAGCCCCGAAGACCCATTTCTTCTTTCTAACCTCCTGAACTCCAAATAGGTGTTATTTAAAACGCTGAGTTTTAACATGAATGGAAACTAAGTGAGACTGTTTTAGTATATTGCTTTATTTCTTGTTTCCACATTAATCTCCATTACCTGTGTTTGGGTTCAAGAAGTCTGCATTAGTGTAACTCCTTGATATTTTCAAAACTGGTTTCATTGTCCAGTTTCTAAGCACAATAGGGGGATTTCTATAATTGTGACTTCTTGTTCAGTTTAGTTTGTCAATTGATAAAGAAAATACACAGTAAGATATCCCTGCCTACAGCTTGTCACTATGCAGACGCAAGTGACGGGGAACCTCTGTTGGTTCAACAGGTACCCTATGGTACCTGCATAGACTTTGAATAAGATTTTTTTCTGTGTGATAATGTTGTCATTTAGTCCAATGTCTCAATTCTATAGTTGCTCACTTCGTTTTGGAGGAAAGGGGTTATTAAGTGTAGGTTTCAGAATGCCACGTATGGATTAATTAGTCATTGAGCCAAGCTACTGCTTTTGTTATTTGGTGCTTCAGCTCTTAGGGAAAGGTCAAGAATTTAACAACGAATCAGAGTGGAGAAGCAGAGGCTCCACCCATCCTTTTTAGGGACTAGATCATATTATTATCCATTCTTTCTTTATTGACTGGTCAGTGCAAAGAACCTAGTGGGTTTTACCTTGTTCAATTCTCAGGACAGACATGGTGAATAGAATCACTTTGCTATTGTTTTCAAGGTGATGAAGTGGCATGGAGAGAAAATGAAGAGTCTTACCTGATTTCAGTCTTCATAGCTCATAAATGAAAGTGCTAGAATGAACCTGGCAGTTGGACTCTGAAACGGTTCTTTAAAATTGTGCTTCCGTGTGACCAGTACAGGCATCTCTATGGTCTTCACAGGTCTTTGGCTTAGATTCATCTGGGTCCAGGTTCAGAGGCAGCCTGGAGCACACGGACACTGTCCTTGGAAGTGAAAGGACTTGTCAGCTCATTTTTGATGGATCACATTTCCTAGAATAAGCACAGCATATTTTCCACTTGCTGAGTGATTTTTATCATGCCTCCCTGGACTGTGCTTTTGAGAGGGTAGAGAGGAAACAGGTTTCATGGTAAAGCTTGAGAAATACCTCTCAGGCAGTCATGGGTGAGGGGTCAGTAATGGGTGACTTCGGCCCCTATTCATGCTCACCTGGCACAGGAAGCTTCAGTGGTTTGGCCCCAACCCTTCACAAACTCCTCTTTCTTCCCCTTCCCACCCCACAATTGATGGTCTGGTAGAGAATTTGTTTGCAGGAATTGGCTCCAGGAAAAGCTCAGCTGTGTCAGACAGGAAAGGGAGGGGAGGGGAAGAGGAGGAGGGAGGGAAAGAGGGAGGGAGGGAAGGAGGGAGAGAGGGAGGGAGATGGGTGGGGGGCCATAAATATCTGGTTTTGTGCCACTTTCTGGAGAATATGGTCCCTCCAGAATTGAAGTGTGGAAATGAGTAAATGGTGAGTCTCAAAGCTTGGCTGAATGTCATAGCCCAGGGCAGACATGTGGGCCCCCTGAAGACAGGAAGACAGAAATGTCCCTTTGGGTAAAAAACCCCTTGTAACCAATGTTTTAAAACTTAGGTCAGCCGTTAAGCACATGGAAAAAAATATGCATCATTAGCCATTAGAAAAACTCAAGCCAAAGCCACAAAGAGAAACCAATTCACACCCACTCAGATGGGGAGAATAAAAAAGTCAGATGATAACAAGTGCTGGTGAGAACGTAGAAAAGTCAGAGTTCTCAGATGCTATTGGCAGGAGTATAAAGTGATACAGCTGTTTTGGAAAGAAACCTAGCAAGTTCACAAAACGTTAGACACAAACTAACTTGAACATCTTGGCATTTATACTCCTTAGGTGTATATAACCAAGGGAGTTGAAAGAGACTGATGAAGAGACTAAGATGGCCCAGCCATTTTGATGTCTCTTTTTCTCCCTTCTTTTTATTATATGCCCTATTCCAAGACTTAGCTTATCTTCTGTTACTAGGTGCTTGATGATGTGTAATTTAAGAAAAAATAGAAATTTATTTGATTCATGATTTAACAGGCTTCGAAGTCCAAAGGCATGGTGGTGGCATTAGCTTGGCATTGGATATGAGCCTTCTTACTGAATTATGGGATGGCAGAGGGCGCCCATGATGAGATAGAATCAGCTCACATAATGTTTCCTCTCAATCTGACTGTCTCTTTGTGACATACTTCCAAATGGCATTCATATCTGGAGACTGAATTTCCAACACTCAAAACTTATGGAATATAACCAAACCACAGTGTTCCCTCAGGGTTAAAGCTGGCTTGAGATGAACTTCCACCTGCCCACCTCAAATCTGCCTGCTACTCAGCCTTCTCCACACAATTATTCTGTATTCCCCTATATCCAGAAGTCAGTCAGTTTGAGACTGACTCTTCCAGTGAGAAAGAAGCCTTTTGTGAAATATCTGGAACTAAAACAACTGCAGTTGACACTGGCAATTCTCCTTGACATGGTATTGGTCTCAAGAGAGAGACATGAAGTTTGAATGGCAGGTGAGCGGCAGACATCCAGTTTCCAAGGAGAGAAAAAGTAAACATGCCCCAAGGGCTCAATCAACAACATAACATTTCCTTAGTGGAAGAATGTTCTAGAGTAACAGAAGTGTCAATTTATAACTTAGAACTTGACCTTCTGGAGTTCTTAGGGATTTTGATCCCTTGAAAGCATCTAGAAAAACACAAAGCCTCTTTGAAGAGTTGGCTTTGCAATTACTAGTTTTTAGTGGACTGTTTATAGACAGCTGAAAGACAGTTCAAGAATTCATCAGACATACCTGTATGAGTTAAACTTTCCTCATTGGCAAAGCTAGAAATTTGTTCTATGGGAGGAATGGGTATTTTCAGGAAAGAGGTAGTAAGTCATGTGTCTCCTCAACACTGAGGTATCCAGTTGATATGATCATTTTAATCATTTATATTTTTATTATTTTTTATAAAATAAAAGCTAATATAAAAGATCACTCTAGACCACTGTGAGATTGGCTTTGTGAGATTGTGTGCAGTGAATACTTATTTATATATGAAATATGAATATATAGAATTTATTTCTGACAGATTTGACTGGACATTCACTCTACTTACATCTATCATGTATTTTCTTTGATCCTTTCCCAATTTTCCTTTTCCTAGTGGGATGTCATAGTAATTTTATGTGTTTTGCTTTTTTTTCTTTTTCTTTGTTTGGAAGCTGTATATTATCTATATTTAGAATTTGCTGTTGATATGTTGACATGTGTAAATTTTTGAGTTTAAAATTATGCAAACCATCTACTTTTTGTTTTTATTTCTTTATTGTTTAAGAGTCCCCTGCTTGAATATAATGAGTTTTAATTTAAAAATTTTCAGGCAATATATTATGATCATAGTCTGTCCCATTCCCTGCTTCTTCCCAAATCCTCCCCACGTCCCTACCCTTCCAACTTCATGTTTTTCCTCTCTCTCTCTCTCTCTTTCTCTCAAATAAAGAAAATGAAAACAAATTAAAAGATAATAAGACAAAACAAAAATACAGACACTCATGAAGCCTATTCTGTGTTGAACAAAATTGCTCTTGAGCATGGAAGTCTGCCCTGGAGTGTAGTTGATATATTCAATGATACTTTATTGGAGAAAACTGATTTTGCATTTCTGAGTGAGCATTAATTATAAATAGATTCTTGATTAGGGGTGAGACTTTGTGTTCACTCCGTCTTCTCAATGTTGGGATTTTGTCTGGTTTGAACCTGTGCAGGTCTTTTTGTCCCTTCGAGTTCATATATGCATTAGCTCTATTGTGTCTGGAAGACAGAGTTTCCTTGAAGTATTTCATCATTTGTGGTTCTTATAAAATTTCGACTTCCTCTTCTACATAGATCCCTGAGCCTTGAGAAGAGTGGTTTCATAAACACATCTTTTTTGGGCTTAATGCTCCAAAATCTCTTTCTATGTATACTGTTCACTTGTGGGTCTCTGTTAATTACTATATGTTGAAGAAAAAAGCTTCTCTGATGATGGTCAATTGATTCTTTGATCTATGGGTATATAAATATGTAATTAGTAGCTGGGCAGTGGTGGTGCATGCCTCTGCCTCCTGAGTGCTGGAATTCAAGGCAAATCTCTGTGTGTTTAAGGCCAGCCTGGTCTACAGAGTGAGTTCCAGGACAGCCAAGGCTATACATGCCTTGTGATCCAGGCATGAAGTGACATAGTAGGCAGACTCAGAAGATAAGCAGGGACAAGCAGGAATTTGCTCTTTTCCTCTTCCACCTTCTCTCTTCTCTGGAGCTGCCACGCGAGTCCAACAAGAGAGGATGCATGCCTATGGCATCCTGGATCAGATAAGATTTTATAAAATATACAGATTAATAATCATGGTTGATATTTAAGACAGAGCAAGCATATAAGGAATCCTAGTCATTGGCCAGCAACATTATACCCAATATAAGTCTCTGTGTATTATTTGGGGCCCTAACACGACAGGTGGAACTCAAGCAGCTGGCAGAAAGATTTATCGTTACACCTATGCCATAGCTTATCCTAGGTTCTTGCCCACTTTAGCATTGTCAGGTATGGGTTCCATATTATGTAGTTGGTTACTCCCATAATATTTGTGACACTATTGTTCTCACATATCTTGCAGGCAAGTATCTGTTGTAGATCACAGGGTTTGTAACTAGATGATAGTCATGATGGTAGCATTTGCAGTACCTTGCAGTAACTAGTCAATAGAGATAAAGCTTCTGGTTGAGCACTGGCTTGATTTCTCTGTGTTCGACAACATAAGTAAGTAGTGTTTTCAGCAACAAGGCCTTACCATCAGGTTACAGAGAGTAACAAATAGCCTTTGCAATAGACTTTGGTATTTTGTGTGGTCCGTGGGACCCCTTTGTCCAATTACACAAGATGTAGCCCATTCCTGGCATTGGAGGTTTTGCTTAGGGCCATAAGATGTCTCGTTGGGGCATTGTCTCCCCCATTATATCATTATATGTTGACTCCATTTAGCTAAATTACACACACACACACACACACACACACACACACACACACACACACACCACAGAACCTTCTATGGTACTAGTAGTCCATATAGCTTTTTGAAAGGCCTTTAGTGTTAGCTATTACTCCCCATATTCCCTCCTTTATCCTGTCATTCTATATAATTATTTTGATTAAATCCATTCCATCTCCCTCTAATTATTCCTCTATTATTACCCCAGATACTTTGCCCTCTCAACTTTATGTATACGTTTTAAAACTCCACTGAGTCTACTTAGTGCTGTCTGTATGTGCATGGGTGTAGAAAAATCTACTAGAGCTTTTGTAGTCTCTCAGAGGCTGCATCCCTGAAGAAATCCAACTCCTCTTCTCCTGCAGCTTTCAATTGTCACTAGCTCCTCATCTAGGCTTCAGATTTCATGAGATGCTCCCATTCCATTTTGGGACTTGGAAGCCTTAATCTTGTGCAAGTCTAGTGCCATCGGTCACCACTTCTGTGGGTGCACAGAACTTCAAGTATTATTTTATGTAAGATATCCGCCTCCTCTGGCTCTTACAATCTTCCCACCACTTCTTCCTAGATGATTCCTGATCCTTCGGGGAAGGAGTATAGCATAGATGTCCCATTTACAGCTGAGGAACATACAGTCTCTTACTTTTTGTATGTTGATAAGGTGTGGGGCTCTGTATTAATTGCCATCTACTGCAAATAGAAGCTCCTCTGATGAGGGTTGAGAAATACACTATCTGAGGGTACATAGATAAAACCTTAGGGGAAGTTTATCACTATATCAGTTTAGCAGGATAATAGTATTGAGTTCTTCCATAGGGCCTGGGAGTTTGGGGGTTCAGTCAGTGATTCAAGGCCTGAGTTCTGTCCTGTGGAGCAGGCTTCAAATCCAATTAGAAGTGGTTAGAAACTCCCATACCATTCTTACCACTATTTCACCATTTTTGTAAGGTCAGTAGTTACTGTAAAAAGGTTTGCACAATCATAAGACTGTTGATTGCTTTTCTCCCCTGGTAGATGGAATAGTACCCCTCAACACTATTAAAACTAGTCATTTTGTATGTAGCTTCCTGGTCAATTCAATACCAAAAATCATAGTGGGAAACACATCAGAGAAACAATCCCATTTATAATATCCTCAATAATCTTGGGATGTATCTAACCAAGGAAGTGAAAAACTTTGTACATTGAAAAGATTAAATCACCAAAGAAAGATTTTGAAGATGGAAGACCTCCCATGCTTATAGATTGGTAGGCTTAATGTTGAAAAACTGGCCATCATACCAAAAGCAATATATACATACATAAAAATTCCTATGCAATTCTTCACTGATATTGAAAAACAACTCAAGATTCATATGGAAAAACAAAAGATCCACAGTAGTCAAAAGAATTCTGAATAATAAAAATGTTGCTGTAGGTATCATCATACCTAATTTTAAGGTACACTACAGAGTTATAATAATAAAAACAGCATAATCCTGAAAAAAATGCACTGATGGATTAAATAGACTTTAGAATCTAGACATAAGTTCATGTTCCTACACAGTCACTTGCTTTTTGAAAAAGATGCAAAATATACACATTGGAGAAAAAACAGAATCTTCAACAAATGATGCTGGTCAAATTGGATAGCTAGAAGCAGAAGGAACTCAGAACTAGAATGAAATGAAATTCATAACTAGAATGAAACTAGAACTTTATAACTTACTCTACACAAAACTCAACTTCAAATGGGTCAAGGACAGGGACCTTGACGAAAGAAACTAGGAAACAAGAAGGACTCTAAGGGAAAAATGCATGGACCCCTGAGAATGGGAAGGGGCGGGATCTCCTGAGCTAATTGGGAGCATGAGGGTAGGAGAGAGGGAGCTGCCAGAATGAGAGTAGGAGAAGAAGAGACAGGAGGAAATGGAGTAGCAGAAATGTTGAGTTGGGGGAAGAATAGAGGAGAGCAGGATGAGAGATAGCATATCAGAGGGAGCCACTTGTAGGCCGGAGGAGAGATCTGGCACTAGGGAGATTTCCAGAGATCTACAAGGATGACACAAGCTGACAATCTAGGCAATGGTGGAGAGGATAGCCTAAATGCCCTTCCCCTATGATGAGACTGATGACTACTTTTTATGCCATCCTAGAGCCCATCCAGTGGCTGATGATATACACACCCACAGATATAAACTGAATTGAACACTGCAGAGAGGGAGGAATGAAGATCAAAGGGGTTGGAACCAAGCTGGTGAAATCCACAGAAACAGCTGGCCTGAACAAGGGGGAGCACATCGACCCCAGACTGCTGTCTGGGAGGTCATCATGGGACTGATCCAGACCCCTGAATATGGATGTCAATGAGGAGGCCTCTGCACTCTAGGGGGCCCCTGGTAGTGGATTAGTACTTTTCCCTGGTGGAAGAAGGGACTTTGAGAGCCCATCCCATGTGAAGGGATGCTCTCTTGGCCTGAACACATGGGGGAGGGCCTAGGCCCGGCCCAGGATGATGTGGTGGACTCTGGGGAGTCCCTGTCAAGGGCCCTACCCAGCCTGGGGAGTGGAGGGTGGATGGGCTGGGGGGGGTTGGGGGGGGGGGAGGGAGAGGGAGGAGGGACTGACATGTGAAGCAAGCTTGTTCCTAATTTGAACTAATAAAAAATTACAAAAAAAGAACTAATACCTTGCATCCAATAAAGGAAAAAGTGTGGAACATACATAGGAGAGACTTCATCTATCTATCTATCTATCTATCTATCTTCTATCTATCTATCTATCTATCTATCTATCTATCTATCTATCTATCTATCTTTAACAAGTTCCTGGCAGCACAAGCATCAAAACCAATTAACAAATAAGACCACACGAAAAGCTTCTCTACATTAAAGGTCATGATCATTTGAGTGAGGAGGGATCCTGGAGATGGGGAATCATTACCCCCTGTACATCTTACAGAATATTAGTGTCTAGAATAAAAAATAAAACCCTAAACACCACGTATACAAGAAACCTAGTGAAAATTTTGTTATTACTAAACAAAGAATTCTCAAAAGAAGAAATGGATGATATATATTTTAAACAGTTTCAACGTATGTAGCCACCAGGGAAATAGAAATTAAAAGTATTTTGATATTTCATTTTATCAATGGCTAAGATTACAAAACAAATGCTACCACAGTTGTGGTGAAAGATAGACCCACATTCACTATTGGTGAGTGCAAATCAGTGCAGCCACTATGAAAATAAGTGTGCAAGTTCCTCAAAAGGCTAAAAATAGTTCTGTTACATGATCTAGCCACATCACTACTGGACAATGACCAAAACCCCTCTTTCTTGTGACATAGATATTTGTACATTCATGTTCATTACACCTGTATTCATAATAGCTAGAAAATGGAAACAGCCTAGATGTTCATCAGCTAAAGAATGGACAATGAATAACATTCAGCTATAACAAGTCAAATGATGAAATATGCAGCTAAACTGATAGATCCTGGAATAGTCAATCTAACAGAGGTAACTCAAACAGAAAGACAAACACCCCATGCTCTCAAATGTGAGTGCTAGCTTTGAATCTCTTTTAAAATTGAAAATAGATTTATTTTGTACAATATATTCTCATCACAGTTTCCCCTCTCCAATTCCTCCAAGATCCTTTCCACTTCCTCACCCACAGAAATCATCACCCTTTCTCATTAGAATACAAACAATCATCTATAACAATAAATAATAATACAAAATAAAAACAAAGCAGAATCGGACAAACAAGTATAAAACAGGAGCCAAAGGAAAAGTACGAGAAATAAATACAGATGTGGAGGCACACACATTCACAAAGAAAGAAGACCCAAAAAAACAAGGTAAAAAGTATAATAGATAAAGAAAAGATCTATAAAGTTAAAAAATACACTAAAGCATTGTGAGACAAAAAAAAAACCTCCAAAAATATCATTGAGTTCATTTTGTCTTGCCCATCTACTATTGGGCATGGGTCTTACCCCTATGTGTGGATTGTATACCCAGTGAAACCTATTGGAGAAAACTTTTTTTTCCCTTTTGAGTGGCTTGCATAAATCCTGTTGTGTCTTGATGCCTGTTTCGTTGGTATCTTCCATCCCCTCTGGCTTTTACCATCTTTCTACCTCCTCTTCTGCAGGGTTCCCTGAGCCTTGATGGGGAGAGATTTAATGGAGACATACTATTTGGGACTAAATATTTCAAGGTCTCTCATTTTCTGCACATTGTTCAGCTGTGGGTCTCTGTATTTATTCATATCTAGTGCATGATGATGGCAGACCAAAACATGATCTCTAAGTATCCTAGAATGCCACTAGGGATCACCTTATTGCTAGCCTCTTTCACAATAACAGTAGTATTTGGTGTTTCCCTTCTGTCTATGACCTATCTATCTGGTCTTAAGTTCCTGGCCACCCAGGCAATTCCAGGTGTGGGTTCTATCTCATGGAGTGGTTTTTTATTCCATTATGATAGTGGTTGGTTACTCCCATAACTATTTTGTGTCACTATTGTACCACATATTACCTTACAGGTAAATATGTGAGGTTGAATTGGAGTACCTATAATTCTGAAAACTAATAATGGACTATGTGGATGATTTGAAGGGAGGGGAAATGGAATAAAAATTGTATGAAAGGGAGAAAAGGGAATACTGAAACAGGAAACATGGTGTGGCATAGGGGTAGGAAATGAGAGTGCAGGTGTGGAGGGAGAATCGGGACTGAAAAACCGTGAAGACATTGAAAAAGCCATATGTAAACCCATTGTTGTACAAACTTCCTAAAATTATACATATACAGCATCATATACATATCCATCAAATATACATATACACCATACACACACACATACATATACATAAAACAGAGCTATCCTTCTCTCAGATACCATAGGCTATCAAATAAAAAGCTCAGTCCCAGGTACTGGTTTCCTCATTTTGATGCAGTCCTTGAGATCACCCCACCCCAAACATTGCAGAGTACTGCCATTGTTTTTTGGGTATACTCTAGAATTTGATGACGTAAACATATTGTTGAAGATATGCCATGTTTGAATCATAGTCTGGATTATTTCTTAGCAACCAAAAATGTCTTCCACTCCTTTAACTTGACTTAGTAATTTACCATCATTAATCATTACTTTTTAGGGTATTTGTGACAATTTCTGATTTAAGGCCTTAGCAATAAATATAATTTTCAAATTTCAACCAGACTCAGTGCTAAACAAACAAAGATCAAACAAATTCATAGTTTTTCTGCATAGTACCTTCTAGATAATTCTTTGACTTTGGCCAATCTCAGTTCTCACAAGCATAGCAATTTCTTGCATAATTAAAGCTCGATTGTTAAAACTGGGCCCTTTTTCTGGAGGCACATTGTTTTCAGATCAGTTCTCTTTGAAACAAAACTTCTATTCATTAGAATTGTGACAAAGTGCTGAAAATACCCACAGTAGCTCTCCCTAGGCCCATTATTCTTTTTTATTATATTGAAGATTTTGAAGCAAGTTGACACCCTTATTTTGTGGGCAATTATAGGAGATTGTCAACTCCAGTAATCAGCAATCCTCAAGTGAGATCGAGCAGATATTTCATCTTTCCAAAACAGTGGTTCTCAACCTGTGGGTTGCAACTCATTTGGAAGGCCAAGGACACTATCTCAGGGATCACATATCAGATATCCTACATATGAGGTATTTACATTATGACTCGTAACAGTATCAAAATTATATTCATGAAGTTGCAATGAAAATAGTTTCATGCTTAGGAGGGTCACCACAACATAAAGAGCTATATGAAAGGGTTACAGCATTAGAGAGGTTAAGGACCATTGCTCTAAAAGAAAAAATCTTACGAGATTCAAGGGACTGACAGGCTGCCCACAGTTACTTAGATGATGTGAGAATACTGCAATCAGGGGTTGCCATCATTGAGTTGCCATGCCACATACTGATCTAACAGCACCCAGATGTGCAATATGAGTTTCCTGACTCAGTCTTTCTATTTCTTGATTTATTCATCTCTATAACAAAACCATCAATCTACCAATGAATACTCTTGGGGAGGTTCAATGCATATGAGTGAAAATGTGACTGGATGACTAAAGGGATAATCAATATTGATTGTTACTTGATAAGATATACAACCATCTAGGTGACAAATCTCTGGGCATTTTGGTGAGCAAGTTTCTGGACTGAGTTAACTGAGGAGAAAAAAGCCACCTATGTGGTATCTACCATTCCTGGGGAGAAAGCAAGCATATAACCAGCACTCATCTGTGACTGTATCCTGACTGTAGATGCAATGCCACCAGCAGCCTTGATGACCCACTGCCATGATTTCTCCACCATGTGAACTATATTCTCAAACTGCGAGTGAAAATAAATCCTCACTCCTTTGAGTTGCTTTAAAAAGGTCTTTTTTTGTAGAAATTATAAAACTAATCCAAGCAGTGAACTTCAGCTATCACCAGTTTAAAGACAGCATCTTTAACAAGTATTGTTGGGGAAAGTAGATATCTACATGTGGAATAAAGAAGCTTGAGCCTTCTCTATCATCGAGCACAAAAATCAACTACTAGTGGGCCAGAGATCTCAATGGCAGGCATGAAACTGAAAGTTTTAGAATTGTAGGGGGCATACTTCAAGATTTAGACTAGGCTAAGGACTTTATGAGTAGGACATGTTGCCTAGGAAATAGGACCAACAATCAACAAGTGAGTGGGACCATATGAAATTAGAGAACTTCCGTAATAAGAAGGAAATGGTTAATTGAATGAAGAAGTAACCTACAGAATGGAAAACAAAATCGTCGCCAGTTGTACATCTGACAGAAGGTTGGTGTCTGGGATTTATAAATAACCAAGAAAACTGAACACTAAGAAAACAAACAACTCAATTAAAAGGTGAGCTATGGAACCAAGCAGACTTTTCAGAAAATGACTAAGAAATATTTTTAAAATGTGTTCATCATCCTTAGCCAGTATGAATAATAATCAGGGTATTCAAATTAAAACTACTTTGAGATTTCATCTTACCCCAGTCAGAATGGTAAGGTAAAGAAAACAGAGGCTTCCTTGGGCATGGAGAAAAGCCAGTCCTCATGCAATGTCGGTGTTGCTGCAAAATGCCTCCACCACTTTGGAAATCTGTATGGCTGCCCCTTAAAAAGATTGAAGTATGTCGGGCATTGGTGGCACACACCTTTAATCACAGCACTCGGGAGCAGAGGCAGGAAGATCTCTGTGAGTTCGAGACCAGCCTGGTCTACAAGAGCTAGTTCCAGGACAGCCTCCAAAGCCACAGAGAAACCCTGTCTTGAAAAACAAAACAACAACAAAAAAAAAGAGATTGAAGTAGATCTAAATATGTCTGAGCTATAATACTAATAGGAATATGTCCAAAGGAATTTATTTCCTACACAGAGATACATGTTCAGCCATGCTTATTGATGCCCTATTCACATTGGCCATGGAGACAACCTAAGCATCCATAAACTGATGAATGTATAATGAAAATGTGATACTTATATGTGAGGGAATTTTTATTCAGCTGTAAATAAAAAGGAATTTGTGGAATTTGCAGGTAAATAGATCAAAGCAGAAAAAAAAAACCATACTGAGTGAACTAACCCAGACTCACAGAGGCAAAAGTTGCATATTTTCACTCAAATGTGGATCCTAGAACTGAATCTTTAGAATTGTGTGTTTAATTTGAAGCATTTGACAAAGCTAGGAAGATAGAAAGGGATCATTGGTGAAGAAGAGGAAAAGATAAGAGTGAGAGGGTAATAGAAAACAGGTGACATGAAAGGGAATGGGTGAATAATGGCAGGGAGTTTTATGTAAGGAGAGAGATGGTGGGGTAGAGCAGGACAGGGTAAGGAGAAGGATAACTAATACTAAGAAGTTTTGAAAAGCCATACATAGACCTGCTACTTTATAAGCATCCTAAATGTGGCAGATTAATTGGAGTTACCCTGCATAGGATGCTGTGCTCCACTCAAAGCCATAGGAAGCCATTTAAGCTTAGTGCCAGGGATGGGATTAAACTCCTTAAGTTGATGATCAGAGATTGCAGAGATCTGTAAAATAATACAGACCATTTCATTGCTCTGGTTGTCAACCAGAGCTTGAGGTAAGTAACATCTCATTGCTAAAAACACTTTGGTCACAAGACATAGAAAAATCAAATTGGTGCTAACTGGAAGCTTCCTCTCTGATGGCTAGCTTTCATAGTATCTGAAGGTTCTGGGAGTGGGGGAAGTCATCAACAATGTTATCCAACTGCAAACTATAAGAGTTACCACAATAACTCAATCATAGCTCTAGTGGCACAAATACTGTGAGTGTAACCAACCACAGTCTGATTGTATTGAAGGCCTGCTTTACAGGAGGAAATGTGCCTGGGACTGGAAACCTGACAAAGATCCTCTTAGGGACATCATAGGCTCCAGATACAAGAATATTTATCTAAATGGACACAGTATCAAACTGCCCTCTAAATTTGTCTCTATGCCAATAGATTAGTGCAATTTTCTGGCCTTATCAGAGAAATATTTTTTTGTGTGCAGTAGTGAATAGAGTTAAGTACAGAGAATGAGTGTTTGTGGAATGCTTAACCAGAAGTGGGATATCTCTATCACAGCCTTTCCTCCCAAGGTTCAGGAACTACCATAGAAAGGGTGTGGAAAGACTGTAGAGCCAAAGGTAGATAACTGCAGTAAAAAAAAGTGTCTTCCTGACACTTCAAGACTGATCCACTCATGACCTCACAGCAGGCCAGGAAACATGGCCAGCTTGGTGGGAGTAAGGATTTGTGATTTGCCACCCATGGCTCTGGGTTTATTGAAACTTGACATCTGCAGGAGGAAGAGGCAGCTACTTTAGGAGTATGGTCTCTGGTAAATTGGTGGCCATATTCCAGTGGCCAGTCCCACACCCTTGAGTATATGGGCAACATAAATTGAACTTACTGTATTGTTTTTTTAAAAAAGAGAGAGCATTAAGTGGAGTAGAGGGTTAGGATTGCATCTGGGAGGAGAATGCAGGACGGATGTGATCAAAATACATTGTGTGAAAATTTTAAAGAATTAATAAAAATATCCTATTAACAAAATAAAAGAATTATTTTGAGTGGATTCAAGTTCACAGAATTGTGTTTTTGAATGAAGAGTAGATAATAGTTCATTTAAAGGAGACAATTAGGCTGCTTTCATGGCTCTCTTTCTTGCTTCTTTCCCAACAGGTTAATGCTCTGATCTGATGGTCCAGTGTGGATCATTACGTTGGGCTGAGGAATGGCTTCTGTGACTGTAGCTCCTGAAACTCAAATCCAAGTAGGCTACAATTTCAGACAGTATACAGTCAAAGTTTGTGAGAACTCTGTGTGGCTAAAAAACGTCTACTCTAAACCGCAGAGGCCCTATAAAAATTGGCTCCATGTCCTGAAGTTTACAGCCTGGGCTTCTTTTTGTTTTCAGATGAACTTGACAGATCTTGCCTTGAATTTAAGAGTTGGAAAATATGAACCTCAGACTCATAATAGCCAAGTCTTTGTAGAGATTCTAGAGAGAGAAAAGAATGTTTGTGCTAAGTGAACACATGTTCTCTTTGTAAACAGATGAACAATGGCAATAAAAACGTCTCTAACACCCATGACTCACAAGCACAAAGAGAACAGACAGAAGGGAAAAGGGACAGTCTCCCAGTGTCATGCCATCCAATATGGCAGCCACTAGATACATGTGGTTAGTGTTCGAAATATCACCAATATGCACTCAAATGTGCTATTAGTGCAGAATTAGATTCCAAAGTCTTAGTATGAGAAAAGACATATAAATTTGTCATTAATAATTTTATGTTGTTTGTCTGTTGATACTGCATTTTGCATGTCTGGGGTCTTATCAACTTTTTAAAAATATTACTTTAATCTACTCCTTTTCACTTTTAAAATGTGACTACATATATGACTTGTATTTTAATTTTGTTTTTGGTCTTTTGGGTGGGGAGGTTGAGACAGGATATCTCTATGTAGCTCTGGCTGTCCTAGGACTCGCTATGAAGAAGACTAGGCAGCCCTTAAACTCAAAATTTCACCTTCCTCTACTACCCAAGTGCTGGAATTAAAGGCAGCATGCATGGCTATTGCTTTCTTATAAGAATCATTTCTTATTCTACGGACCTATGTGTTGAATATCCAGGGTACAGACATCTGCTACCCACAAGTTCTTAGATAGCATGGGAATAGAACAGTAAGGTGGGCTCCTACCACTGACTGAGTTGCTAAGCCACATGCTGCTCTAATTGGTACCCTGATAAACAATCTTGGCTTTGTGTCTCAGTCTTTCTAATTCTTGGTTTATGCATCACTAAGATAAAACCATCACCCTACCAATGCATATTTTTGAGGAGGCTAAATGTGTACAAGTGAAGGTATCAGTGAATGACTAATGTGATGGTTAATATTGATTTTAAACTTAACAAGATCAATAATAATCTAGGAGGTAAATCTCTGAGCATTTGAGTAAGCTTCTAGACTAAGTTAATTGAGGTGTGGCACCGTATTATTATAGGTGACACCATTTTTGATTACTATCCACGGAACAACAGAATAAGAGCAACAAAAGAGTTTGTATATTATTTATTCCAGTATGCATGCTAGATCACCAACTTCCTAAGATGATTTTTCTTCTATCATCCCAAGGTCCTATACTCACAGATCATGAATGGAAGTAGGGCCATCATATTGGCAGCATGAGATAAACAATGGATGTGACTCATAAGTAAGATGAAGTTTGAGTTATGAAACCAATGTGGTGGTTCTCTTTGTTCAAGAAACAACATTGGAAATCAGATCAAAACAACCTAATTGGATTTAGCCTATCCCTGGGATTTTGATTGAGGGCTATGTGTGGCTACTGCTACCATCTTGGCAATTGTAGAGTAGACACAATTGTGCTGGGTTTTGCATTATAGATTTTAGGGTACCTTCTCATGAGTTGTTCGCCAGGGAGAGCTCTCCACTCAAATATGCAGAAGAAGAGACTGTAGGAGACACATGCCTAGGGTCAACCTTGATGCAGTTGCATCCCTTTGTCCCCTCTCTTCCTAGTTCATTGAGAATCTCTGCCAAATTCATACCAATGCATGGCTTCATGATCCTGCTATGTAAAATATATTCATTCTCTAATGTCCTTCTGACTTTTCATTGTCAACTTGACACAACCTAGAGTCACCTGAGAAAAGAGTCTCTATCAAGGCATTACCAGATCAGATTAAGCTGTGGACATATATGGGGAATTGTCTTCATTGTTAATTGACTTAGGAGGGCACAGCCCATTGTGTATAGTACCTTTCATTGATCAGGTAGTTTGGGCTCTATAAACAACTAACTAAACTCAGCCCTAAAAGGGCCATTTATCAGAACCTATCCCTGAAGGCTTCAGTATCCATGTGAAAGAGGAGTAAGAAAAACTGTTAAGAGCCAGAGATGGATAATGATTCCAAGGAAACTACATCTTGTAGACATAACAGGGCTAAACCTACAGAGTTCACATATGCACACTTGGACTTACAGAGACTGTGACATCATGGACAAGACATGTACAGGTTCAGATTAGACAGAATTCTGGCATGGAGGCAACCTAACCAAAAAGTTATTTATGACTAATACCTGCAAGGAAAGGGAAGACCAGTTTTCTCTGTTGGAGTGATACTGGGTGTATCAAGCATACTCCAGCACAGTCCCCATATCTAGGTGTAATTGGTCAACACAAAATGGTCTCTGGCATTTTTTTGAAGTTGGATGGGAAGAGCCTGGGATGAGTTGGGGGAGGGGAATAAATATGATAGAAACATATTTATGTAAAAGCATTTTAAATTTAAAATAAGACTCTTTTTTGGTTTTTGGAGACAGGATTTCTCTGTGTAGCTTTGGAGCCTATCCTGGCACTCGCTCTGGAGACCAGGCTGGCCTTGAACTAACAGAGATCCACCTACCTCTGCCTCCCGAGTGCTGGGATTAAAGGTGTGCACCACCATTGCCCAGCTTAAAACAAGGCTCTTAATGATACAGGGGGCTAAACAAATCTTGGGCTTCAAATAAATAAGAATAAAAATGTAAAAAGGAAACTGACTAACCATGACACAGTGAGTGTGCCAGGAAGCAATGCTCCTTCATCGTTCCTGCCCAGCTTCTCTCAAGATGGACTATGATCTAGACACAGAAGCCAAATAAGCTCTTTCCTCCACAAGTTGCTTTTGATCATTGTGTTTTATTACAGAATAAAACCAAAACATATATCTTTTTTTTTCTTTTTTTTTTTGCAAAAGGCAGTAACCAAGGAGCCTGGTTCTGCAGTAACTGGGGAGAAAAGCACTTGGCTTAGGGACATCCACTGCCTACTGCCAACGATTAAACAAACTGTAGTACTGAGGGCCAAGCCTGAGGATACCTGTTACAGTAAAGCCTCTTAACAAGAGAAGACATACCAAAGGCACAGCTTGTCAGAAACAGTTATCAGGGTTAAGATAATGGTGACAGTGAAAAGAAGTATCCCAAAGTGCCAAAGATGAGGTGTTACTCTACAGCCTTATTGTTAAATGCTCAGGATGCCATACAATGTGTATTGGGAAGTATAAATAACTTATTCCTGGGAATCTGAGGCAAGGATTGGGAAAACGGTGCTTAAATATGCAAAGAAGGGTGGTGGTGGCACACAAAAATGACATGAAAAACATCACAGCATATGCTGGTTTACTGAGCTCACATTGTATTGTGTTGGATGACATACTCTTTAGAACCGTCTTGCTTTGTTCTTCTTATTTTGCATGAGTGAGTACCTTGCCTAGTATCATCCAGGCAGGATGGAGGTAGACTTGGGATACAAACAGAAACCTGTTCACCTCCAAATCCTCAGAAGTTTCCACTAAGCCAAAAAGCCACGTCCTGATCACATTAGATCTAACTCTATAAAATGAGACTCTTCTGAGTCCATGTCAGCCTAAGCCATGGGTTGTAGAAAGTGGGCTAGACTTTGTAATCTCACATTAGAATTGCATCACATTATTCTTAACTGAACTCCAAGGATGTTTGGCAATGCTAACAGACAGTTTGATTGTCACCGTGGATTATGGGGAACTACTGCTATTGTGGAAGTGGAGGTCAGGAAAAGTGAGAAACTTTCCCCAATGAATAGGACAGCCAAAACTACAGTAGAATGGTCCAGCTCCAATGGCTATGATGTTAAAACTGAGCACCTGTTCTGCAGGAAGCATGGAATCTCTCTGTCATTCTGCCCTACCATGTCCCATTTAGGCTACCCCCTCAACTTGGCAAGCCATCCTTTCATTCAATATGATTCATTAGATATCAGTGAAGTGGTCAGTGTCAGATTAGGTTTGGTGGACACACAATATAAAAATGTTTTGACGTGATTTAATCTATCAAAATTGAACTTGAGTGATAGGTGTAAGAGACATGTATAGTGGAGAAAATTTCAGTGAAAGACACAGCAAATGTTTTGGGATTCAACATAATCTTAGTAACAACACACCTTAAGGAAAATAAGGAAGATGGTAAAATAATACCAGCAAACAAATTTTTGTTCGAAGTTAAATCCATAGTCTACATCTTCTGTTTTGTTAAGCAATTTTTTTATGTATTACAAAAGAACTTTGTTGTAACATTTATAAATTTCTTTTATATGCATATGTAGAGAATATTGGCTAGTAAACTTCAAATTCTTTGTCGATGATTGAAAATTGTATCTATCGGGATGTGTGCTGTAGAGAATTAGATGTATTTGTGTGTGATGTAAACAATATTTGTCCTAAGGTGACATGTGCTCATCTTCCTGTGTTTATCAGCCCATGGGCTAAGGATTCCCCCTAAGCTTGCTGTCATTAACCACATGTCTGTGAGAGCAGAGGTTGGATGATCACCACACTTTGCAAATGTCATCCTGTTTGCATTGACTTATGCAAGCAAACCTCAAAGTACTTTAGGTTATAACTCAGAGATTCATCTTGTGAGACATCTCCAGAACACTAGGAACTCAGAAATTAGATAAAAGTCATACACAATCCTTAACCATGGTAGCTAATTGTCTAATGGGGAAGAGAAAAATCAGAGGAATAATCACACAAATAATGAAAACTTCGGCTGCCCCAGTTACAAGGAAAAAGAGGCAGAGAAGAAGGAATAAATAGAACAGGGAACAGGACCTCCCTGGTGGAGTCAGGATACACTTCTGTGGATGTGCCTTTGAAGCTGAGCGGTCACCCAGGTAGAAAAGCTATTGAAGGCAGAGGGAAGAGCATGGGCTAAGGCTTGGGGAAGGAGACAGTGGAGGGGACACTGTGCCTGTAGCTAACTGGGTGCTCAGAGCACAGCATGTGACCGAGTTGGAAGGACAAGCAGGGGCTCTGTATTATGGGGTCTAGCAGGACATGTGACCAAGTCTATTGAGCTTTTGTCTTGTGGTCAGTGTGGAATAACTAAGGTCTCGAAGTCAAGAAGGAAAGTGGAGATGTGACTTCTGTGAAGCTCTGTCCAGGTGCTGGGTGCTAAGTGAATGCTGAAGGAAGAAACGAAAGTCAAGGAGACCGACAGGCAAGCTCCACCAAGCAACTTCAAGGTGATAATGAAGACAGTGGTAATGGATCATGACTTTTGAAAAAGATTTATTTACTTGCTTACTTCATGTGTCTGTGCGCTTGCCTACTTTGGTTTCTACATAGTGTGTTCATGAAAGAGCCTGTGAAGGTCTGAAGAAGGTATTAGATGCCCACATTTGGAGTTAAAGGTGCTTATCATCCCACATGTGGGTGCTGGTAACCAAACTTGGATTCTCTAAAAGAGTAGTAAGTGCTCTTCACTTCTAAGTTATCACTTCCGCATTTAAACTTTATGATTTTTATTTATGTGTATCTATGTGAATACCATGTGTACAGGTGCTTGCAGAAACCAGAAAAGGACATTGGATTCCAGATGGCTTTGACCTGCCTGAATGATTGCTGGGGTATGAACTGGGTCCCTTGCCAAACCAGTATGTACTCTTACTTGCTGAGGCATCTCTTTAACCCTTCAAGAATGATTTCAGAAGTAAATCCATAGGGCTCTCCAGACAGTGTTGACTGTCTCTGATGGGTACAGGTAAGGTAGATGCTAAATGCATGACCAAGAATTTGGAGTTATGTCTTTGTGATAGCTATTAATGTTTGTCAACTTCAGTTCATCTGGAATGAACTAAAACCAGAAATGGAGGGGTATACCAGTGAGACAGTTTTGCTCAATTTGAAGTATGAAGACACACCTTTAATCCAGATCTTTTGAGGTGGGAAGACCCACCTCTATTCTGGACCATACCTTCTGCTAGAAGTTCATATAAGGACAAGGAAGACAGAAGCTCACTCTCTCTGCCTGCTTTCTCTTGCCTCAACAGCATTAGAGCCTAGTATTTCACAATTCTGGTGTATACTGAAGACCAGCTGAGGTATACAGCCTCATGGACTGAACAACTATTGTATTCTTGGATATTCTGTTTATAGGTAACCATTGTTAGATTAGCTGAACTACAGCCTGTAAGTCATTATGATAAATCTCTACATATTGTATGTGTGTATATGTATATACAGACATATGCACACACAGAGAGATATAGATATGGTTATATAGATATTCTGCAAGTTCTGTTACCCTAAAGAACCCTGACTCATAGAGTCTTATATATTAGAACTTGTAATCAATGAGTTTGTCATGATAGAAAATTTTTATGAAGCCCCTATACTATCTGTTATGAGAAGTAAAGTGTGGAAACTTTTCTGTCTCTCTGTGGCAATAGACATCATTGCCCGCTACCTGATACAGCCTTAGTCCATGCTAAGCAACTACTAGCTCTGGAAAAGGATAAAAAGGTTTAGATACCCACATATTTAACTCAGGGAATTCAAACTCTGCCAAAGCCCATTAACACTTCAAATCTTTCCACACCATTTCCTTCTGTGTCAATAATGACATCTGAAACAGGAAGTAGAAATTTACTAAGAAGAAGCTGCAGTCTTTCCTCCCTGAAAGCACACTGGTCAATCCCACTGAGCTGTCTGTGTCAGGATTAATTCACATATTAACTGCCTTTTGACTGATTCTGTGGTAGACGTACTGCCTAGACCTGCCACGTAAGCTTTCTTGAATTTCTGCTTTCTGGACATCATGAGTTCCAGAGCCAAGAAAGAATAGACAGGAGAAGCAGCAATCATAGCTGGAAGAAAGAGAGGACAAGGTGTCTAAATGCCAAGAACACACGTGAGAATGGTTCAGAAGGAGGTGAGAAATGCATGTCAAGTGTGAAGGAAATAAATTCCCAGCCTGAGCTCAAGTGATAGACAGCCATGCTTCAAAGTGAAGAAGCCCAGTTCTCTAAGACACCTTCGGAGTCTGAGCCGGATTCACAGCCGCCTTCACAGCCATCTCAGCAAGAAGCTTCAAGCACATTGCTATTCCTCAGACCTCTGTGTCTTTGTAGACAAAGCAATATTGCCACAAATGTTGGGGAAATTTTGGCTTTGCCCTCAGTCTGTTCCACAAACTTCTGGTTTAGAGGAAAGAAAGGTCAAAAAAGAGTTTTCTTTTAGGTTTCTCCTCTTTTGCCCTTCCTTCTATTCTCCCGAACAAGATTACATGGGCCTTACCATTCCACATGTCTGACTGGACTCAGGCTTTAGCCTATTTCATTGGTGTCTCCATTGATCAAAGACAGAGTGGCTGAGGTAGACATTTCAAAGAACTGTGTGTGTAGCACATTGCTTTTCCTTCATCAGCTGGTGAGGTCATGGGGTGAGTCACATGCACACTGAGCTGATGGGGGGATATTTGAAATGACATCACTCCACTTGTTATTTCATCTGTTAAAACTACATTTATTTTTGCCAGAAACTGCAGAGTGACAATACTCCTGGACTTGCTTCCAAAAGCTATAAAGATGGGCTTCTCAAATTTAGAGAAATGCTGAAATTGTTGGAAAGTTTTATTAAGCTGTTTAGAATTTAAAACAGCAGCTCACAGCAAAGCAGTTAAGAAGCAAACAGTGTGTTGGGATGTTTCCAGGCCCTTCATGAAGCAATAGCTCAAAAACTTGTCACACTTAGAAAAGGAGACAGATCGAGTGTCTAAACTTACCAAAGTCTTTAAGGAAAAGACTTCTGCCTTTGGAACAGTGAGTCCGAAGTTAAAGTGCATGGCTGCTGGGTGAGTTGTACTTAGTTAGCATCTTGGATCTGGAAAACACCAGTTAAGTCACCCCTCAGCTTTTCCTCCGAGTCAGTTAAACAAGTTCTTCATGAAGGGATTGTTTCCCAATGCCTCTTTTGAAATATTCTTGAGGCTAATTGCACTCATTGCAAACAACTGGAGTCTGTTATTTTCAACTTTTATTTCTGTCAGTAGATATCCAGAGCCAGAAGCACATAATTTGAAACTTTCTGTCCAGCTCCCTCTTAATGGCTGTGATTGCTTATGAAGTCCATATCTAGTCTTCCTCCTGCTTCCTGGGAGATGGAGATGAGCTGAAAACTCCAGGCTCAGAATCATGGATTGTTATTCAAGTGGTTTCCCCCATCAGGAGACCCTGGAGAGTCATTTCATCAGAACAGAAAGTGCTTTCAGCCACTCAAAAAGCCCAAAGGATTTAGGATATATGTATTTCCTAGTTTGCCTTCTGTTGCTGTGAAAAATAAAACAAACAAACAAACAAAAAACAGGAGAAAGGGGGTTTATTTCAACTCCATAATAAAGGGAAATCAGGGCAAGGGCAAGAACTCAAGGCAGAAACCTGAAGTCAAGGACTGAAGCAGAGGCCATGCTGAACACTGCTCCATTGTGGCTTGTAGTGGGATTTCAATCCGTTTAGCCAATCATTTTTGGGGGAGCAAGCTTTAGGGTGTGGATTTTGTCTGCCTATGTGACAACATATAAGCTTGTGGAGGGGGTCTCTCTGTCTCTTGCTCAAGTGCTCTTTTGGGTGGTCGGAGCAGAGCAGGTGGCTTGCTGCTGGTGCTCTTCACCCCTGAGTAGAACAACTGGACAAAGGCAGCTGGATCAGCTGGGACGTCTGATCTGTTCTGTATCAGTGAATGTTTATCCCTGTTTTATACCTAAATAAATTCTTGAGAACCTTTATCAGACTCTCATGGATTCACAATACAGCCGTTCCCCCTCTTTCCCCACAGTCCATTGGCCACTGAGCCACGTGTGCCCAATGGAAATAGCCTTTGGGGGACTACTTCAGGGTTGGAGCTCAGCTTCATTCCAGAGTGAGGGGAGTTATAAAGCTGGGGACAGTGACTGCAGCATCACTTAATTGGCATTAGGTGGCATGCTCCTATCATAAGACTCCCAGTGCAAGGCCTAGTTTTCATATGGTAGCAAGCTCCTAATATAACAGCCAAAGCACAAAGCACAAAGCCTAATTTTCCTGTGTGGTAGCAGGGGGGGAAGCTTCTACAGGGAACTATGTCAAGGGTCACAGTAGAGATAAGCCTGGCCTAGAGATATTCTCCAAATAAGGTCAGATAGGGGCATGAGGAAGTCCTCCATGTTGCACCAAGCTTGGAGAGAGCTGCCAGGCCATGAAAGACTGCAACATCTGACCTGCAGGGCCTCTAAACAATCCATGACTTCCTTAACCTGCTTTCTTTTACCACCAAGGACCATTTGTCCAGAGCTGCCATGGTCCACAGTGGGCTGGGCTCTCCCAGATCAATCATTAGTCAAGAAAATTGCCCACAGACTTGCCTATAAGCCAATCTGATGGAGGCATTTTCTCAATTGAGGTTTTCTCTTCTCAGATGACCCTAGCTTGTTTCAAGTTGACAAAAAACTAATTAGTACACTAAAAATGAGGTCAAAGTTCACATGTTAAGTGTCACATGATATCTTCTAGGAACTTGGGGCAGACACAAATGCTGTAGATTGGTACTCTCCAGGCAAAACAGTCATCATTTTTCATCCAATCAGCTGTATCTCCTTGCAAGAGACAATCCAGATGGTTCTATCAGTTGTTGACATCTACCAGAGAAGGAAGCTGTGGTAGAGTCATTAAATCCTCACTTGAGATTCCAGCTTATCATCTCAGTAACTTGTATGCGATCCTGTCTTAATAATGGACTGTCTGGAGGTGGCAAGGTATATGAGTTGGGGAAGGTTAATGGAAGGGGAACTCCATCTATATTTTTATGGATGAAGACTTTCCAGTGTGGATGCTTCAGGGACACTCATGCCCCAGTAAACAACTCCCACCCCTGCTCTGTAAACAAGCTTAATAAACTCATTGGTTCTACCAGGATGAACTTCAGTGGAATCATACTTTCATTTGTTTGGGGACCTTCTTAGTAGAGGATAGATGTTGTGTATGCCTAAGGAAAGAAATCTCATAGCAACCTTGTGTGTGTGTGTGTGTGTGTGTGTATTTCTTGTAAAGTAATAATATCACAGCATGTTAATGGATGAGAGTATACATGAATGTTCAGATGGAGTAACCTATGAGTAAAGTCATTCTTATATCAGCATAGAACAACTAATTTTCTTTGGAATCACAATAGAAAATGTTAACAATTCAATGAATTTTCTTACCTCGAATTCCATACCTTTTAAAATAGAAAACATCTAAATAGCAATTTTCTTTCATTGAGAAACTATGTCTAATCCCCCCATGCCCTTAAATACTTTGCTGTTTACAGATCTCAATCATTCTATCTATCTATCTATCTATCTATCTATCTATCTATCTATCTATCTGTCTGTCTGTCTATATCCTATTTGTTTATAACACACACTCTATGCCAATATGTTTCAAAAAAGATTGAACATGCCACATCTCTTCTCATATCATTGTGTGAGTATGTATATGTATGAGCGTGTGTGTGTGTGTGTGTGTGTGTGTGTGTGTGTGTTTGTGCGAGCACACGCACACGCTCGTGCTAGTGTGTGAGTGGATGCTCATGAATTTGCATGTCTTGGAGGAAGAAGGCAACCTCGGGTACCATTCTTCAGGTGCTCTATTGGGACTTTCCAGCTGGGCCATCTTTCCGGTCTGTGTATCGTGGTTAGGCTACCACAGTCCAGTGATGAAGATGGTAGAATCCACATCTGCTCTTCAGGCTCTATTCAGAGCTCACTAGTTCTGACACTAACTCTAGAGGGCCAGGTCTGAGATCTACCCAGGATCACATCTCTTAACATGCTCCTCTGATCCACATTCCTTTGTTCTCCTCAAATCTGGAACACTCTTCTTCCCTTCTTTGTTTTTTGTAATCTTGACACATTTGAGGAGTTAGAGACCATCTATTTAGCAGAATGTTCCTTAATTTGGGTTTGTCTGGTTTTTTTTCTTCTCATAATTAGGTTCAGACTAGGCACTCTTGGCAGGGAAACCACAGAAGGATGCTGTGTCCTGCTCGGTGGGTCGCATCATGAGGCACATGGTGCTGATTTGTCCCATTTCTCTCCTGTGATGTTAGCTTTAATTGCTGCAGCCAATTGGTGTCTGCCAGGCTTCTGCACTATGAAGTAACTATTTTTCCTTTAGCAATTAATGCTAGGGAGATACTTTGAGACCACGCAAATGTCTTTTTTCTCTTCGCACTCTCATGCCCCCTCCGGGATTCACTGATGATCCTTGCTTGAAACAATCTTCTTGTGGTTGCCAGTGGGTGATTTTTTTTTCATTCCGTCTTTCACTCTATATTTATTAGCTGCAATTCTGATGTATCTTTTCCATCGATGTCCTCATTGTCTAGGTCAGTTCAGTTCAAAGAAAACATAATTTGGGGGTTAGTATTTCACTTAGTTACTTACTTAGTGTGATCATTAAGACATTAGATGTGAGGACATTGTTCTAAAGAAGAAAACATACAGACATCCTAGAATGTGCTGTTCAACAAATAATAAGTGGATGGCAATTTAAATAGGTCTTTAAAAATTAGCACAGGGAACGGCGTTGTGCAAAAGTCATCAGAATTTAGAACTGTGGCCCAAATCCCTTTCATAAACAGGGTAAAAGGTTTTGCATCAAGCCTTCCACATATACACAAACACACACACACACCCATCTCCAGTGAGAGGGTGTCAGCTCTTGGCAACAGAGGACTGACTCACATCTGGTGCCACCCTTTGCTTCTGGGTCAGCAAATATCCCAGATAAAACTTCACATCCTAATGGCATAGGTGAAGAAGGGTGGAGCATTTTCATGGACCCTTTTCACTCCCTCTGCTCCTTTACATCTTGTTGCTTTAACTCCTCTATAACCTGTATTCAGAGGAGGCTGAATACAGCCTTCATGCTGGTTTTCTTTTCTTTGCCTCTCAGGATGTGCTGTGCTGTCAGATGTAGGCATACATGTTAGGATCACAAGAAGAGCTAGACAAAACCACCGTGTCCATGTACTCAGAATGCAGTATGGGGCTGAAGACACTTCCTTCATCTTTCATCTCTGTTCCCCTGATCCTTGGGTAGCATTTCCTTGTCCTTAACTTGACCCTGACTGCTGATAACTTTCCCCTGTGACTCAGACAAACACTGCCCAGGCCTTCTTTCACCTTCTCTCTCTGGGGGTTTGCATCTGGGCAAGTGGCTCTCCTTCAGCCAGTCTCTGACCCTTCTTCCTGGAACCCTCCACTGCCACATCTGTAAGCTTGAGGTCTCTGACCCCATCTGGCTTCTCTCCTGGGCCACTGGCCCTCACCCAAGGACAGCCAGAACTCCCAAGTTAACGATCTAGGGTCACACTGCTTCCCTGTCTATCCTGAATTAAGAGAGAAAAAAAGAAAACTGTCTTCCCTGTGGTTCTCCAGTAGAAATTAGAGCCTCTATAAAGCAGTTCCCACTAAGAAGGGAAGAGAAAACAGATACCAAAAGGCTAGAAAATGTTTAAAAGGCCCAAGTTTCATATTAAAGTTAATTTTGTGCATGCTTTGTTAAGTGATCCAAATAAGACTTCTAGGTCTCACAGGGCTGACTTGGTATCACCTATCAACTCTATTAGGGAAACATTTGGCAGGGTAGCATCTGGTTGGGAGTTTTTAAATCCTTGCTGCTCCTATCTTATATGTAAGAGACTATTGTATTATGACACTACAATATTCCAGAACTGCTAACTCAATGAGAACTGAGCCTATGCCTAGGGTGTTCACAGACAGCCTACTTAGAACCACATTATGTTTAGGATAAAGTAGGTAGAGTAATAAGCATGTGTTTGACTTTTTAAAACCAGATGATTCTACTCCATAACTTTGGTAACAACCTGATTTTCTAGTAGTGAGGCACAAGAACGCTGGCTTCCAAACTGAAAAATTATATGGCAAAGCACATCCCAAAGATGATTCTCCATTAGCCTTAGAAGTTTATGTTTGTTAAAGTAATTTGGTAAGGTTGTGTTTGTAGTCTGGTTGGTAGAACATTTGGCTAGCATGTGCAAGGCCCTGAGTTCAATTCCTCATGCCTCAGTGTAAAGTTAAATATGCCAAATAGCCAAGAGTCCAGCAGATACGAGATAGTCTCTATTTTGCTGGATTATATATTAGTGGGAGAACATTTATTTAGTATGCACTAGACCCAAGATTCAACACCCAGTACCACAAACAAACAAACAAACAGACAAATAAACAAAGCAAAGTCCCCACAGCTCAGGCAAAGTTGGTAGTGTCTATCCAGCATGTTTCTTCTTACTTAGTTGGAAAGATGCAGGGGAGCTTGTATATCATTATACATAAAATATTAAGGCTTAACATACTGAAAGGTTGAAGAAATACAAGATAGGAATATAGGAGTAGTGGGAAGAGGGTAGGCAAATCGTTGTGTGGGGTAAGTTTGCCAAGAAGGTATCAATTTCCATGAAAGAATAAAACCTTTCATTACTGTGTAATTTACATTTTTGGTGCATATTTTCTCTTACTTCCAAACAAATAGTTGGATTTATGGATTAGAATTACTAACATAAATACTGTGGAAACATGCTTCAATGGTTGTAGTTTTTCTCCAGGAGAGGACTTTGTAATGTGAGCTAAATGAAAAAGAAAAGAACACAGGTGTCTCTTTGATGGGTTTATTATTTCCTCCCTTTGTCTTTACATCATACAATGGGCAGAATTCTAACAGTGGCACTAAGTTTCCGTAGCAAAATGCCTATGTGCCAAGAAATATTATGTCACAATCAGGTTACATATGGAGCATGACATTATATAGTTATTTCCTCTAATCTGAAACATTCTCTACTGGAGTAAGGCTCATTAAGAACCAGGAATAAATGAAACTTACAAGACCCGGGAAGCAAATAAAACTCACAAGTCTCAGAAAAGCTCCTGAAAGTTACAAGACTCATAGGCCTCACCCCTATCCTTGTAGTTACAATCACTCTAGAGAACTTTCTAATTAACTGTGTTGCTGTAAGTCATGCAAGGAAGCTTCAGGGCTACAACTTTCTCTCATCATTGCCCATGGTGGTGTGGGCCTTTTTGGTTTGTAGGTGCCTTTCCAAAGAGGGATGGTAACTGTTGGACCAAATGGGAAGTGTTGCAACTGCCTTTGGATCATCTGTACTCCTGTAAATAACCTAAGCTAGACTTTGGTACATACTTCTTTGGTCAGTCATCAATGTTCAGTCTGGGGTGAATAGATGTTTGTCCATGACTCTCCAGGGAAAATAACAGCATATGTTTGGCTTTAAAATAGAAAGATTATCTGAGTCTGCCTAATCTAATTATGAGATCCTTTAAAAAAACAGACAATTATTTCCAGCTGGTAGAAAAACAGCAATGAGGAAGGAAGAGAGAATTCACTACTATACTCAGATATTTTAATTTCTTGTTTTGTTTTGAGGAAGACTTTTACTAAAATGTCCAGGATAGCCTTGAACTCACTAAGTAGCTCAGTCAGGCCTTGAACTTGTCATTTCCTACCTTAGCTTCTTGAGTAGCCAGGGTTACAGGCCTTTCCACCAGGCCTGGCCTCATCATCACTGTTTGATGCCAGCTCTGTAGCCATGATAAAAAAATGAGAAACTCTGTCATCCTCATCAGGGATTTGATGAGAACAGGAAACCTCAATTTTGTTGCCACAAAGAACTGATTCTCCCAGAAACTTGAATGAGCACTTGGAAGAAGGTTCTCTCTAGTATCTTCAAAAGTTCATGCCAGCTTTGAGAGATGCAGAGTAGAAAAACCAGTGCAGCCAATATGGGCTTCCAAACTCTCAGGACTATGAAAGAAGTAGGTCGTGTTGGAGACCATTAAAGCCTGTTGTAATTTGTTCTGCAGTAATAGAAAACAAATAAACATTCTTTCCTTCCTTCTTTTCCATTAATAAATGTTTATTTTTGGCATAGTGTTGCTAAGAATTGCCTCTGCCACTCTGTGAAAAGCAGAGCACTTAATTCCCAAAACATCACTAAAAGTATGTTTTAATATGTCCTTTTCACAAGGCCAAGCCTAAGTTTATAAAGTTTGGAAGGTCTCTGGGTCCTAATTCAAACCCTTCTGCAATACCAATACATACCTATCTGACTCTTTTTTTCTACAGAATTTGGATTCTCTTTCCATATGGCTATGAGAGGCCCATTTGTCCTGAAGCTACTGTGAAGTTGCATTGAGTGAAATCCTGCAACACCGGCTAAGAATGCCCCTTAGAGACTTCTGAAGTCTGTGTTCTTGTTCAGCTTGCTCCATACACTTATCAGTTCCTCAAAACTGTGCTTGCCAGACTCATCCAGAAGAGCACATAAGAAACAACTCATAACAGTAAAGGCAGCTAATATTTAATGTTGGTTGAGTTCTGAGCATGACTTACTCTTCTGGTCTCCATCTCCCTCGTTAGGGTGCTGCCAGGCCAAATATTCTTGAAGTCTGAGGCAGAAGGGATAACATGTGTTTTGACATTAATAGAAACAAATACATCAATAGTACTTTCAAAATATAATTAACTTCTTATTTCATTTGCAATCATCATGTTGACAACTTAAAAATGTTAGCTGACTTCAACTGAAATGAATGGTCACCATTCTATTTTGATATAGAGGTTATAAATCTGAAAATGGTCTCAGTTTCAATTCATTTGTAGTTCAATTTTAATATGGCCTCAACTACTTTAATATTATACAAAATGCTAACTGCTACCAAAAGCAAACATCAACAATAAAATAGGCAACCATATTTTAGGGACATACCTTTGTCTGTTTACCCAAGATTCAATACCTAGTAAATCACATCTCCTTAAAATTTTGATATTTTGCTCTCTGTGGATTTTTACATTAATTTTGGTTTCTGAAATGATATTGTCTGGCATTTTTACATTGATTACCTTTCTCTTGGCACCCTCTTATGTTTTATAGCTTAGTGTCTCATTTCCCTTATCCTTTATTTGATATGTTTGTCTCCAGTGTAATCACACTAATGTCTAGGTTCATCTAGAAGATCACTGGGGCCAATTTATACACAGAAAAAAGATATTTTCTCTTGGGAAAGAGAGGAGTTAGGTGGGTCATTTTCCATATTGAAAGAAGTTGTTAATTACTTGGCCAACAGTGTATCTATTGTTTTGACAATAGAAACAGCAGTGATACAAATAATATCCAGACCAGAAATCACTACACTTATTATCCCTTTTATTTCCCCAGATTTGCATGCTTTTATGAAAAGAGAGGAAAATATAAGAACTATCTTAGATTTCTTTTTGAATTTTATTTTTATTGATGGGTATATATGTATATGTCTATGTGTATGTCTATATGTCTGTGTAGATATCTCTAGGTGTGGATGCCAGAAGAGGGTGTAAGATCACATGGATCTGGGGTTACAAATGTTTGTGGACCATATAACCTGGGTGCTGGGAAATGAACACTGGTCCTCTGCAAGAGCAGCAAGTGCTCTTAATTCCTGGGTCATCTCTACAGCCCCACAGTAACGAGAAGTCCTATTGAGTACGTGAATTACCCATGCCAAATGAAGATCAAATAATGTCCTGGGTCCATTTGCCTGAAGAAAGCTTTCTTCACAGTTCAAAAGACTCACAGTACAATGGAGAGGAGGATGGGAACTAAGTGGACTGAAGTGTCAGCTTCCTAGACAGAAAAGACACTGTCACAATGTAGGCCACCAGTGTCATATTCAGGCTACAAATGACGGTCTAACTTCAGGAAGCCTAAACACAGGAAGCACAGAATTGATACTTATAATGCAAATGTTATAGCCATTGTTGCTTTATTTCCATTAACATTATAATGGGTTTTGTGCTCTTTTCATATATGTGGTATGCAGATGAGTAGCACTCTTTTTCATAAAAGTTATGAAAAAATCATAGCAACAGTGGTTGTAGGTGTAATTGTTTTCCTTTTCTTAGATTTATTTGTGTATGTTTGTGTGTATGTGTGAGCATGTCTGCACTTTTGGGTGTTGGTTCTTCTAGCATGTGGGTGCTGGGAACTTAGCTCATCAGGCTTGGTGGCAAGTACCTTTACCCACCGAGCTATCTCACTGGTCCCACATGAAATTTTTTGCCATCATAAAAACCACTATTTTATCCCATTTTCTAAATGATGTCCAAACCTTCTTCAGAATATTTGGAAAACTGAAGGAATGCAGTGTGCTTGATAGCCCTCATATAGCATCTACTGTAGAGATATTTGCAATTCTTCAGCCTTCTTGACACCTCTCACTGGTCCTGTACCCTCAGGCTTTACCTAACTTCAAGCCAGTCTGCACAACTCTGGCGTCTGTTCATGAAGAGCTACAGCAAAAATTCTAACCAATCTCACTTCGTCCTTACACAAACAGCCTAATGAGATTGTTAGCAACTGTGAGAATCTGTGCGAGCTGTTACATCTTAGCAAGAAGGTGTGTATGTGGGGGTGGGCATGCCCACATGTGGACAAGGTGCCGAATTGTCACTGCTGTTATACTTCCAAATTGTGGGAGCTGTGAATTTGGCTGGGTAGGGTCTGGGCTTCCAGCCAGTTGCTAAGATGTCCAGGTAGACGATACACTAATTAGGGGAATTGCAAACCAATTAGCACTTGGGTTCTACAGGCTGAAGTGTCTTAGAGATTTTCTCCTTGAGTGTTTTGTGATAAGAACCATCCCAGCATAGTCTCTGATACTGCTCAATGTTCAGATGAGGGTGTCTGATTAATTCTGGAAGGAGTGGCTTCAGTGCTAGGCACATTGTCAACATCCTAAGGGATATTTTCCTTCTAAATCTTGACCTTCCTTTATGAGGTGGCAGTCACCTCCTGTAAGATGCTTCACAGGCTCTGGGGCAGATGAACTTGACTGTACTCTCCTCAGTGAAGACATCCAAACCAAAATAAAAATGCCTAGAAGAGGCCCAAGACAGTAGCTTCCCTTTGAATATATATGTGGGCCACTGTCACCTCTGATATGGTTTGTGCTCCAGGACTCTCTAGAAATTCCCCCTTTTTCCACATTCTGCAGCTTTCTGGTGTCCTTGACAGCTCTCCCTTTGTCATTGCAGGAGCTGCTTCCCACCAAGCCTGTCCCTTGGACTTCCGTTGCTTTTATGGCTGAATAGGAAAGGCAGAACTTGGGTCCAGAGAGGAGGAGAGAGACTCCATAGGTCTACATTTTGTTTGTTATTCTGACCTATTTTAAGGTGCTTTTTAAACTTCTGAAGAAGCTTGCTTACACTGATATAGGAACAAGTTGGAGAAGTGTTTCTCTCTTGTTGTATAGTAACAAATAAGTTATTTTCTCAGCATGCTATACTACCTGAACATCTATAAAATTTTAATAAAAGGGATACATTCTGGTGTTTTTAGAATTATCATCATTTACATAAAGGTGTAGCTGTTGTAATACTAATTACCCCTGGGTTCCTGGTTCTAGCTGTTTCTCTACATATATGTATGAATGTATGTATAGACCATAGTACCACCAAATAACTCCATCCTAACCCAAGCCTGACTAATACATAAGGAAAAGAGATATTTATTTATTTATTTATTTATAATTTATGTGAGTGTGAAGGTCAAAGATCAAACTTGGGTGCTGTTTGTGAGGAGCTATCCAGATCTCTCTCTCTCTCTCCTCTCTCTCCTCTCTCTCTCTCTCTCTCTCTCTCTCTCTCTCTCTCTCTCTCTCTCTGTGTGTGTGTGTGTGTGTGTGTGTGTGTGTGTGTGTGTCTCAGGCCCCTGGGACCTTAGATTTGTTTAGCCCATTGGTCTAGGCTGGTTATCCAGAAAGCTGCAGACACCTTCTGTTTCTGCTAGCCCGATGCTGGGATGACAGCACAAACCATCATATTGGACTTTGTACAGTGATGCTAGAGTTTGGACCCAGGTCCTCATGTTGGGGTATGCTTGAAAAAGCTAACACCCCAGACCAGTGAAGGTGATTATAAAAGAGTTCTTTACAAATAGACTTATGGGGAGCTCAGGTGGATATTTCCTTAGTTTTGGGTTTGTGTAGGAAGACTGTACCAGTGAGGTCCCCCTTATTCCAGAACAAGCAAACGAATCTATGTTAACTCCCTCATCCAAAGCATTGCAGCCTCCTTGGCAGCCAGGAAAGGTTATGGTTGGGGTAGTCCTATCTACTGAGAACACAGGAACATCAGGGGATTGGCTCTAACCATCATCTGTTGATTCACTGGATCTGTGGAATGTCACCCATTAAGAGGGATATAAGAACCTGTTTGGCAAAACTGTTATGGAGCCTGGAATTAAGGATCTTGTCATGAGGGCAAGAGAAAAATCAACATGTAAAGACTGAGTCTTACTCTTCATATGAAAAAAGTGGCTCTTATTCATCACTCTCTCCTGCATCTTCTACAGATGCTCAATGAGGTAGGACATATCCTTGAGCTTTGACTTTGGAGTTGACATCTTGATCTTATCCAGCCAGTTTATGTGGGTGGAAGTGATGTAGAGTTGATTCAGAGATAGTACTCGAGAAGCCTCCCATTTCTGCCTGTCTACCATATCCCTGCCATCATCATGAGCTCATCATTCCCTGGCTAATCCAAGCTGGTAGGTTTGCCAATGTCAGCTGGACTCTAACCAGACAGGCAATGTGGGATCGGAAGGTGGCTCTAGTGGCACAACAGTGGTCAAACATACAGTTCACAGATGGAAGCAGCATTCTGAGTGCTGAAGAATGCCATTTCTCCAATTCAGCACCAGGGGACACATGTCTCAGTTTGGGGGTAAATGGACTGCAAGAAAATCCTGTCAATAAATGGCAAAAGGTGTTTCATTAATAAATCATAATAAAGACTCAGAAACTGCTAATGCCAGGCAAAGCATGTTTTTAGTGTGTGTCACAAAATGTAACACTTATAGGTTTGGGTGTAAAGGTGTGGTGGTTTTCAAATACATCTGTAAATTCTTGATACTTCCACCATGAGAGGAAGTCTAATTCCCTTATCCTTGATTATATGCTTTCCTTTAAAGTTAGAAGTGACTCATTTGTAACAGATATCATACATTTCAATGAGGGTAGGTTGTAAAAGAGAATGCAACATTCTCTCTCATGCACAGACACCCACCCTCTTGCCAGATAGGGTGTTTTGTCTCAGCCTTAGCTAGGGCCCAGGCTACCAGACAGCATCAACTGCTAGAGATAAGAGTTAAAGAGCTGCCATGGGATTGTGGTCACCTGTCTTTGTGGATCTGAGATGTTCTTCCTATTGAGTTTGAGTACTGTTTTATCTATATATTTATAGCAAAATCATGAAGGCAGCACAGTTGTAGGATGCTCTCTTATGAAGTGACAACCAGAGACAAAGCATTATCTTTTTTGAGGTATACTGTTTGCTTAGAAGAAAGACACAGCCATATACACTGGCAAGTTCTATAGCCTGACAAGGTCACACCACTTTGCAAGGGCTTGATTAGATGATGGCCCTGGCATCACCATCATGAGTGGAAGTTTTTAGCAGTAACAGTGAAAAGAGAAGCAAAGGACACCGAGGATGCTTTGGAGTGGCATGGACAAATACAATGATACTTTGGGATAGAAGCATATAATTGCTGAAGAGATGTGCATACAGGGTTGGACATTCCATCACTCAGTTGGGCAAGCTCATGATGCTTATGTTTGAACTGCCTTACTACCTCCAGGGCTTCCATGGCCTGCAAAGCCGAGCTTGCACATTTGTTACTGCACTCTGGCTTCCCTGGGCCTTCACATGCATCATCTGTTTCAGTGCTAACATTAACACCTTTGAGGGAGGTATTATTCCTCACAGATCTCACAGCCCATAAATGGCAAGTCTGCCAGGAAATTCAGTCCTGCCCCCCCCCGCCCCTGTAGTGCAGCTGCCCTAGCAAATTAAATCTTATTCTAAGTGGAGGTACAAAGGGAGGTCTGAAATGAAGCCCTGAGTGATTTCTGAACCTCATGCTAAACCTCTACTGATTTATCTATTCTGCGAGTTCAGAGTTCTGCATTGTAAAACCTCATTAATTCAGTCTCCACAAATGTAGAGTTTAAGGTAAGAACTAAATAGAACACCCTCTGCTTAATCTCACAGCCACATTTCGTTTGGCCCGTTGACCCATACATTTTATGTCACGACCATTCTTTACCATGGTCTCTCAGGCACCCACTTTATATAAAAAAGTCCATGCACAGTGAACCCAAGCCTTGCAGGTTTATCTGCTTGGATTGTGTCCTTACCTGCAAGTCTGCCCACAGATGCCTGGTCCTGAGGCTCATGTGTCATTTTTGGATTTCAAGACTGATTTCCACTCAAGGGCTATCATGACCTTGGACCCTTGCTGCAAAAAAAGGTTGAAATCACACTGGATTCACAATTTTCCTATAAAAGTCCAAGCTTCCCAGACACCATTCTATCAACTATATGTGCCTCATAAATCTGTCAGCGATGCAAAAATCATCCTGGACCAACCCCTTTGTCCTTAGAGAGACTGGAGAGCAATGAAAGATGTGTGTAACTAAGATTGTTTACCAGTAACTGCTGTTCTGCAGATGAAGGTTCGGATTATGAACATATATTTAATGGCCAGCTGTGAAGTACTCCCTGTGGTGGTTTGAATGAAAATGACTCCCAAAGACTCACAGGAGGGACTCTATTAGGAGGTGTGGCCTTATTGGAGGACACATGTTACTGGGGATACATTTTGAGGTTTCAGATGCTCAAGCCAAGCTCAGTGTCATTCTAACTTCTTGCTACCTGCTGATCCAGATGGAGAACTCTCAGCTCCTTCTCCAGCACCATGTCTGCCTGCACACTGCCATGATTCCCACCATAAAGATAATGGACCAAACCTCTGAACTGTAAGCCAGTTCCAGCTAAATGCTTCCCTTTATAAGAGTTGCCATGGTCTTAGTGTCTCTTCACAGCAATAGAACTCTGATTAAGATACCCCTATTCAATCCTACACATCCTCATTTATTAGCTGGAGTGGAGACATTTGAAATTGATCATAAAAAGTGCTGGGGTGTGGAAACACTCCCCTCTTAAGCTCTTAGGAACAAGCAGCTCAGGGCACTTTAGCAAATCTATCCCTTTGAAATGCACACTCTTTGTTCCATCAATTAAATGTTTAGAGAGTTATGCTGAATCTGAGTGCAGCCACACATCCATGAAGAGGTATAGCACAGCTCACTTATGATGATAAAACAGCCAAAACTAATAAGCAAGCTGATGGAGTAGCTCCTGCGATGGTTTGCATGAGGAATGTCCTCCAGATAATCAGGTATTTGAATAGTTGGTCTCCAGTTGGTGGCTCTGCCTCTAGAGGGCGTGGGGAGGTGCAACTTTGGTGGAGGAAGCACATCACTGGAGATGGGCTTTCAGTATGGTCTGCTTCATGCTTGTGGTAAAAGATGTGCAGTCTCAGCTTCCTGCTTCCCTACCGCCATGCCTGTTGCTTACTGCTGTGCCTTCGAGACATGATGGACTCTCTTCCCCCTGGAACAATAAGCCAAAATAAAATCTTTCGTAAGTTGCCTTGATTGTGGTGTTGTTGTACAGCAACATAAAAAGTAATTAATGGAACTTATTTCATCAATATGTTAAAAAAAATTCCTCAAACTCTGTATAGACAAGAAAGCAAAGCTTCACAAGGTTTGTAAGTCATATTTTCAAATAAAATTAAAACAAGCTAATAAAAGTAAAAATATCATTATTCAGCAAAGAAAATGCTAAAGAATACCTCTCTCTCTCTCTCTCTCTCTCTCTCACACACACACACACACACAGAGAGAGAGAGAGAGAGAGAGAGAGAGAGAGAGAGAGAGAGAGAGACAGAGACAGAGGCAGAGAGAGAGACAGAGAAGGTATTACAGTGAGAGTTTGAAAAAATAAAACAACTAATGTTAATATTGTTAATATGTAGGCTGGGACAATAGATAACAATTCTGTTCGCTTTCATTCCTGTAACATTTTGGATGTTTCTAATACTGCGATTGTTCATAGCTTTTATGCATAATTAAAATACTTTATGAGTTTAGACCCTGCCCAGTGCACAAGCTTTATAGAAACACACTCCCTCACCATTCCTTTTAGTCAGATGTTGTTCCTGGCTTAATGCTTATGTTTAAAGGAAAATGTGCTGATACTGATATATTATTAGGGTGATTTGGAAATGTATGCTGTGTTATGGATATGGGGGAATTGAATCCCTTTACTGATATATAAGTTGATTATCCAATTATTTTTATTCGTGTGTATGTAGCATTCCTGTGTATGTATCCATATGCCATATGTGCAGGTGCATGCACAAGCCAAAGGAGGATGCTGGGGGTTGTGCTTCTCTGTGCACATGCAGAGGTCAGAGGGGCACACTGTGTCACCCCCTCTATTGCATTCTGCTTTGTTCCCTTGAGACAGGATCTTTCCCTGAAACTTGAACTCATTCTCAGCTACGCGGATGGCCAATAAGTCCCAGTAATTCCATCTCCACCTTTCCCACAGTTCTGAGGCTAAAGGTATGCCTGGCCATGCCTGGCTTTTTACTGGGTGCTGGGGACTTGAAGTCAGGTCCTCATGTTTTCACAGCAGTTGTTCTTACCCAAAGAGCCACTTCTCTGGGCCATAATCATTCCATGTCTAACCATTTGATTTTCATATGGAGTATAGTCAAGAGAATATTAGCATCTTTCCTTTCCAGGTTGTCAGTAGATATTCACTCACACTTTATGCCATGTCAGTGAAGCCAATATAGACCACTCTAAAGATTGATATAGATGCCCATGAAACCACTATTTCTGGGAGGCTATAGAAGGTTCTAGCAACCCAGAGATCTCCCACAGTCAATATACTTCATTTGAGGAACTCAGGTTTTGATGGGGAATGTATTGTGTATGTTTATCTTATTGATTGTTAAATAAAATGCTGTTTGGCCAATGAGACAGCAGATTAGACGGGACTAGGAGTCAAAGAGGATTCTGGGAAATGTAGTAGAGAAATGGTGATCCAGGCAGGAAGTGACATAGCAAGGAGACTCATATTTAAAGAAGGAGAAACAGGAATCATCCCTTTTTTCCCCTTGCTCCTCCAGCAGCATGATGTGATCCACCAGCAAGGAGGGACGCCAATAAGGCGTCTTATAAAATATATAGATTTATGATAATTGAGACTGAGCTAACAGATGAGGAATCCTAGTCATTGGCCAAGTAGCTTTGAACCAATACAAGTTTCTGTGTATTCATTTGGGCCTAACTCGGGCGGGCGGCTGGCGTAAAGCTCACACGTGGTGTTGGGGGGGGGGCTCGGCAGCGGTGGGAAGATTTATCTAACAAGCTTTAACCTGTAATTGAATTTCCTAAGCAGAAGCTCCATGTTCAGGAACTCATTGAGTATCTTGTCTTTGCTTTGGACCCCTTTTGTTATTTGTGCCAGCTAGTTTTATGTCAACTTGACACAGCTATAGTCATCTGAGAGGAGACCTCAACTGAGAAAATGCCTTGATATGATCAAACTGCAGGCAAGCCTGTAGAACATTTTTTAAATTAGTGACTGTTGGGGGAGGGCCCAACCATTGGATGTGGTGTGGCCCCTGGACATGTGGTCCTGGGTTCTATAAGAAAACATGTCAAGCAAGCAATGAGGAAAATGCCAGTAAGCTGCACTCCTGAATAGCCTCTACATCAGCATCTGCCTCTGGGTCCTTGCCCTGACTTCCTTCAATGATTGACTATGGTATGCAAGCATACGGCAAACAAACCCTTTCTTCTCCAACTTGCTGTTGGCCATGATGTTTCATCTCAGCTATAGTAACTCTAATTGTGACACTATTACATAATACAACATTTTACCCATCCCACTGACAGACTTTCAGGTGTTTCTATTGCTTTGTGGTTCATTTGACTCAAATAGTTAAGATATTAACACCTTTGTCTCTTGAAGAGAAGGAATGGTTGAGTCACAGTATGTTTTTTTTTTTTTTTTTTTGTTCAGCTGAGCACATACAACCCATCTGTAGCATTCTCAAAAGCATACCAGATCATTCCTAGCCCAGAGGAGCTGCTGTCCTTAAGCACTGTGGCTCATGCATTCTGAATTATCCAGGGGAATAGTTGTATCCACAGAAAGGGAATGGGGAAGAAATGTCTGTGCTGGAGTTGCATGGCCACTTAAAGATTCTCTTCTGGAGGGAAGAGAGAGGCTCATGTAACTCAGGAACTGAAAAACTTACAAGGTCCAGGCAGTTCCTGAAACTAACAAGATTTACCAGGCCACTTACAAGGTGATGGAAGTAATAGTTAGCAGCAAGGGGGGAAGACTCTTTTGCCTGTTGAGATGCTGGCACCCCTTACAGAGAGATCCAGGTTGAAGAGTACTCTACTCATCACCCAGACTGGGTGGGCTGTTTGGTCATGTTCCTGCCTTGTGAATCATCCTGGCTCCTGTAAGTAACTCCAACAAGCACATTGGTGTGCCACATTAGATTTTATTAGAATCGTTAGTTTGGTCTGTCCTTGATTCCTTATCTAGATTGAGGTCACATCTCAAGAAAAGTTGGACAGTGCAGACACTCTGAATCCAGTCTCCTAAGATTTCAGTCTCTAGGGAAGAAGGTTTTCTCCTGAAGACCAAGTTGCTACCTTCAGGGATGCCTCTGGCCATGGATGTACCTCTCTCTCCTGACAAGGTCAAGTCCCATTTCCCTGAGCTAGGCAGACAGAATCATTTATGAACTTGTGACACAGAAAATATTCCTTAGACAGAATCATCCTTGATTACTGTTGCAAATGTGGAAGCTGGAAGCAGCTTCTCCTTCTGAGCTCCCTGGCATGAGAAATGTGACTCTCATATTGTGCTTTAACCCTTGCTTGGCCTGTCCTTTAACTCAGGAGGTGCCTCACAAATGCTTGATGCATTGAAAGGAACTAATGATATATTCTTTTAAATGTCACCTCACTTTTGGCTGTAATCCACATGGGGCAGCTTGTTTTCTGTTTTGTTTGTTAGTTTTATGCATTTATTTGTCTTCTTTCCTCCTATGTAACTCCCAAGGCTTTTTTTTCTCAATCTCCTAGTCTCTTTGTATTTTGTATTAGACTTTAGATATGGAACCATAGTGGTGAAAATACAAATTCAAAGGCCAGTAGCCAAAATTTGCCCATTCGATATTCATTCTGACTCTTAATGGCTGTGTAGTGTTTATCCTGTAAGTGCACAGTGCCTGTGTTTTCTTGTTCATATGAACAACAATGAAGATAAACTCCACATAGCTTGGAGTAATATTATTTAAAAGCCTAAAAGGAAAAAAGAAGTGGGGCTCTGTTTTTCCTGAACCCCTCCTTTACTAAGGAGGTCTACTCTGTGAAAACTACCTTCAACCACTTCTGAGACTGTCTTCAATCCTGAGGGCACACTCAGATCATATATTATTCTTTAAAAAGGGAAAGAGTTACTTCAAACTTTTGCAGAGCATAAATCTCTATCTATCAAAGGGCTTCCATCCAATTCTATTCTCACCAATCCACCTATTCAGTGTTTCTTAGGGTTGTATTAATACATAACTAACCCTGTGTGTGCCCCATGGTCCTACACAGCTTGACAGAACTGGTCTCAGCCCCCAGATCCTGATTTACACTTCTCCATCTCTGTTTTCTGTCTCTTCCTTCCACATTTGAGCATCGCATTTAGTATATTTCGGTTACTGACTGACTAGCTTCAAAATTTAAATGAAAATAATGTATTTTCATTATGCACAATGTCCACCATTTAACTAAAAGAAAGCAAAAAGATAAACAAGCATAGCAGCCAATGAGAAGAAAGCCTACAGTTTTACTAGTCCATACTAACTCCCATAGTCTGGCATTTGCATACACCAGCTTCAACTCTTTAGTCTTGAAAATATGTAGGGTTCAAGTGTGTATGAATTTCTATGGGTTAAGCATGACAACACACATAACATGCTAAGGGATGTTTGGAGTTTGGAGGTTTTTTCCTACCTTTCCACATCAATACATATCTATCCACAGATGAATTTTAATTGACGGAATAATACTGTCTGTAGTCTGTACAGCTATCCTTTACTTAATTTTAGTTACTTTTACTTTACTTTGAGTTCTACTAAGCATAGTGCTATTTCTTCTTACATCAATGCCTGCCTGTCATAAATGATGCCCACTAACATGGTTGTATGAACACTTAAGTTTGTATCTATCTTTTGCTGTGTATTTTAGAAAAAATCTACTTGGGTACATTGCAGGCCCATTTTGAAAACTTTTGATAGCTTCTGATAATACTGTCCTTTAAAAAGACTGTCATGTTAGGATGGTATATCATATGACACACACTAAAATAACAAATATTGATTACTTTCCTCAATTAGACAGGAAAGCTACAGTTCGGTCTGTTTTCATCTTAGTACAAACAAGACTAAGTCTTGTTCATATTGCTATTATTTATTATTTCTGCTCCTTTTGTCTGTTTACACTCCCTTCTCTAGGTCACTTATGGGATCCTTTTAGTCTCAAAAATATTAAACATTTTCTTTTTATGTATGTAGCTAATATCTTCTTCACTTAATATTATCTAAGTCCTTTTTTAATTTTAAGAGTCTAAATGCTTTTACTATACTAATAGTTTTAGCTATTATAATTTTTGGCTTTTATGTAACACTTTATAGTATTTTCCGTAAGCCAACAGGTTATCAAAAACTATTTTCACATTTTTAAAATGTAACCCATGTTAATGTATATCTTTTTATGGTGAAAGATAAGTAGCTAAATTATTTTTTCTGTGTGGCTATTTCTCTCTGATGTACAGTTAAGAATCAACTAATAAAAAATTGGGACTTCTTTGAACAGGGATGCATGTGGCTGTCATATGTGTTCCCCTCATCACCCCCCCTCCCACTTTCAACCTTCCATCCTGAGCTCAGCCTTCTTGTGGACCGACCCTGATGTTGGAGGGCTTTACTCCCTCTACTGTTGTGATGTCCCTTTATTCACCTCACCCATTCTAATGCCAGGAAAAGATACAGCTTTTAAGATCCAAGAAAGTCCCAAGTCTATTGTGTATTCTTTACATCTCCATAGTAACATCCTCTTTGAGGTCCTCCAAGCAGACTTTACAGATACTAGAGTCTCAGGTATACAGTCAGTAGGTGTAACTGTTTCTTCTGGATTAGACATGACCACTGCCATAATGCAGAGCAGCTGTGATCACCAAGAAACCCTCATGAAATCAGGCCTGTTAACATCACCTCATGGATAGGGAATCCCAGGAGGCTCATGACTTCCCCACAAGACCTTTTCCTTCCCCAAACCTATTTAAGACATAACTAATTGACTGGGGGTGGGAAGCTTCAGTGCTGTCACTTTTCCTGGGTCCTCCATGGTGGGAGTGGGACTTCCTGTGGTAGAGCTGCCAGAGCCATCCTTGCTTCTGCGAATAACCTCCCCAATCTCACCGCTTCACTAAGCTGCATTCGGTAGGAATCCTTTCATTGACCAGGCACCTGGCTATCTGAGGTAAACAGATGTCTCTTTACATGTCTCCTAGAGAATTCACACAGTAGTAAGGGGCTGAGGTGTCTTCACCAGCAGTTGTCCTTCTATTCTTCTATGAATCATTAGCTCTTTTAGTACATGGCAGGTGCTGGACTATACTCCTGTCAATGAATTGACTAACAAAATGGATGTGAGTCTATTGCTAAGCCAGAACAAAGATTTCTTAGTTTTATCCCTGGTACCCAACACTGTGTTGTTTTCTAATGCAGGTATTCATCCCCTTCTGGTCTTGAGATGAGATGGATGGGCAGCCAAGAGTCTACTGGCTTAAGACAAGCAGCCTATTCTACTAGAGCACAGTGATTTCTTCAGGATTAGCATTGAACACAGACTGCATAGGTGGTTGGAAGCAGAAATCCATTTCTTCACAGAATAAATGTAGCCTCCCATACCTCAGGGCCCTCAACTTAATGTGAAGGAGGAAGGACACAACCTCAGTTGCTATTAGTAACCCTCAACAGGCAGAGCAGGAACTTAAAAAAGTTATCTTTTGTGAATAAGAAGGAAGAAACAGTACGTCAACCCAAGTTCTTATAGTCACATTTCAACACTTGTCATACTCCTGAGGTGGATACAATTCAGCTCTGGACTCTTGTGAAGTATTAAACTCCCCTTAACATTTAGGCAAACTTGAGTTTTCTTTTTAATTCCTTCCTTTCTTTCTCCCTTCCCTCCTGCCCTTCCTTCCTTTCTGCCCACCTCCCTTCAATCCAGGATAATGTTTTATTATGTTCCAGGCTAGCCTTGAACTTCTGAAATCAAGTACACTTACTGCCTTGGCCTCTATAGCAACTGGAACTACAGTTTTGTGCCATTAAACCTGATTAAAGTTAAAGGTTTTCTTCACTGTAATCCCATGTGTACCACTGCCTAGACTTAGCTACATCTATGTCATATGCGTACATATGTCTCCATATTGATATCTGTCTATGTGAGGATATCGGGTATATAAAATTACAGTGAGATGTGTAGGAAGCACTGGGATGTCATAAAATACAGAGAAGAGAAAGGACACAATAAACTAATGCTCTAAAGACAACTATCACCAAACCTGAAAAGGAACATTTCTAAATGCTTTTACCGGCACCAGATCATTGTATAAGAAGTGACTCCTCATCTCCTCATGTATTTAGTAGATGCTTTGGTATCTAAAGTTCCTCACTCAATTCACGCACAGAGTATCCTTCAAAATAATAATCTCTTTAATTCTACTCTCAATCAACCTTCATTGGTTATAACAATCAACAACTCATCTTCAGGCAATAAAATAACCACTTAAAAGCAAGATCTCTTGTCATAGATGATAGAGAATTTGTGGAACTTAAGACATCAGATGGGACACTATGAAAAGCTGAATCATTCTCCAGCAGAGGACAACAGTGAAACATCACATTTTCTGTCTGCTCTTGGACAAGTATGAAGAGCTACACCTTGACAGATAAAACACATCATAGAGGAAATGTACTCATGTGCCCCTTAGGCCCATCCAGTCTCAGGCACTGAAGAAATAGTGGCAGCAAGTCACACACTGTACCTGGCCTTGTGGGCATACATACCAGAGTAAAGGTAAGTCTAATAGTTTACCTTATAATAAACTCTGTATTTGGACTAGCTGGCCCTTCAGCATTGATAGCTTGTCTGTTGAGATAGAAAGTATGTGCAGAAGCTAGCCAGGCAGAGGTTTATGGACAAAGAACCCGGGCACCTTAGCTAGCAATATATGGTGTCTTTCTTTCTTTCAGTGCAACACGGGAAGGAAAAACAAAGTGTCATGGGCATCCAAAGAGAGCAGATGCAGCAGTTTACAAGTTACAAGCTCGTCGGATGTGGTTATGGTCAGAGGCCTGCAAAGGATCAAAGGTGTGGCCTGCACCCATGGGGGTATGGCTGATGCTGACGAATACCTTTCAACCTGGGCCAAGAGCAACCACAGAAAGCGACCAGGCCACTGACCCTGGCATGACCCAGGCCTGGCAGATGCTGACATTCCTTTGCCATGGATTCCCACAGAGCTGGGCTTTTCATCAGGAGTGAGCCTTATTAGTCACTAGACTCAGAGAAGGGAGGAGGCACATGTGTGGGGAGCGAGGAGAATAAAAAAACAGGGTTGGGTGGACACAGTACGGTGCCAGGCACCAGGACAAAGCATGGAGGCTCTCAGGCTGCGGGGCAACAAGTCAACACATGGACAAAACACAGAAAACATTGCTGTGTTCCTGAAAGGGAATTGTCTAAACTATCATGGCAGGCAGTTAGACCTGGGGTACTGTTCTCTGTAGGGAGCTCACTTACTTTTTCTGAGAGGTACAGACTGTGTTCAAGGATGACCATCTCGGCCTGGGCATGGTGATATCTGCAGTTAGTCATATGCCTTTTAATATGACCAATATTTCTCAAGAAATTACTCTATTTCTAGCACCTAGGTAGAAAGTAAGTAAGGCCCCTATCCAGGGTGATCATGGGATGTAACTAAAAGCAGCAGTCTTTAAAAGCAACAAAGAGTGAGATTAATTCTAAACCCAGTGTGACACTGAGACAACCTATATGACCTGGGCAAACTCGGATGAGCAGTAGATCTGCTTGTACTCCCCTCCATTTAGGGAAGCACTCATTACCAACTTACTAATGCCTGGTGGACATTAAGAATGTGGATGGCCACCTTCTCCTTCCAGGGGTTAAGTGAATGGGAGGAACAGTCAGTACTTGAGGTGCCCAGGCCTGAAGGGGTACAGAATTCTGGTAAGAGTGTCAGCTCAGACTTGAACAGGCCTTGCTGGAATTTCCACAATTGTTTGCCCTTAGCAAGATGTTTCATTTCTGATCCTCAGTTTGTTTACCTCTAACCTGGGGGTGTCAGTCACAAAACCTACTTTGCTAAGTATAAGTCTGAAACAAGATAATGTGTGAATGAGTTACTCTACAACCTACTTAGGACAAAGAAAATCTACAGAAGGACAATTAAACATATTCCCAATATAGCCACATCCTCCATCCCCTGATGAAACTCAGGGGATGGCATACAATGCTCTTTTATATAGAAAATTTACACACACACACACACACACACACACACACCCTCTCCCTAAATCAGATCATGCTCTTCCACCTCTCCCAGAGAAGGTTGTTTCTTTCCATTTTCTTTGCTAGCAGCCTGAAAGGAGAAAGCAAGCAGAGACCTCTCTGGTCATTGGCTCCAAAATCCAGAGCCCCAATTCAGTCTTTCCAAGGAATCCCTCAGAATGTATTCACCACAATGACAGATGGGAGCAGCTTGGTAATTTGGAAGCCTGGGGAAAGAACACAAATTGCAAGCTATTCCTAGGGCGGCTTTGGAATTTCTGAGCATTGCTCTTTTCAGGGTTGAGTGGGTTGTGCCATTCTAAGCACTTCTAGGCAGTTCAAGGGAAGTTGGAGATGAACTCAACTCCAAACTAGAGACTGGACCTCACAAATTCTTGTCTCCCTTCAGACCTTGCTAAGGGTCAAGATGGGGCTTGTTGGCTTTTCGGCCATGTGTGTGTGACAGAGCTCTTCCTGGGGAGATGTTCTACAAGTCTACCCACCCCCGATAGAGCCTCACAAACTGCCATACAAAAGCCACAAAAGTCCAACTTGGTGAGCCATGAGTTTTATTGGGGTCACTTTCGGGAGTATGGGTGAGGGGTTACTTATAGAAGCAGGAATGACTCAAAGACAGCTGCAGCACCAAAGCCTACCCCAGCACAGGCGATGGCTCACAGAAGCTGGGAAACCTTGGAGCACACTGCACAGCCTGCAGGCAGCTCAACAGGTTGGAACTTGCTCTTTGTAATGACCTAATCATCTTCCAGACAGTTCCATTGGCTAGGCTGTTTTCTGCTTCTTCCAGGCAGCTGGTCTAGTCTCACTCTTGTTTGCTGCTTGGTTTATTTGAGACAGACTCTAGGTTTTTATTTCTGAGTCTACCAGGGAGAGGCCTAGTGAGACTGGTCAGTTTCAGGGTCTTCCTGAAGCTAATTTGAGTTGTTTACCTGCCTGCTGAAGGAGCTTCCAGCAGGATGGAATATTTCAGTCTCAGAGGAAAGTGTTACACAACGGTGCCTTCCAGACCTGTATATCCCATCTCTGCCTTGTCCCCTGTCTTCCATACCTTAGAACAGTTAATGTTTCAAGATACAGTCATATCTTGAAATGAGACCAAAGAAGCATGCAAGGAGCCTTATAGAGGGCAGAGAAGTTCAATCTATCTATGCCCATATTGGGTGTGGGATGTTAAAGAGAGCTGAACAGAAGGCTGTGCCATTCACATTGAGTTTGGAACATGAACTTGAGGAATTTAAGGGAGGTTGTAAAGTAAGGATGTTGGAAACTAAAGCACAGGAAAGATGCAGGCAGAGACACACATGAGAAACGCCTGGGAACAGGCTTGAAGGAAGGAGCGGCCTCAGTTTACAATTTACAAATCAGGTTAGTGACATCTTGGTCATAGCCTGTGTTATCTAGGCTCTAAAATGTTCCCAGTCATCGTTTCCTTTAAGGTTTCTGTTGTTATTTGAGAATTCATAAGCATAGAGTAGGTTTTGATCAAATCCGTCCCCCGTTCCCTTCCCTCTAATTACTCCTCTATACCACTCCTTGCTTTACCCTCCCAATTTCAGTTGCTCTTTTTATAAACCATTGAGGAGGTGATGGGGAGGGAATGGGAGGGAAGGAGGTAGAGAAACCTTTGGTCAGTAGGTAAACTAAATGAAAAATGTTAATTAACTAAAATAAAAATATTCTGTTAAAAAATAAACCCATCACATTCACTTAGTACTGTCACTATATGTATGGGCACAGGACTATCTACTGGAGTGTGGGAGCCTTTCAGAGGCTTATGGAAAGGACATTATTATAGATTAAGTTATGTGTTGATACCCAAATCCCACTAATTCAGAATATGAAAATATTTGGAAACACTGTCATTGCTAATGTCATTGGTTAAATGAAGCCATTAGATCAGAAGATAAGAGCTATCTTCCAATGTGACTGGAATTACTGTGTGTGTGTGTGTGTGTGTGTGTGTGTGTGTGTGTGTGTGTGTGCGCGCGCGCGCGCGCGTGTGGTATGTGTGTATGATGTGTATGATGTGTATGTGGGGTGTGGTGTGTGTGTGTGTGGTATGATGTGTGTGGTGTGTGTATATGTCTTGTGGTATGTGTTTGGTGTGTGTGTGTGGTTTGTATGTGTGTTGCGATGTGTGTGTGTGGTATGGGGGTGTGTTGTGTGTGGCATATATATGTGTGTGTAATGTCCTCTCTCTCTCTCTCTCTCTCTCTCTCTCTCTCTCTCTCTCTCTCTCTGTGTGTGTGTGTGTGTGTGTGTGTGTGTGTGTGTGTGTGTGTGTTTGTGTGTGTGTGTGTGTGTTTGTGTGTTTGGCCACTATTAGGATCTAGTCCATAGTCAGTTGTGTGAATGCTCAACTTGCTTCCCAGGTCCCTTGGGAAGAAAAAGCTCTAAGGCAGGACACTGCACTGCCTGGAGTGAAAAGGTTACCTCCAGCAAAGGAGTTTGAGTAACTCTTAGGCTCTTCTTTCCATGATGCTTGAGCTGTTGGATTCCTTGTGTATACTTTAGAAATCATGGATGGCCATATTTTACTTTAAATAAAATTACACAGCATAGATCGGGTGAGAAGCCAATAAGATGGCCAGAAGATGGAGAAAAACTAACCACCAACCAGGACACTGAACTTGCCTTGCCCTCAAACTCCCCTTTGGCTCTTCTATGAGAGTGTTTTCTTTAGGAGTCACTATCTGTGAGTTGTGGTGGGAGCCAGACGGGGGCAGCCTTGCAGCAAAATGCCCAGAGGCTGTATTAATGTCTTTCCCTGACAACTTGGATGGCAGCTAATTTATATCCTGCCTCCCATGAGTTTTGGGGAAAATATAGTCACCAATAAGGAAGAGAAGGCATCTATTTCTTTAGCTTAAACATGCCTGCTTCACTGGTGAGCAGTTGATCTCTAAGTCTGCTGTTTTCAGGCTATAAAAGCTGTTTATTTCACTCTATAAAAGAGCATTTGAACTTATATAGCTATTTAAGTTTAAATGTTTAGGGGGGAAGCAAAAAGCTAGGAAATTAGCAAAGAAAACATGAAACCAGATCTTTCCCAGCAGCAAGGGCTTGCATGGAAACTTCCCTCACTGGGAATCCCCCTGCCTGCCCCCAACTCACCCACAGAAGCTCAGGCACACAGGAAATACACTGAACTGTGCTTGGTTCCGACATCAGCAGTCTTTTGGGTAAAAGGCTTTCAGAGTCAACCATTTCGCCTCAGGGTATGATCTTCATTCGCTGGGGACTTCTTGCCTCTAAAGAAAGCTACAGCTGCCTAAAAAGATGGCAAACATGAGCAAATCTGTGAGGGCTCTGGATAGATGCACCCCTCCCTGCTGATGCTCCATAGATCAGCTTTGCTGTTGGCTGTGAGAGAGAGCTACTTGTTCCTGAGGCCTCCTCAGCCCTGCACCTCCCACCCCAACTAGGAACCCACCAGGACCCTGCCCCTGACATCTACCTGGAAGCATTAGCCATTCTCGGCGAAAACTGTCTGTGAATACACAGTTTGCACCTGCTTTGCTTAGGGTGTACTTTTAATGTTTTTCCTTTCAGAATGCCCTGGTTTAGACTTCACGTTATGTGATCCGTCAATTCCTAGAAGTCTGTTCTTGTATTTTAGGCCACATTTGTGCTCAATGTAGGGGAGAGATGAGAGTCTGGGGGTAGAGAAAAGTTCAAGAGAGGAATTCTCTCAAGTTTTTGTACCTTCTATTTCAATCAGTGTTTAATGACGCGTGTGAGAGTTTCAGGGAACATGTGTAAGGAACATGTAGATGTGAGAAAATGGGAAAACCAGCAGAGGAGGTGTGCAACCAAGTCTCAAGGTATTGGGGTTCATACTGGGGACCCTTGGCAGACCAGGTCTTGCCGAAGCATTACTTCACAATGGTGGGCAAAGTGTGTTGTGTCCATCACTTCTCTTTACTTGAAGGAGCTCAGAGCACACTTCAATGGCTTTTCACAAATGCTACAAAGCAAAGAATAACAGACACTAGTGTGTACTCTGAGCAAAATGAAGGGAGACGATCTAAGAAACCAGAGGAGGCGCTGATATGAACTCCAGAAGGGAAGATGGAACAGAGAGCAAAACACAAGTGGTACTTGGTCCCTAAATGCTTTTTGATCATCCCCGTTAGCTTAATTGATGCAAACATCCCTACAGGAAGCTCATCCACACGATGGTGAAATTAAAGTCCAATTATTTAATGCTCTTGTCTCCTTCTTGCACTGATGGCCCTGAGGGCAGACTTGACCTGCCTTTCTTGAGCATGTTGCCTGGACACAGTAAGAGAATAAAGGGATGGAGTCCATTAAGGACTGGATAGTGCCAGTTGCTTTCCAATGCTTTCTCATGCTGGCATTTGCCCTCTCTTTATGAGACTGAAAACTCTAGCAGGCCCGAGTTTGGAAAGTGTCCCCTTCCCTTTCCCTTGTAAACCATAGGTTACATCCCCAAAGCTAGCCAACAAGGCCTATTCCCTTATTTGTGTACTTTCTTATAGCAGACTCTCACCTGAGGCTGATCACCAATGCCCAGCAATCAAAAGGCCCCTTTGGTTCACCTAATTAACACCCGCAATCGAGATATCTATCCCACTGCACCCAGCCCATTCTAACACAGAGCTCCTCTCTTCTCTTCTTAAAAGTTACACCTGCAAGGTCATTGGCTGCTGTTTTTCTATTTCAGTCAGAAAGCAGCCACATTAACTTTTCTTTCCTGTTTAATAAAGGATCTCTCTGTGAAAGCAGGTGTTGGAGTGTGCTTTCTGCCTAATCTGGGGCCGGGGAAGGAGCTCCCCACTGCACAGGGTCCCCTTCAATGGGTACAATTTTCCCAGGATCACATTGCTAAAATTTCCAATCTAGACCTAACTTTTGAGCTTTGCTCCTTTGCCTTATAGGTTTCTTTTAGAAGTGGAATGTTTGTGAATGACACCCTGCCACTCATGGTGCCCTCCATTTCCCACCCTCAGATAGTATCCACCTCTGCTTCTAATCCACACCCCCTTGCCCCTCTTCAGTTCGCCTTCCCATTTCAAGGCAGCAGATTTACTCTACCTGGATTATTTAAAGGTTTATCATAGAAAAGGGTATTTTTGTTTAAGCAGAAGAGAAAATAACATTTAGAAGCCACATTCACCTTATTCTATTCTATCTACCAAAGAAACAAAGGCACAGGAGGATATGTGACATGGTTATTTTCTCTTTCATTGTTCAAAATTTGGTCAGAATTTGATGAGTGGGTGGAGTAGACTCCAATGTTATTCTAGCAAATATTCAATGACCAGTATTCTAGAAGGAAACAACTAATTATTGATTTTAGTATATACCCATTTCCACGATGTAAAATTTCCTGCCATAGCCAACTTCAGTCTATTTGCATTAAGACACTAAATGTGGGTATGTGGATATTATGTACAAAAATAACACAATATCTTACAATATTTTCATATTGTAGATCTAGTAGGCATGTACAATCTCATAGGTATTAATAATATATAGCAGAATAATAAGAAATAGAAAATTTTAAGTATTTATGAACGTTCATTATGTTTTAAATGCGATTTCTCTAACTTAGAGTCTATTGATTTTACTTCTATTGACAATTTGTCTGACAAGGAACAAACAAAATCCCTGTGAACTTACTGCTCAGCTGTCATGTGCTGACAGAACATGACCGTAGCTTTCTGCTTTCTGGTCTACCTCTGGGATAGGTCCTTCATTTGGAGTCTGCTCAGATATTTTCCTTAGCTCTCAAAGGGAAAGGCCTTCAGGTGCCACTATTAATGAAGTATGGTTCAGCACTAGCCACTGAAGTGTGGTTTAGGATTCTGGCTGGACATCAAGAGAATGAACTACTATCTTGTTCTTTTCACATTTTCAATATTTTATTTTTGTTTATTGTGTGTCTTAATTGTACATAATAATGGTTTTCATTATTTTAATGTGTGTATATAATCTATTCTGGTCATATTAACAGCTTTACTCTCTCTTGTCCTCTCCTGATCTCCTTCACATTCCCAACTCATTCCCCATCTAATTACCTGTCTTTCTTTTGTGAACCATTTTGCTTATTTAGAGTTCCTTATAGGAGAATCTGTGGAAGGTTATTTATAGGAGCATAGGCAACTCAGTAGTAGTTACACCACTGAAGAAAGTACATAGCCCCAGCATCCATTAGCTGCCTATAAGTCTTCAGAGTGATGGAGCCTTGAGAGCCTCTTCTTCTATAAAAGATTCTTGACAGGTCCAATCTTGTACAAGTCTTGAATAATGGTCAAACTGTTAAGAAATCAGTATTGCAACAGCCATGGAATGCCCTGAAGACTACAAGACTCCAGCCATGTCTCTTCCTCTAATAACACTGCCCACAACTGCCTTTTGGATGCCATCAAAGGTTGAGACCCTTTGTGTCCATGATATGATCTGTCATTACCACCTCTGCTTTTGATTATCTGTGAGGACTTCTTGTTGTTTGCTTTCTTTTCTTTTTCTAGAGTGTGCCACTTAAAGCTGAGCCTGAGAACTTCATGGCTCAGGATCTCTTATTTCTGGCTGAGCTCAGACAGAGAGAGATGCTGGCACAAGACATTAAGGCAGAGAAAGAGAAATAAGAATGGAATGTGTGTGCTCTCACTCTCCCTCACTTTTACTCTGACACTGGCTCTTAGATTGCCATCTCCCATGTTTCTCATCGGACAGTCCCATCTCACTTCTCCAGATCCCTATAAGATTCCCCCCCCCCGACAGTTATCAGTTGGTAACTCTGCAGATAGTCAGTTCATTAAATTCTTCCCAGATGAATGCTTTTTAATATCTTCTATGACACAGGCACCCTCTATTATGCACCAGGATCATATACCAGTGATAGATCCAGCTACACAGTCCTTAAAACCCAGTAGCCTAATTGTTTATACAAGGGACCTCATATTTTCACCCTTATTAACAGCAATGGGTAAGAAAGAGATGGGTTTACATGGCTTCTAGGAATTGAACTTAGGTCCTTATGCTTCAATAGCAAGTACTTTACAGACTGAGGCATTTCCCTAACCCTAAACACTAGATTTTTTTGTGTGCCTCTGGTTACGAACATAATAAGCCCTTTGCAATAGTAAAATATGATGTAGTAGATGTTGTCTCTGTCTCTCTTCTATAATCTACTACCAACCACTTGAACCATCATTTGTCCCTGTATTCGGATACATTTTCTTTCTACCATCTACCATGTTCCAGATTCCATCAACCGTCAAGTTCTGGCTATACATGGGAGATGGAAGGAGTTGATGGAGAGGTGAATGGGAAGAAAAAGCCATAGGTTCATTTTCTTCATGTCTAGCTTGCACAGCAGTGACACTAGCAAGTTTCTCAGAGCTCCTGGACCTCCTGGGGCTCCTGCAAAGCTGTACACTTCTGTTGCTCTGACCCTAGATGTGGCAATCATTTTCTACAATTGCTAAACTCTGGATTTCCTCATTTCTCCAACACTTTCGGTTCTTCTTGGACATTGAAGCTAATCCGGTACATTAAATTCTTTCTTGAACATACCTACTGCTTCTTCTTTGTGAAGACATCTTAACTGTCATCTTCTCTACTTCTTGCCCTTATGGGATAGATATGGGAGACTGTGGTCAGCAGCCATATTGCTTCACCTTCAGACTCTTCACTCCCTTTATCCTTTTTTCAGAAGTGCTCCTGTTTACCTGCTCCCACTGGAAGCTGCTGCTGTGTCACCCCTGTGCTTGGCAGGCTGTTGGTCCTTCCCTCCATGGCACTATGAGCCCTGTTTCTCAATATCTATGACTCATGGGTGGGTTGGTTTTCATTCCAGCCTTGATGGTGGTCCCGTGAAACCAAATCTTACCATGTATTGCATAGTAGCTGGTGCTGCTGAATTATGCTGGTACAGGCCTGAAAAAAAAAAGTGTTTCTCCCAAATTGTTAATGATTATAATTTCCCAAAGAGATTTGCAAGTCCAATCCTAGAGCCACTTGTTACATGGGACCTGGGGATCTTCTTATTTTTACAAATATATTATTATCAATTATTATTAATACTGGTGTGTGTCCATGTGTGTGCCAGTGTATGATGTGCATATGAACACATGTGTCATCATGCATGGAGGCCAGAGGACAACTTTAGGAAGTGGATTCTTGCCTTCCACCTTCATGTGGGTTCTGGGGATTGAATTTATGTCACCAGTCAGGTCCAGTAAGCAATTTGCTCACAGAGTCATTTCCCCAGCCTAGGATCTTCATTTTCAATAGTGTCCCAATTGATAAAGTTCTTGTCTTGGAAGCATGAGGAGCACATATAAAATTCCCCGAACCCATGTAAAACTGCCAAGCATAATAGTTCACACTTGTAATCCCAGTGCTGGGAAGGGGGTGATAGACAGGTCCCCAGGCTCACTAGTCTAGTCTAATCAACAAGCTTAGGCCAGTCAGAGACCCAGTCTCAAAAAAAAATGAGACAGACAACTCCTCAACAACAATACCCAAAGTTGACCTGTGCCCCCCCCCCAAAGGCATGCCCTCATGAATACAACACACACACACACACACACACACACACACACACACACACACAAACACACACACACAGAGAGAGAGAGAGAGAGAGAGAGAGAGAGAGAGAGAGAGAGGAAGGGGAATGAGAGAGGGAAAGAAAGAGAGAGAGAGAGACAGAGACAGAGAAGAGAGAAAATGTCTCTTATGTGCTCTGAGTCAGCCAGGCTTGAGGACAGATGCTGCCACAACAGAAGTGACAAGGGAGAAATCACTGGGTACATGAGGAAATAGAGAAAACAAATGTTAAACTAGCCAGAGTCTTACATGGATGCCAGGAATGGGCCTGTCTGATTTTCAAACACTGTTCCTCTGGAGCGGAAGGGAGGACTGCCCGTGCCCTGCCTTGTTGACTGACCGTGTCCTAGAGACTGCTTCCTACCACCTTCCATCTTTGCCTTCTCAGTATTCTAATGGCAGAGTTCCTGAGGGTAACCAGGCAACTCTGATCTCTGGCCCCAGCTCCTGCCTAGGGGTTGCCAGATATAACAAGGAATCCCCAGGGGAAAAAAATCGAATTTCAGAACAACAATATACATGCATATATTTATGCTGAAAAAGTATTTGTCATTCATCTGAAATTCAGCTTTCACTAGAAAGATGCATTTTGGATCACTGTATTTGGAAACCGTACTGCGTACACTTGTCTAGCACTGGGTGTAATGAAGCAATAACCTATGCCATGTTCCTTCTAAGAGAACAGATTGAACTTCTGCTTCTGTGAGCCCCTCCTGGAGCCAGGGAGGATGACGATGTCTTTAGTAAACAAGGTGCTCTGCTTGGCTTGTCACTGACAGACTCAATTGTGTATACATTTTCTTAGTACCCAAGGCTGGCTGGCTATCTGGGTTGCAAGTACATCCTCAAAATGACAATTGAGTATGTTCAAAGATCTATGATGACTTTGAGAAGTTAAGGAGAAGCTTCATCTATTTCAAAAATCCACATCAGCTTTGCTAACTTAATTTAGCTACATGATAATTCTTTTTCTGTTTTGATTATTAGAAAAACCTTTAACAATTTTTTCTAGCCCATTTTACATTTCTCATAAATATGTATCAAGTGCAGACCCTCTTGTGAGTGATGGGATTGTTTCCTGTCCTTGAGGAAGTGTCTTTCATTTATTTTATTCATTCAACACATCTTTTTCTGAGATTATATTATGTACCTCATGCTGTTCTAGGTGTTGGGATATTGAAGGGAAACCAAGCCAAACAAAATATAACCTTGAGGTGTTTGTGCTAGGAAGAAAACAGGGAAAGGAAGGCCCATGGGGGTGTGCCCTAAGAAGGCAGTGGGCTGAAAGATGTAAATGACACATTAAGAGAGCCTGCCCTGTAAAAGTGACTTGTAAGGAGCCAGGTGAAGGACAGCTGCTTTTATTTGTGACTTTATAAATTGTGAAATATCATTTTTTTCAATTCTAGACTCTCTGGCTGATTCTCATTTAGGATTTCAAGAAAGCTATAGCAAGTTTGCCTATCCATATATTTTTTTTGTAAAAGAAATCCCTTCATATGCTTTATACTTAATTTATTATTTTTAATATATAAAGTGGTAAGATGATACTGATCATAATACAATTAATGTACACACCCATTCTTCAAAGTCAAACAAGTCAGGACTACAATGTGGTTGTTTCTCATAAATATTTTCCATGAACTACCAGCTTGCATGATACTCTTGAGTATGGCTACACAGTGTTGAATCTTGTCCCCACCACTTATAAGTACCACTTTCACTATTTTTGTGCCTTGGTTTCCTAATATTCGAGGAGAGCAAGTGGTTGGCTAGACTCAACTTCCCAATATTAGGATAGCATGCGCTTTACCTCAGAATATGGTTGTAAACATTAAATAAGGGAATATATTATCATCTTCATAGAGTTCTTAATGGTATAAATGATTAACTGGCTCTCCAAAATTAAAAATAGTCCCAGATAGATCACATTTGCCACTATCTGTGTTATAAATAGTATTGCCTCAGCCATTCACCAAGTGTGGAATTTAGGTGACATATATAGTCAGTGCTAATGAGTTGCTCCAATATCTATAACACACTACACAATAATTTTTATATCAGACTATCAGTGGTTTTAATTTTTAGTAACACGAACTTCTGAGGGAAGTATCTGTATATATTTACTGATGGCTTTGTAGTCCTTATTTAGGCATCATTTCCACTCTAAGTACAATGGTTTTCATTGTGATGAGGGGTCTAATACATTACAGAGCATCTACAGTAACTCTTGACCTCTACAATCTAGGCACCAGGAACTTCTCTCATGCTCCAGTGTTATAACAACTAACCCTGCCATAGGTGTACCAAATGTCAGGCTGAGAAAGGTCACTCTAGAGAAATACAGTCAGGGGCCACCAAAATGGAGTTCTAGAAAAGACATCTAGAAACTAAAAGGAAACAGATTGCCTGCATCAAGAATTAAGTTTCAGCAACCAATGGATAAGCAGATTGGTTATAGAATTCACACATGAATACTTGAACTCTATGGGATGTCACAGGGAGGAGGAATGGCTGGTAGATTCGGGATGGACACTCATTTGTAGCACAAGTTTCAACAACCTGTTGCTGTCAGACCACCCTAGGCTGCTACTTAAAATCTGCTCTTTATTTGTCATGTGATTCTGGTCACGTGTTTTAAGCATCTTGAGCCTCAAAGACTGCATTTAATAAAACTTAAAAAAAATGAAGACTGACATGTGTTTTGTGAAAATAATGGTCAAATCTTATAAATATTCATTATAGACAAAGAGTGCTTGTTAGGTTTGGGCTTAGAGGGATTGATTGGCCTCGGGCAGGGACTCTGGAAGCCAAAAGTGTGGGCTGGGCTGGGGAAAGCAAAATGATAAAGTGCTTGCCTGGTCACACATAGCTGTGGATCACTGCTTGGAAACGTGAGAACAAAATGGGACCCCCAAGCTAATGACTTTCAGGTGTGCTGACCCAGCTGCCTGGCCACTGGGGACTAATGCCGAGGCCAAGGCCAACGCTCCAGGGCTGCCAAGGCAAACATCCAAGACCATGGTAAACCAACCAGGGCCAGGGACCCAGGCCTCCCACCAGATTGCATAGCACCCTGTGGCTGTGTGTGCCTGCACCTGCCCGCTGTGAAATCAACAGGTTCTGCTTCCCTGCCTCTCTCACCACTGTCCAGATCCCCCCTACTCAGGAGTATCTGAATCATCCCCTTACTCCTTACTTGGGACCTATTGCAGACCTGGTTGGTGGGGCTTTGGCTAAGTCTGACCTTCAGGCTTCTGGAAGAGAATGCCTCCATTCTCCTTCCCGTGGGCGTGTTGCCTGGCTCTATTCTTTTTGTGGTGTACTTTTTTTTTCTCCTAGTTTCATCACATTTCTTTGTTACCTCCAACTGTTTTCATCATCCATTTATAGAAGAGAATCTAAACAAAATACATGCCAGCTAAGTTCTTCTCCTACACTCTTTGCAGGGCTGTTGGACATTTGAGTATCACAGATACAATGTTTGACTACCCCAGGTGTGATGGAAGTGTGTGCAGGTGAGTGTAGTCAATGGCATGACGGTTGATGCCTACACAAACCACTCTTTGAAGATTCTTTGTTCCCAGCTTCCAGAAGGATCTTTTGTTATTCTGTAAGCAGGCCTGTGATGGTGCTTTTCTTGTGTATGGCTTTACAATCATGTCAGAGTCTAGACAACACTCCTTCTTTATTAGCTGTCCAAACCCTGTTTAAACTCTCTCTATGCCTTAATTAACTCATTTATCAAGCTGTAATGCCATCCCTTTCATTTGGTTACAGGGGACATCTACAGAGATGACATATTCTTTTATTCACAAGGTATCTGTAAATCGTCAATTATTTCCTAGGATCAGTACTACCAGGGATACTGGTATGAATACAGCATGGTCCCTCATCCTCAGGGACCTATAGTCTAGGTGGCAAGGCAGATGAAAAGCTTCAGAAAGGTGGTCCATTATACCAAAGATAGGAATGAGAGATGAGAGTGATGTCTCGCTGTAATGTGCCAACCATTCATAATCCCACTTCAGGGCCTTTCTGCTTGCTGTTGTACTCTCCTAAACTCATCCTTCAATCTCTGAAAACCTCCCCATTCTTTAACTTGCTTTGTATTGAATGCCATTGTCATTGACACCTCTATAACTTCATCGTTATAAAGTAGTGGGGTCTAATTCCCCATGTCTTTTATTTTCTTATAGACAAATTGCCATTCAATCTCATACTTCTTTCTTCCCCTCTCCCAAAATATGAGCTCTGTAGAGATTTGTCTGTTATACACACCATCTAAGACTATACCTGAAGTAGAGATAAATGCTTCAGCAAATATTTGTTGATTACATGGGCAAACCAGTACATAAAAGAAAGATTATCAGAATGAGTAGATTAACCATCAGCTGGCATGGGGGCCTGTGGTTGTATCAAGGTAGGGACTGTGGGTGGGTGGGTGGAGACTAGCTCTTACCATGTTGACAGCTCCACAGTAAAGCTTCTCTAGCACACCTAAGAGCTGAGTGACTGAACATTCCAGGCTTTAGAGGCCAGAGACTTATGGAGGCTTATTGCTGTGGACTTTAATCACTAGTGACAGTGGCACTTGGCAGCTCCTGTAATTCTCAGTTTCCAGCAGTAATGGGTTGTGGCAGTAGATAGCAGAGAGCAGCAAGCAGCAGCAGGCAATGGTTGCTGGTGTCACAGCTGTCATAATAGACATAGGCTATCTGGATCCTCAGCAGCCAGGGTCACTGCTCTCAGGGTCCTTGAAGCTTGGCAGCTCTCTGTACCCAGTGGCGAAGTCCCTCCATTCTTATCTTCAGCCCTTTGATGACTTCTTTGTCTCTGTCTCCTCTGACCCCACACTTTGTTCTGTGACCCTTCAGCTGCACTTTCTTCAAAACGTCAGCTTCCACCATCACCGCTGAGGCTCCTGCCCCATTCCTAAACTCTCTGTTTATACTTTTACCTCCTGCCGTGTTTCCAGCTCCTATCAAAAGACCACTGGAGGAAAGCCTTTGAACAGGCAGACTACTGCAAAACCATGGGACAGTACAGGACATGTCTCTCATTGGGTTAGCAAAGTGAGCTGAGTGTCCTGCTTATCTAGCCAGAAAATGGTGTGTGTGTGGGGGGGGGGCGGGATGGTCTTTATTCTAGTTGTAGGAGATCTGCCTGCAAATGAATGACTGTGTTTACTCCAAATGCAGGCTTTCTGTGATCTGCCCCAGAAATAGCCGGTGTTTTTGACTGGGCTAGGGAGTGGCGGCTAGGTTTGGAATTACTGGGAAAAATGGATGCAGACAGTGGGCTGGCAAGAATACTCATTTAATCCCTTTTAAGAAGACTGGACTTGGCATGTGGCCTAGAACTTATTTTTTTAAATAGCACAGTTTTAGTCCTATATAAGATGCTTGATAATTCTGCTGCAGTGGCTGCACCCACATTGCTCGATGAAGAATACATGCACATCTCAGAAGAAGAAGCAGGGGAGTTCAGTAACTCCACCTGAGGACACAGGTGTGAGTGTATAGTATCTGCTCCTCACTGGCCTACCATCTTGGGAGAAGGATATAGCAAGATGATATATGATGTAAGAGATGACTGATAACTCTGATGGTTTACTGTGCCAGGGGAGAACTGGGATAACTGGCATCCTGATTGTGTCTCTCCCCTGGCTGTGGTGGTCAGCCCTTCTGTAGTATTTATTTATTTATTTATTTATTATTTGTTTATTTATTTAAACTATGAGAGTCCAACCACAGCCTTTTAAGCCTAGTCAGGTCTTGTAGCCCACATTTAAGTTCCTCATCTCCAGCGTGCTGTTCCCTAAGGTGTTGATAAGTTAGGGCTCAATTATTTCAGCTTCAGGTCCACTCCACTATTGTTACAGTAGATAAAGCAGAGTCCGTGTAAATGGTTTTTGTACCAGGTAAGCCCTTGTGAGGTTCTGCGCTGCAAGAGGGCAGGCAACACCTTTTCCTGGGCTTTGTGACATACCTGGAGAAAAGAGGCAGCTGAGGTTCATCATGGACTCCTGTAGGTAGGACCACAACACTGGAGCTGGAGAGTCAGAAAACCTGGTTCTTATTGCAGTCCCGGTCACGTGTGTCTAGCATTGTAAAGAGTGTATTCTAAAGAGTGTATTCTAAAGAGTGTATTCTAAAGAGTGTGTTCTAAAGAGTGTGTTCTAAAGAGTGTATTCTAAAGAGAGTGTGTTCTAAAGAGTGTATTCTAAAGGAAACGGAAGAAACCTGTTGTTCAAAATGTGTGTGTGTGTTTTTTTTTTCTAAATTAATGAGAGGTCAGATGTGAAGAAATGTCCATGTATACCCGTGTGAAGAAAATTTAATCTTATAAACTTTTGGGGGTGGCATAATGAGTCATATAACTTACAAATGTCATTAAGATTTACAATGATTTCTTGTCTTATCACCTCTTGTATACAGCAATTTTTCCTCAGCCCGTGTCTATAACTTCACATAGAGGCAATCCACTCTTCTTAGCAATAATTTAAGCACACTATTTACTAAAAAAAATTATATATATATTATATATAATATATATATATATATATATATATATTTGATATAAAATATCAAATAATGATAGTAGTTTATTCAACCTCTTTTAATATACAGCACTATTATAGAGAATAATGTCCAAACTTCTTTTTTTCACATTTGTGAGTCCTTTTCAAGTAATATCTGTCTATATCACCTCCAGTGTCCAACATTTCAGCTGAAAGGCGTCAAAATGAACTGTTACAGCTTATTTCCCTTTGGAATACATCTTCTCTTTCAAATACCAACTTTTTGAAAGAATGTTCAGTAGATAAATATCTTTCCATTGACAAAATACAGGGAATATGAAAGATGTACAGAGATAGAAACATCACTTTATATTCTTTCATTTCTTCTTTTCCCATCGATGTAATGTTTTCAGAGATCGCAACTTCTCCGATGGGATCCATGTGTTTAAATGTCAAGGTCAGAGGAAGAGCAAGCCAAGCATTTGAATTCAGAACTGGCACTAAGAGAGACATTGCTTCATGTCTTGTGAAGAGAAATCTGTGTCCTCTCTGGGGGATTCTGAAATAGCTACTCCTGGGACTCAGGCAATGTGCATAGAATAAAGACTGTGTTTTACGTGGCTGAGGATAACAGGGAGGGGGGTTAATCTTTACATGCCACAGAACCATGTCTGGAGCTACCCTACTGAGCCCTGATTACTTCAGCCTCTGTGCATGAGACCTTCTTTGAGACAAAGCCTTAAATGGCACCCTGCTCTTGACAATGGTGAAGATTTTGTTCTGGTTCCCTGGAAATGGCCACCACAAGTAACCAACATTACTGTACCAACTGCAGAGGAAACAGGTGCTGTTTCAGAGGGTCAGGAGGTCAGAAGTGGCTGTCATTTGTCTGCTGACCTTAGAGGTTGCTTTCCTACAGGGAGGTGAGATGGACTTTCAATGTGGAGCCAGTATTTTGCAGAACACATTCTAATTAACTTGGTTTCTGGTATCCCGAGGTACACTGATAGCAAGGGTTCACTAGAAGATTCAAATAATAGATGATGATGCCAAGGGATCAACAAAGCAAGAGAGGTCTTCAAATCTCAAGCCTGGATGAGCACACACTCTCTCTAACCCAAGAATGGGACCTGTCTCAGAATTCAGCATAGAGTGGGAAGGCTGACTAAAACGAAGTGAACGTGGAAGAAAACTGGGACTTCAACCGATCACCAGCCAGAGCTACTCACTTGAAAATCAGGATCAAGAAGATCCAGCTGAAGTAAGTTAAGCCACGATCTGAATTCATGTCTTCTTAATTCACTTCAGTATGTGTGTGTACTGAACCCCAGGCCCTCTCTTAATTCCGCATTACAGTGTTTACTACCTGAGGCCATAGTAAAAGGAATCCTTCATTGCCCTCAACCTGGTTCTCTGAACCCAATAGTGAACCTGGAGCTTGTGTCTGTGCCTTTGGTTGATTTTAATATGACAGGAGGGTCTAAAAGTCTCTCTTATTCATTTTATTTATTTATTTTAATGGCCCAAATTCAACTCTGCTAAGCAAATCAATTCAGCACTGAGGCTGAAATTTACAATATGCTCACCAATACTACAGCTCAACAGGGTGCATTAAGGGGCTAGTTAAACACCAAATGCTGTATAAATCTCGGCCTTATAGGTGTGCTGAAAACATAAATAGCTTCCAAAGAGCTTCGATCAATACCAAGATATATGTGAAGGCCCAGAGTGTGCAAATAATTTAAATTTTAAATTAGCCCCTGCTTAGTAATCCCCCACCCTTTTAACATTCTGGGTTCTGCAGTTCCTGTTAATGGCACTAAGTTTCCAGTATCAATACTTGAATTCCTGTTCAGATTTCAAAACTAGAACTGAGGTAGCATCAAGGTCCATGGGTTGATTGAGATCAAAAGACAGAAATAAGAAGGAAAGCCTGAAGAAAATATGACAGGGAAAGGGATAAGGATTGGAGATTTGGGGCATTTGAGAATATATGAGGTGGGATAAAGGGTAGGTGGCAAGCAGGCATTGAGGAAATATGGAAGACAGATCATTTGGAAAATGTAGTATCATGAACAGTGCTACTGCCTTTTCATGGACCTAGTATTGCTGCAACATTGGAGATTTAGTCCATGAACCCCATCAGCTGATGCTTATGTCTGGATGTACTCCATGAAACAGACTGCCTGGAAGCCTTGAGCCCAAATGATCAGGTCTGAGGCTAGCCTTTCAGTGAGCTAAGGAATTATGAAGAAGTGATGGTAATAGGGCTTACAGTGGACTTTCTTCTTTGGGATGTCACAGTCTAACTCACGGAATGAGGAGGGTTTCTGACTCACATTGAGCCTGGATTATAATTATAAGTTATTCTTCCCAACATCATCTAAACCATTTCCTTTCCTTATTCATGTGCTAGGCAGCATTCTACCACTGTGACAGAACACCCGAGAACATAACATAAAAGGGAAGCGTTTATTCAGAGGCTTTTGCTCATGGCTTCCCAACTCCGATGCTTTGGGCCTGGAGCGAGGGAAAACACCATGGTGGTGGGAGTGTGTGGTGAGGCTACTCACCTTATGTGCGCTAAGAACTAGACTGAGAGAAAGGAGCTAGGAACAAAAGAGATAATTTAAAGTTAGATCCTTTGTGACATTCTTCCTCAAATTAGACCCACCACCAATAGTCTATCCAGCTATGAACTCATCAATGGATTAATCAGATCCCATCACAACTCACTCACCTCTCAATAGCATATTCATCTCAGGACCAAGTCTTCACTATATGAGTCTTTGGGGACCTTTTATTATCTCAACTGTAAGTGACCATATAGAATCAAGACGGGGGCAGGGTTGTTACTCAGTTGCCATCATAGAATTCTACTGTTTTCCTAGCTTTTATTTAGAACCATTATTTATGGTTGAAAGCAGTGAGTGGGAACAAGAAAGCAAATAAGGTGATATTATCAAAAATCTGAGGGCAGTTCACTTATTCCTAGGAAACTTTTCAAATAAAAGTTCTGTCATTTCCAACAAAACATCTTTGTCTGCATTCATTCAGCAGAGTGATAGCTATATACCAGATACTGTTGTATGTGCTTAGTGACAAAGAGAAAAACCTTTAATGATGTCAGAGAGATGAAACTGTAACCATGTCTTACCTATAAAACTAAAATAGCCCTGCATTCCAAGGTTATTTACTAGGAAATCAGGAGAAAACATGATGTAGCTTTCCAAACTTTGGACAGTGGCATTGAGCATCTTCTTGGAGAGACACCATAGAAGTGGAAGTATAAAGAAAAAGAAGGCAGGGGGACAGTGGTATAGAGTATACCTGACACAGGAGTTTGAAGATGCAACTGGGAGCTACAGGAGCGAGAAGCTAGAAAAAATGGGTCTTGGAGTTCTTCCCATATCATCTTTATCAACTCCCTCTTTCTCAGGTTGATTGGAATTATTCCTCCACTCTCCCCATGGCTTTTTTTGTTGGCTCTTCTCCCTCAATAGCTTAGGACTGTTGATATAATTATCATCATGTATTTTCTAAGGAGATCAAGTGATACTCTGAGATACACACTAAGAAGACATGGAAACAGAATAAGGTGGTTTGTCTCCATTGCTCTAATCCAGCTCCATCCTTCCCACACTTGCATCACTGGACACATGTCTGGGTCCATGATCACCTTTGCTTCTGTCTCATGAATTCCATACGTGGGTAGGTACCACAGTCATCCAATGTTACAGATGAGCAAACCGAGGCTCCTCTATCTTTGCATGGCTAGAGTAGCCAATACATTATTCAAACCCAGTGGCACCAGAGCAATATCATTGTCTCTAATGTCTAGTATCTCTGCTTGTTAGATGATGATGAAGAGAAAGATGATTAATTAAATTTTTTCTTTGGGTAGGCACAGAAGTGCAGGTGTAAATAGATAAGTGAAGCCCTTGGATAGCACACTCAGCCATGGCTGCCTTGAGTGTCTGTATGCTGTGCACCAGGAACCTTCTGAAGCCTTCAAGCTGTCAGCACAGATTCCACCAGGGAATGAGCAATACCCTGAGCTTCCTCAGGCCCCTCTGAAACCAAGCCAAGGAGAAGCCATGGAACAATATTCAGACAGTTCTTGGAGCCTCTGGCTCTGGGCATGGTGCCCTCACTTGTGGAGATGGAAACAGTGAAGCCTGTCTAACTGGAAGATGCCTCATTGTTCTTGACACCTTGGACTTAAAACCCGCCATCCCTGTCACTTCACATTGCTAGGCAGGACAATGTGGGGAGAGAGGAGGAGAGAGAAAAAGGAGGAGGACCTTTCTCATGCAGAAGGCTGGGAAGGAGGCTATTGAGAATGATGCCTTGTGATACAGGTTCCAATATGGGGACCGGTGCACCTCTTCTGTAAGAGAACCCTAAATGGGAATGTCACTTTTCTCAGTTATCGTCCAAGGCATGAGATACTATGACATTAAAATGTTTCCTTCTACTTTTAATTCTTTCAACCCTTCAGATTATATCAAGTGAGATAATTTCAATTAGTTTTAGCATCTCTAACACAGATAATGATGCTACCTTCCCAAGCAAGAGCTAAATCTGCTGGGCCAGGGTGCCAGATCAAGTCCAGTAAAGATGTCTAGTTTTCACTGTACTTTTCCTTTTTAGAGTTACCTGTTTGTAGAGGGAAGTGTCCTTCAATCTCCCAAGCAATGGTGGAGGTTTTTACTTAAATTGATTCACAAAGTTTCTATAAACATTAAATAAAACACAAGACATGCTCTTGCTGACATTCCAAAAACCCAGAGGAAAGACAGAGAGGGCTGCAAGCAGGGAACCTGAGGCTTGGAAGATAAGCCTTGGCAGCCTTGCTCTGAGGACTTCAGGGGAATTCTGGAAGGTTCTAGAAGCCAATCTTGAGGTAGCTGCACAGAGACTTGGCTCCTGCAGCCTGCAAGGGGCCCCCTGAGCCCCTGCATTCTCAGAGCAAACATCAGTCTCTCTGCTCTTTGTCCTTAATGACCACAACCATGGGGGAGCAGCTTTTACTCCCAAGGAGGCTGTCTGTATCCAGTCCATGAGGAGAGACCTAAATTGGCATTCCACATAGTAATAAAAAAATTCCCAGCAATTATTAAAAGATTCTTATCTCTTGCTCCCTAGGTGGATAATGAGTTCCTTCTCTGCTGGACTGAGACAGGCTGTCTCTGCTCACACTTAATGAAACCGGACCAAGTTTGCAAATGAGCCTGCCCTGCCTCTCCCCTTAACCTCTGCTTGTCGAGCTGTACATCAAAACTCTGGCTTCTGTCTTTTCTTATTAACAGCCCGTAATCTTACCAGGGACCTTGCCTTGGCACTTCCTCTTTATTTGTGCAGATCTGGCTTTTTCTGGACATAACAATTGGGGGTTTTAGCTTCTCGATCTATAGTTAGGACAGCTAGGTGACCCTGATTAGAGAACAATGTGTGTGGGGGGGTGGGCAGGCAAGTTTTATCATGTGTTTTTCTGTTAAGGCATTAATTCATTATCACTTTTTTTTTCCATAGGACCCAATGATCCCAGACATTGTTTAGCAATGGTTTTAACAGCTGTCCTCTCTATCTGGGTTGTCATCATGAATTCACTCTTTTGGACATTCTCGGACTTTCCCTTATTTTAATATCATCTCAATAAAAAAAATGAAATAGGAATGGCTCTTTTCAAGGGGGGTGTTTAACAGCTTTTCCTGAAAGACTTACCCATGCTCCCTGCCCTGGAAGACAAAGAGAGATGTAAGTGTGTGTTTGGCAGGTAGTTCGAGGGTGTAGGTTGACATGCCTGGCATCCTGAGTGTATAGGCTATTATTTTCACATCAAATGACTACTGCTCTCAGAATATTCTGGATCTGTGAAGTATGACTGCCTTTGTAGGTTTCAGGTAGATTATTGTTGGAACATAACCATCCACTTCAAGGGTGCTTGCTTCATTCAGACACTTCCACTTATCCGTTATAATGTTGTATAACAAAGCTTCCCCAGAACATGGCAGCTTAACAAACTATAGCACATATGCCCGTGCACACGCGCACATGCACACACACACACACACACACACACACACACACACACACACACACACACACACTAACTTCCTGATTGTTATGGCTGGGAAACCAAGCAGGATTCTTTTTCCATTATTTTGCCCCTTATGACACAGCTGGCATTTCAGGAAGGGTATTTACCTGGTGGCAAGCTTGATCTGCATGTCCTAAGTGGCTTTGCTGGCATGCCTAGCACTTTGGAGAGGAAGTGATATCTTGGAAGGCTCTCCTTGCCTGGGCTCCTGTGTGTGTGTGTGTTCTCACTTGGGGTCTCCAGCAGGCCTGGACCTTTCCTATGACTGCTCAGGTTCCCAGGGATATTTCTAGAAGCAGGAAGCAGAAGCTGATGGCCTCTTACAGATTCTGTGTCTGATGCACATGGAGTCTCCCTCAATGCCCACCCCCAGTGACTTTCCATTCCCACCTGGCTGACACACAGAAGGAGGCTCTTCAGTCAGTTTTATATCTAAATGTGTGGAAAAGTAACTGGGAAACTGGAAACAAAAGAAAATATCCTGGAATCTCCTAAACTAGATCCTGATTTAAAAGCACAGGCTTGGGAGACAGGAATCTGTGTGTCCTGGCTCATTCTGAGGGATTGCAATGTGAGCTGAGTTTGTTAACTACCGGTCTGGGTCCTCCTACAGTCATTTTATTAACTTCCTGAAGTGCTGGGTCCTCCTTTCAAAAGGACTAGGCAATTAGCCCTCGCAGCTGGTAAAACCAGCTTGCTTATTGAGGAGGGAGAGCCCCAGGGAGTGTTTTCTATAGTTAGGGCCTGACCAGTGACCTTACCTAGCTGCCCTAGAGATGCCATTGGTTACCAGGGCAACCTAGCCAGCAAAGGTTAGTGGCTGAGAGAAAACACGCCTTAACTGTTGGGAGTCCGGGTTTAGACAACTCTAAGAGCAGGCTATATTGAATTCGTCACCTGTGAACAAGCTCATCATTCCTATTCTAAAAGTCCATGGCTTCTGATGACTCCTTGCACCTTCAAATAAAGTTGGAGATCATTTGCTATCCCCAAAGTTTACACCATCACTGCTTTTATTCATCTAACACTGGTTAGGAGAGAAATTCTAGGTTTAAAGCCATCAAATGGAATCTTGGCCCTAGTAGTAGTACTTGAGTTTATTGTAATATAGTGAGTGACACTTTCACCACCTCAACTTCTTCACTATGCAAAATTGTGGTGATATACAGTCAAGGCATATCTCATTTGAGGAATAAAGTATAAAGAGTACTTACAAAGTCTTCAGTACAGTGTCTGTAGCATGGGGCACTAAGGAATTAGTTCTGACTTTAGTACTTTTTTGTTTTATTTGGGTAACACTTAACATGCAATCTACCCTCAACATATTTCGAGTGTGCCATACAATATTGTTATCTGTGTGTAGTGTATAGCAGGTGCCCAGAGCTTATTTATCTGCCGAAATTGAAACTCCATACCATCCACTTTCCTAGGCCCTTGGTGATCACTATTCTATGCCCTGCTCCTCTGGGCACATTTGTTTTAGATACCTCACACTAAATAGACGCTTGAGATAGCTGCTGTTCCATGACTGGCTTATTTCACTTTGCGTAATGTCCTCAAGGCATAATGTCCTGATGACTCACAGTGCAGGATTTCCCTTTTGAAATGTTGGGCCAAATATCAAGCTGTAAACAGTTATGTGTCCTCACTGAGAAATGCCTACTAATCTGATGCTTTCCTTGCATGATGTCACAACATTAAACACTATGTGTAATTGCATGTGTTGCACTGTTATTAGACAGGAACACCGTGGATATATTTCTATCAAAGTCTCCACCAATAATTGAGCAATGCGTTAAGCCATCAGAGCTACCATGGGTTAGCAATGACAATGATAAAGTATCATCTATTCTTACCTGAATTTTCTTAGGTGTAGATTGGCCCTTTACAGAGTGTGTAATGTCATAGTGCTTGTATTTTATGTCACTATCCCTAAAAGACACATCCCTAACATTTTAAATCCCCAGAGATTAAAATTCCTCTAAAAATCTTAAAATCTATAAAAAATCTCAATCTTGATAGATTAAAATTTCAAATGCTGAAATTCTAAGAACCCAAATCACCCAAAAGGTAGTCTTCCCTTTACATAGGCTGTAAAGGAGGAAGCAAAAGCTAAATTCTGGGGAGCAGATGGGCCCTGTGATATGAGAATAACAAAAAGTGCCATTAAAAACTTGTCATGTGACTTCACTGGCATTCTTTCCAGCTGATGGGATTCCCAGAACTTTAAATAAATTAAAGATGCATTTGCCACGGAAGATCCTGGCTGGTATGAAACTAGCTATGTACATGCAGGGTGAGAAGAGCCTTCTGCAGCACTGTTGCTTCGGATTCGCCCGTATCTTTTCTCACAAACCTCTCATCCACTCACGAACACATATGGAATGCTTCTCTGCACATCCAGGGCAACACAGAAACATGACATATGTGTTGGGAAAACAATAGGGAATGATCATTCCACATATATCAAATCATAGCAAATTTTCAAAAAGAACAATGTCACATAGGAAACAAATATGAGTGTATTCTCTAAGGAGAATCAATGGTCTGAAAGACAGAAAAATAAAAATCAGAAAAGCGACTCTCCATCAAAATGAAAACCTTCACAATATAGCGCATGCTTGTGGAGTTAGCCGACTCCTACAGACTGCCATGGCATTTTCCCATCATCCATCCCTGTAATGCACTTTTTATACACCAATTTTTCTTTTTAGTTGTTTCTATTTGTTTTTCTGTACTAGTTTTTGCTTGTATTATTTTAATCCAATGGGATACATTTTTTCCAATTCATTATGCTACATATTTCATCTTCATAGAATTTCCAAAGAGGTATAGGTTGTGAAGAGACTTTCAGAGAGTTCTAATTCATTTTATGCATCCTTTTTCAAAGCTGATTCCATGGAAGTCCATCACCACATAGGTGACTGTGTGTAAATATTAGGCTTATGCATAAGATTGTGGAAACCTCCCCTAATCAATAAAGAGGTGTCTCCTGGTGTCTGTGCAGTAGGAAAGATAAAATAACTTGTTATCTTAGCTCTTTGGATGGTTGCATATGCGGTAACCTGTCATAGTTTTTTGTTTTTGTTTTTATTTTTGTTTTTTTGTTGTTGTTGTTTATCGAGACAGGGTTTCTCTGTGTAGCTTTGGAGCCTATCCTGGCACTTGCTCTGGAGACCAGGCTGGCCTCAAACTCACAGAGATCCGCCTGCCTCTGCCTCCCGGGTGCTGGGATTAAAGGCGTGCGCCACCAACGCCGGGCCCTGTCACAGTTTTTAATTGATTTCATCCAAAGACATAGACTTTGTTATACTCATTCAGATGATTGCAACTACAAAGTGTAGTTTGCACAATCCCAATCATAGTGGCAAGACTTTATGTATTTTACCTTTTCACTAATGTACAGATAAATTTATTTGTTTATCCCTCTGTAATCACACAATTATCAGAAGTGCTTTGAGTGCTAATGCTTATAAAATATGTATTTTACTATTGCCTCTTTTACTGTGAAAGGTACTGGTCAGTTTTCCATTGCTGTAGCAAAACACACAAGATGGGATCATTTGTAAGAAAACAGTGTTTATTTAGTTTCTAATTCTGGAGGCCCAAGAACAGTGGCTGCCCTCTGCTCTGGTGAGTCCTCAGAAGGATGGGGCCACAGAGGCTGCAGTGCAAACAGGAGGTATGACATGGGGAGTCAAGAAGCCTGACTCTTGTTGAACTTAGTTTTCCCTTCTTCTTAGACCCTCGTTCTTGTTTCTAACATGTGGGAAAGAGGAAGACCGTATTAACATCTCTGTGTCTTTTTCCAGATGAAAGTCATGGTGATAAGGATAGGACAATATCCAAGAGCTACTGTGAAGAGTAAGTTAAATAGAAATAAAGACATGTTTGAAAACCTCTCTCAGGAGAGTTAACTTGCTCTGTGAGATCAGCTTTAATCCCTTGCAATGACAGCCTTCCCCAGTGACCTAATTTCCTCTGATTCAACCTATTTCTTCAAGGTTCCACCATCATTCATTTCTCTACTGAGGACCAACCTTCCAACTCATGAATCTTCCTGGAACAGACAATACTGATCTATGAAATGTTTTGCCATGATTTATATTTCTCAAATAAATTATTCTTTAAAAGTGTAAGTTTATAATTGTAAGGAACTTCAGAGCTGGAGAGACAACTCAGTGAGTGACCTGAGTTCCCCAAACTTCCACATGTATACCATGGTACACACGCGCACACACACACACATACACACACACACACACACACACACACACACACACACACAGAGAGAGAGAGAGAGAGAGAGAGAGAGAGAGAGAGAGAGAGAGAGAGAGAGAGAAAGAGAGAGAGTTAGAGAGAAGATTTAAAAATTCTTTCTTTCCCTAGAATTGTATCCTTTTGGATTTAGTCCCATCTGTATTAAAATGTTCACCAGGCAAAGGGACACAAGCCTGGATGGAATTTCTCTTCCATGTTAGCTGCTCATTTCATCCAGGTATAGAGTTCATAATTCATCTGACTATAGAACATACTGCCTTTTGATAACCTGTATACATTCTTAATGCTCTATATAGAAACCTGAATGCTCTGCCAACAGCTCAATGGGGGCATGTATAGACCAAATGAGATTCTCTGGAGATATAGTACCAATATAGAGCTCATAGTGCCCCAAAAAGAGCATGTTGGGACCAATGTAGGACTCATAGAGCATTTATATGCTTCATGGTGCCATATACACACTTCACAGTGCACTTTTCCAGACCACTTTAGTGGCCTCACACAGTCCATTCTTCATTTTTAAGCACCACATAGAGGTAAGTGTTCCATATACGACATACATTGCTTTGTATAGAAGGTATAATTGTGCTGCATTGATTTAATATTGCAGTGTGTAAACCATGTTGCACTGTAGAGTGACAATTGTACGTGTGTAAGAACAGTGCATATTGTTTGGCCATGCTGTCTTGAGAAGTCATTATGCCTTTCAAATACTGGCCAGTGTTAACCTCAAATCACCCTGGAAGAACCTATAGTATAGTTTTCAAGGTCATAGTGTTTATACTAAAATCCATAGAATCCTGTATTGGGGTAATAATGCTGTGCATACATCTCATATTGAACTCACATTGTTCCATACAGAGCTCTTTGTGCATGGTATAGAACTATGCAGAGCTCCCTATGTAGATCTCATGATTAACCATCATAGAGCTCATAATATCTTCTAGAGATCTTACAGTACAATGGCCACAGTACCTTGTCCATAACTCATAGTGTACTGACATTGTCTAGTATTGAGCTCACAATACACCCGCCCATGTGCATTAGTGCATAGTGCACCTTTACAAAACTCACAGTAGTCTGGGCTCAGCTCATATATTTCAGGAAGCCCTGGTAGCACTCACAGTGCACTTAGTAGAGACTTAGTAAAATCCATTACATAGCTCTCAGTGCACTTTTATATGGCTCATAATGCCCCTATATAGATACATCATGATGAGCTAGATGGGTTCACCCAACCCTACACTGAACTCATTTTGCCCTTTACAGGGACCATAGTGTCATTCATTAAAGCTCTCAGAGAACCCATATATGTTCTGTAGAGCCTAGTATAGTTCTCACACTGTAATATAAGAGCTCCTACTATACCTTTCTTGAGGTTCTGGTCAATGGTTTACAGCTCATCATGAAATTTCTAGAAACTATAGTAGCCAGTATAAAACCCTATGCTCTGCCAGAACTTTCATTTCCTTCTATAGATATGATATTGTCCTAAGTGGCCTCATATTGACATGTAGAAAAAAAACTCTTAGTGCAACATTTGAAGCTTGTAGGTAGAGCTGGGCATGGCGGTGTGATATGCCTTTAATTCCAGCACTTGGGAGGTAGAATCAGGTGAATCTCTGTGAGTTTGAAGCCGTTCCAGTCTACATAGCAAGCTGCAAGACAGACAAACTACATAGAGAGACTCTGACTCACAACAAAACAAAACAGCTTATAGGCCATACTTGTGGGTCATATTGCACTGTGTAGAAATCAGAATTCCATGTGTGCAGGTTACATATTGCTTACAGAGCTTATACTGCACAATCAGAGTTTATAATGCAGGTGTGTAGTTCATAATGACTTATATAGATTTAAGAATACCATATGTAGAGCTCAGGTGACCTGTGTACATCTCATTGTGAATGTATACTGATCATATATAGCCTCACACGTAGACTTCACAGTGCTATAGATAGGGCTCATACTATTTGTATAGAATACATTTCATACTTTACCTCTATTGAAGTCATTGTGCTCTGCATTGAATTCATACTTCACCTGTTTCTTAGCAGAGACCATAGTGACAATAATAGAATTATATTCAAGAGTTACTCTAACAAGAAAATTAAGTCAAAATTGTGGAAGTGTAGCACCTCTGTGTGTTTGTTCAGCTGGTGGAGAAAGGAATAGAAGAATGGTCCAAAAGCAAACACTCCTTTGCAGCCAGAACTCATTGTTCAGCATGAGTTTTGATACATACAAGAAAGGATATGACACACAAGACATTCTCCAGGGTGGTGGTGTTGATATGGTTGGTTCTAAGAATAGTTTATAATTTAAAAGCAGAGGTGATATGAAACTAAGAAGTACCAAATCACAGTTCCAATTTTCATATGATAGAGGAATATTTTCTTTTAAAAAGTCTTGTCTAACCATGAGGGTGGGAGTTCAAGATTCCTGTCCCACTGGAACTGAATGTTTGTTTCAATGTAGGAAGTAATAAATTGTCCATTTAAATCTTTATTGTTTTCATTTTTAAGAATTGTTGATTTCCCAATCATGATACTAATTTTTTAAACAGCCTTAGATTAAAAAACAAAACTTCTAGTAAACACTTGGATAATTAGATAGCTATGCACATGTGTTCACACACATGCATACATGTGAAATCTCAAAATAAAGAAACAGAAGCAAGGAATCATAATTCTAAGATCACCAGATATTCAAATACCCCACACCATACATGAATGGTCCTGTCTCCTAGCTCAGTATTACTCAGAAATACTTGGTATTAATTTTGGAAAAGAGAAATGTAGAGACAGACACATAGAAAGAAAGGCAGAGATCTGCAAGCCACAAACCCCAAAGATTGTCAGCAAATATCACACATTAGCAGAGAGGCACAAGCCTGATTCATTATTACAGTCTACAAAAGGATCCAATTGTGCTGAAACCGTAGCTTGGCCGTCTGCCTCTGGTACTCCTGTTTGTTTGTATTGTTTTAAAACCACCAATTTTGTGCCACCTTGTGATGAGAGTCCTCGTGAAGAAATAGACTTGCAGTTACCTGCTTAATAACAGGTGTTATTAAGAGAATAGTGATAATCACAGCAAGCACTCCAGGCTCAACTGTAACCATAGCCATGTTAGGACTCCCTCCGGGAATTATTTTGTTTTGTGCTCCCAAGACTCCCATGAGTTAGTGGAAGTTATTATTCCCACTTCATAGGTAGGGAAACTGAGGCTTAAAGATCATTTTCAGGGTCATCCATATGGGAAGAAATTTGGCAAATTTTGGACCTCAGCCACCTTAATTCCAAAGCCACTTGGCATCTCTGGAGGTTCTCAGGCAGAGAAAGTTCATGGGAGTCACTCCAAGGGTCACTCACTTTCCATTAGCCTCTGGAAATGAGAAGTGGTGAGAGATCTGAAAAGTGTGATGCTGACAACGCAGGGGTTAAGTGGGAGCGAACGGTCCCTGGGGCTGAGTCATCTGTTGGTTCTGCAGTGTTCCATCTCAGCGCCCCTGAGTCCAGGCTGTTGCTCTGTCATCACTGGCCTATTTTCTTGTAAGATATCTTAGTCATAAACTCAGTAAGTCCTTTCTCCATCAGGAAACCCAGGCAAGTGAATGGAAAACACCCCAAACCAGTTTTGCAGCCTGGCTTCCTCATGTTATAAGCCAGAAGATTGGGACAGGACTGAGTTCAGAGGTTAATTGAAGTCAGAAGTTCAGAAACTTTTGAATTGTTCACTTAATTATGTGCCATTCCTCCCTCATCCTCCCCTTTTTATCTGTACACCTGAGCAATGGCTGGTGAGAAAACAGTTCCTTCACACAGATGTCTCTCTTAATGCACCCCCACCCCCAAGGAAAAGAATTAACAGTGTCTGTCTATCACTGCGATCATCCCCAAAATACTAATTCACATTGTCTGGGCAGGATCTGGTTGTGAGAAGAGGCTTCTGACACAAGCCCAGAGCCCGGCTGTGCCCTGCAGTGGAATGAACAGAGGGGTATCTGGAAGCATCCATGGGCATTTTATTCCCAAAGTATATACAAGGGTATAGTAGCAGGGCTAGTTGATGAATTTTCCTCTTTGGTCTCAAGGTAACTTGGGGAAAGTTTTGGGTCTTCCTTTGACTCATACAGACAGGCTTATGGCTATTATGCAAATTAAATTAAGCCCTGCCTCAAAAGAACCTACTACATTACTAGAGGGCATAGTGATTCTGGAAGAAAGGTTAGACCCTTGGGGATGGTAGTCTGTTGAGAACCCAAGGCTCTTACATGCTTCTCCATATCCTCTGTACAGACAAAGGCACAGAATGGCAATATGTCCTGACTGGTTCCTTCTGCTAATTTCCCTGTCTCCTCGTACAGCTTTCCACATGCTGCCAGGCCTCAGTGTGAATTATTGACTTGGAATTCACTCTTCATAGAAAGATGGGTCCCATGTGAGACAGCTCCCAGTTTCCAGAATTCACTGCAGGGCCCTTTCATTCTCATTTACTAGGTGGGCTCCCACTAGCCTGAGGGAGCTAATATGTTTCACAGTGGATTGCATCTGTCCAGATGTTCCTCTGTGTGGGCTCCTTAAAGCAATGTGGGAGGCAAGGAACACCCTGGAGTACATGGGGTTTCAGCCAAGAGTACTGGTGTTACTCTGTCCTGGTCTACACCACCCTCTGTCACTGTCGCTGTTCTTAGGGAGCAACACTGCATTCCAGACTGAAAGCTTAGAGGCAGAGGTCCACATGGCACTTTAGGTATTTCTTCTTTTTATTAGGCACACTCAAAAGATTGTTCCTACTGACAACACAGACTACATTGTCAGAGATGTCTTTCAAGAAAGGAGCCCAATTATAGGCTATTACTAAATGGCATAATAGCTACTCTGCCCGGTGACATGGAAGGAGTAATGAGTAATGGCAAGGGTACCACATATTTTGTTTGCCTGAGTCTGTTCTTCCAGCAGTCCATTCAAGTGTATGCAATAGCTAATCAGCATTCTTCCCTTTACCCAGCTTAAATCTGAAGGCATTTAAGCATCTTTGTTATAACTCAAAATACAAAGCAGTGCCTCCAAAAGTTCAATAGACAGGACTTTTTCACAGGCACTATGGGAGGCACCATCATTCACAAATCAGAAGTGGGAGAGGGGACGGCTAGTTCTACCTATCTACCATTAGTCAGCCACTCACTCGAATAAGAACAACTGAGACCTAGTGAAAAGAAAATAACCAAGATTTCATGATCAGTTATTCTTAGAAAATGCCAGATCTACTGTGCCTTGCTCTTATTCGATTGAAGAATGTGAGTCTTGAAACCCAACTCATAGTCTTTGATGCTGACTAGAGATCAAGCTTGGAAGGAGCTGCTAGGAGGTCAAACCACCCTGACTGGATTCCAGGAACCAGTGTCTCATCAGAGAGGTGAGGTTTAGGTATCGTGGCTTCCCAGACCACACATCAATCTAGAGATACCTAATGTAGACTGACTTCAAGGATAAAGAGAGGTGTCATGACACCACAGCAGTGGTATGCAGAGTAGGAACAGCTAGAAGGCCCCTGTGGACAGTATGCTATTACATCATCCTGATGCTAGCCTCCCCACAGGCCTCTCCATAGTAACCGCCACACAGCTTCTGGTGTGAGAATCTAGTATGAGGGCTGAATCAATGGATGCTTAGAGAGAAGTTATGAGGTGCTCAGAGTCACTTGGCCAAGAAATGGTCAAGCCAGTTACCACATCCAGAGTGCCAAAGTCTTAAACTCCCTGCCATCACATTTCTAAGGTGTGTCTAGCCCAGGCCAGCTGAACTGAGTTTCTACTTCACACATCTGAGGTTCCAATCAAACTCCTATCAATCCTCCCGTGGTTGTGTTTTGTTCTTGAAAACTTGGGCATCACAGGCTATGTGTCAATTTGTCATTTTGTGAAACTATTATATAAGACATAGGGAAAAATTATCCCTACATAAAAAGTCACAATAGTTTTGTTGTAATCTTAAGTGAGGATCCCTGTATTATGCATATCCACAGTGGTGGTAGTATATAATAAGGAAAGGCCAGCCTTGTCATGAAAGTCACAATGGTTTTGTTGTAATCTTTGAGGATTCATGTATTATAGCTATCCACAGTGGTGGCAGTAGATAATAAAGGAAGACCAGTGTTTATTCAACTCTTACTGTGTACTTCTTTCTATTATGAACTTGTGATATGTCATAAATCATCCATTCCTCATCAGAATTATCAAGGCCAGGACTCAGGCTAGATCTGTGAGTCCTTTTGGAGTATAATGCAAAACTCATTTTCAAGATCTTAAAGAGTAAATACCTCATTAAATTTGGCACCATATGTTCCCACTTGATACAGCCTGGCCCTAGCTTTGCCTTGGGAGGATATGGGAATATAGTATTCATGGTCACATGAACCTTTTACAAAAAGCAAACTGGAACTCTAAATGTGTTTCTAGGAACACACAGAGAACAAGTGGCAGAATTTGAATTCTAAGCCAAGCCTTTGAATTTGAATTCTATGCCAAGCCTTTCCCTAGTATTTATTTGAAGTTATATATTTCTCAGTTTCTTTCAATTTATAATCTCAGTTAGAGACTCCATTCTAGGACCATCCACTTAATGGAATCCCAGTCTTGCATGGAAGAGTCTTGAGGAAGAAGAGGAGGCAAAAATGAAATGCTTTGGTAGATGAATATCAGGCTGGAGCAGAAGCCAGCGAGAATGGTCACGTGTACATTGTCCCTCCCTGTATATTATGTAGAATATTTTGTCATTGTTCTTGTTGCTTACATGGCAGAAATCCAAGCTCCTACAGAGGCAAAAGGTGGTATTTTGAAAACATGGCATGTGTTAAAATAGTGGTGAAAGCACAGATATGGATGGCTTTAAGGATAATTTAAAACAGGAAACTTGGGCAGAAGAGATGGTTAAGTGGTGAAGGGCACTTCTTAATCTTCCAGAAGTTGGGTTCCACCATCCATGCCTAGCAGCTCACAACCATTTGTAGCTCCAGGTTCAATGGGATTTGACAGCTCTGGCCTCCATAAGCACCTGTACTCCTATACACATAAAACCCACACAAGAATACATGTATACACATAACTTAAAATAATAAAAATAAAATTTTAAAATAATAAAAAACAGTTTCTATTATCATTGTCACTGTTGTCTCTAATTAGAATTTCTTTGGTCCACCAGTTCCTAAATAATGACACAGAGACTTCTTATTAAGTATAAAAGCATGACCTTAGTCTAGGCTTGTTTCCCAATAGCTTTTATAACTTAAATTAACCTGTTTATATTAATCTATGTTCTACCATTTTCTGTCTCTGCTTAATACTGTGCATCCCACTTCCTCAATGTCTGGCTGTTGAATCTCACCTCTCTTCTTCCCAGAGTTCCTATCTCTTCCCGGAAGTCTTGCCTATCCTCTCCTTCCCAACTATTGACCATTTAGCTCTTTATTAAACCAATCAGAATGTGCCTCGGCAGCAACACATCTTCACAATGTACAAAAAGATTATCCCACAACAGTCATCATCATCATCATCATCATCATCATTATCACCCTTTCCACAGTGTTCATGGGGTTTCTGATTAAACTGAATCTCAGACAAACTCTGTAGAGACCTTCCACAGGAATTCTCACAGTGAGTCCTGTGGGATAGAGCAGGGAATGCAGCACTTATTACCTGGATAGAGACAAACATATTAAAGAAAGAATGTGACAAGGGCACATTTATGTGCTGCAAGTGTTTCAAGTCTGGACAATTAACATCTAGCCATAAATCTGAAAAAATAGAAGATATAAAGCAGAGTAGGATGGATCAGACTTTAACACATGGAAATATAAAACTATGTCTTTGAAAGGGACAGAACAGCAATGCCTGGAACAAGATTATAGACTATACCTGTGATTGCTAACCACTGTGCCTATTGGGTGTCAACTTATAAATCATGATATCAAGGGGCATGAGGCAGAAGTAAGGAAGTGAAAGCATTGCGACTGAGAGGGTTGGTTGTATGGATGAGAAGTTGCGTGTATTTAGGGTCATTGATTCCATTCCCTTTCATACATATCCATCACACTTTTATTGGACATCTATTGGCTGCTGAGTAAGAATCTGGGTGGAAAAACCCACAGAAAACACTAGTGGGTCCCAGTTGACTGCATTGCTTACATGCTGTAACTCAAGACCTCCACTCTTTGCTCTGGTAGTAGTCCTTGTGTGGGGTTTTATAGGATATTGCCATGCTGACACAGGAGAGGCTCCTAATGTGCTTCTGGCTTCCAATGCTGTGCAAGTCAGTTTTTCATTACTGTAGTAAATACTTATGAAAAAATAGCTCAAAGAAGGGAAATTTTATTTTTGGCCCCCATTTTTAAAAGTTTCAGTGCATGGCTTTCAGGCTCCACTGCCTTTGGCTTATGATGAGACAAACTATCATGATGCTACAATTGTGTAGAGGGGAAGCTGCTTCTGGTGACTTCTAAGAAGCTGAAAGAGACAGGGGACATAGTATAAACTTCAAAATCATACCCTTGGTGATCTGCTTTCTCGAATATCGTAGATTCATTATCCCAATAATACCATAAAACTATGACTACATTGATAGATTCATCCAATGATTAGGTCCAAGACCCATAACACAGGGGGATATGGGTATAGTGTCTCCAGGGAGACAAAGCCCTTCAACAAAAGGGCTTCTTGTGATGGTATTTGATAGTGAAGCCATTCATACATACAAAGTGAAGGTTTCTTTGTGAAGAAAGCAGGATAACTTGGAAGCTTGTGAATGAGGGAATTATATGATCAGTTATACATAGTAAACTTGTACTAGTGGCTGTAGCAAGGCAAAAGTGGAAAGTGGAGGGTTCTGGAAGAGAAAAGCAAACAGTGTGTATCTGATGGGGATATCCTTCTGTATATGTGTTTCTCTTATTGGTTGATGAATAAAACACTGTTTGGCCAGTAGAGGCAGGAAGATAGGCTGGGGTAGAAGACAAGGAAAATTCTGGGAAAGGTAGGCAGAGAGAGGCCGTGAGGAGATGCCATGTAGCCAACGGAGGAGTAACAGGTCCGGTCATTCTCCGGTAAGCCAGGAACACATGGAAATATGTAGATTTATAGAAATGGGTTAATAATTAAGACAGAGAAAGCCATTAAGAAGCCCTAGCCATCAGCCAACAGTTTATAAATTAATATAAGTCTTTCTGTATTTATTTGGGGCTGAATACTCGGCAGGATCTGGCAGGACAAAGAGGCTCAAGCTATTTGTGTCCGTGTCCGTGTGTGTGTGTGTGTGTGTGTGTGTGTGTGTGTGTGTGTGTGCGTGAGAGAGAGAGAGAGAGAGGGAGAGAGAGAGAGAGAGAGAGAGAGAGAGAGAGAGAGAGAGAGAGAGAATGTCTGTGTGTTGTAGCAGGAAGAAATATTTGCATAGGTATAAAATATTGATTTGAGAATGAAAATGGAATATGGAAGGATCTATTTAGATCATTTGACATTCTCTTGGGTGTGTTAACCACTATGAAAACTAGGTGTTCTGGAATCTGGATAGGTGGAAATGCTATTAAAGGCATATATCTACAATGCAGAGGAATATAAGGTAGTGAAACCCAAGGTAGAATAATCCATGATCCCTAGTGACTTCATTGAACAGACAGTCATGAAGATGCACTCTGCACTGGCATAGGACATCAGAGAGCACTACTGTATAGAACCATTGGAATGTTGGAATTGTTTGATGTATCAGGTGACCTAATCTGCCTAGTAGATGTGGTATGAAATGGAAGGTGAGATTTTTCTCCTTAGGAAAGGAAAGAATTGCTTCTTTCCAGAAGCTGGGGTTGGGGGATATGGGTATAGTGTGCCAAGGAAGATGAATTGAAGGAGCAAATGAGGAAGTAGATAATCGTTAGGGCAAGTCCCTGCATCACAGAAGGAAGTGACCCAGAGCAAGACCTCAAGCTCTCCTGTGCCTTCCTGTCGGGAACAGAAGACTACTGCTCACTTTTGTCTCAGCGATTTTCCTGCTAATTATTAACTGGAGCAAAGTGATGGCGAAGGGAACAAGAACAGCAAATACATGGAAGTAGAAAAGGTCCAAGAGTCTTTTAGTGTTACAGCACACATGGGGATTTACAAAAAAAAAAAAAAAAAAAAGTGAGGGAGAAATAAACAGGAATGGAAATGCAGGCTTTGCCTTATCCTTTTTGTGAAAGTGAAAGTAACTTCCCGAGATTTCTGGCTCATCTGGAAAATGAGCAAACTAGTAATTTCTTCACAAGATTAATTGCTTCAGGCAAAACATGTTATCATATAAGATATGTAGCAAATATCTGTAATACTTAGCATATTGCAACAGTAGCTAATTTTTATTGAACATTTATTCTGTGTCAGACATTGTTCTAAGCCAAATATAATTATTACATTATTATGCATTCTGAGTATCAACCCAATGAGGATTTTTTGAGACATGTCTTTCTACATAGCCCAGGCTGACATCAAACTTGATGAACTCCTGCTTTAGTCCCCTAAAAGTTAGATGGTTCTTACCACCACATCCAATCTGAGGACATTCTCTTATCTCCATTTCTAACTACAAATCTGAGACTATTATTTTATGATCTCCATTTATACATAAGAAAAACTGTATAAAATAGTTTATAGTGATTCCTTTGGATAGTGGGACTGTCTACTTGATATCATCGTTAAATTTTATATTGTACAATGTAGTCATTATTTTATTTATTCTTTGAAATTTGCATATCTGTTTACAATGTGCCCTAGTCATATCTACCCCTCATCCTTCCTCCAACTCCTCCAGGTACCCCAAAGAAAACAAAGTGTCATTTATTGCAATAAAATTATTAGTATGTTTTTCCCCTTTGTTTTGTTTCAGTATGATAGTTGTCAAATCCCAAACCTATGGAGCCTCTTAAAAAGACTGTAGTTCTCCTCCAGAAGAGCTTTGTGGCCCATAGACCTATCTGGAGAAGCACCAAAGCCATAGCAGTAATTGCTCTTTGCGTCTGAATTTCTTGTGTGATAGTCCCTGGGCCAATCTGACTCCACCCCTGCTGGGCAGCTCACAACACAAGCAGTCTCATGGGTAGTTTTTGGTTTTCCTCCAATTGATGGCTTAATGGTTTGGCTAATGCTGTTTAATTCCCCCCACCCAGCTTCACTTTAGTGTAACCTGACTGCATTAGCTTAGTGTTGCCCCAAAAGCAAACACAAAAGTTAGTGATTTAATACAATTAATTTTTTTACTGAGGATGTGAGTCCTGGAAATACATCAGGGATATCAAGGCTGAAGAAATGAGACAGAGAAGAGAAAGATGAGAAGTCAGGAATAAGTTTGCGATGTCTCTGGGGAAATGGACCTTAACTACAGTAGATATTTCCAGAGCTTGTGTAGAATATACCAGAATTTCCATGCTTTGGGGCAAAAGGTTGGGATGTATTTTTTGCTCACTTCCCTTCCCAATTGTTAAGGGCTTGATATATATGGTGTTAAAACCTTGAGGCTCCTGGCCCTCAGAGGGGTGGGTTATGTTCACGTATGGCCAGAAGAAATCCCTTGGTCAAGCAGCAGTCACTTACAAAACTATGAACATTGTTGCCAGGTAACTGCTGGGTTAGGCCAAGGAGACAAGGCTAGATACAAACAGTATCTGCTATGGTTGTTTAAAGACACTGAGACTGGGAAGGTGGCTCAGAAGTTAAAATATTTGCTGTGCAAGTAATAGGACGGGAGTCCAGATCCCCAGAACAAACGGGCCTGTAAGTTTAGCTGAAGCATGAAGTCTGAGCCTGACTAAGAGGCTCTGCCCCAAATAATAAGGTGAAAAAGCCATGGGGGAGTATTCCAACTTCATCCTGGGGTCTCCATGCGCATGTGTAAAAACACGCACATCCATCCACATACACACACTTGACCACACACATGCAAATGCCCATAGTCACATTACACATGAAAACAAGAAAAAGAAATATAATATAAATATGATGATCCATTTAAGTAAACTTTTCTAACAGTGAGTGCTCAAATGTAAGCAACAGCATTCTCATTATCACAACTAGTGTGGAATTCAGTCCAGAACCGAAGTTCTGGGGATCCCAGACAAAGAGTACTTCAATCAACATGAGAACCCTTAGATTTCTTACTGTATCCGTCCATATTCTAGTCCTTATGGCTGTCTGGGCTAGCTATTAATATTTTGTTCTTTGGGGTAAGAATAACAAAACAGGAATCATTTCACAGATTCAGATTCTCATCTCTGAATTAGAATCTATGCCCTCCTTAGAACACCTTCTACCCTTTGCTGAATGAACATTGGTCTCTCTTGTTGTTTTATTTTTTTTAAGCCTTGACACTTATAGCTCTAGGGTCAGGAGATAGACATCTTGTTTTTATGAAGGCTCCCAAGGGGTGAGCTATAGTCAAACCATGTTACTCTGGAAGACTTTAATCCATTTGTGCTGCTCAGTGAGGAACACATCCCTGGACCCAGGCAGGTTTCCAAGACAACTGGGGGTTTGATGGTTCATTGAAGGATGGCCAAGGCAGCTGTGTGTTGGTGCTCTGGAAGTCTCAAACTATTCTGCAAGAGCTTTTGGTTCAGGAAATACAAAACATATTTGCTACAAACATTTCTCTCCTCAATTTTTAATCACATATATATTGCAAAGAAATGTACCCCATGTGTTTGTTTTTTACTCATTTATACTTACATTATCCAAATGAAAACTGATATTTATTTGATGCTCCACATTATTTTTTCCTATAATGAAATAACATATTTGGTGACAAGGCAAGCATTTATGCTCCTCATTCTGCTAGTGACTGGATCACTGAAGTGGCCTCCAAGTTGACATGGCCAATTGGCTATGCAGTGGATTCCTCTGAGAACCAGTTCCTCTCAGTGGCAGACACAATGGGCAGCAAATGGCTTTCAGTTAATTCTATTAATCAGAGAAACTTGGCAAACAGAAGAGCAGGGTGAAAAGAGGTTAAAGGACCTCAGATATCCACAAGTCCATTCTTCCTTAATTTTACATCTGAGGAAACTGAGCCCCAGAGGGGAGAAATTCTTTGCCTAATGACACATGGTTAATTAAAGGCAGACTCAGGGCAAAACACTTGGGTCTCTGGACTGGAGCAGCATAGCAGGGCTCTTTCTTTTATTTCTTCTGTAGATCATCAAAGCACAAATGGAAAGTCAGACTGCAGACCCAAGCTCACAGAGGTACTGGAGTAACATGGGCCCTGACAAGTCACAACACAAGGTTCTGAGAGATTTTAAAACCATACCCCCCTCCCTAAATAATACTAGATATGCTGGGGTTACATTCTAGTTTAACTACCTTGCTGTTACTGTTGACCTCGGGGCCTGAACTTAGCTGCTCTGAGCTTCTGTTTGGTGAAGGTATTTGACATACTGTTTACCACAGAACAGAAACTATCATTATTATCATTACTACTATTGTCACTATTATTATTATTAACATCCTATCCTCACTATTGCTTGGTGCTCTTACTTTCTATCATAGAATTTCCTAATCTTTCCTAATATTTTATGGAAAAAAATTTTATGAGATGTGACTAATTCTTATGGAACACAAATAAGGTCAAGAAAAACATCTGATGTTTCGTGGAAATATTAGAGTCTACCGTTTTCTTGGAGATTGGTTGAATCTCTGAGAGGATATATAGAAGATGGGACAATTGAAATTTCTGGGTGCAATATAACATAAGGCCATTGGTAAGACTTTGTAGGAACAGGCATTAATGCATGTTCTATAGCATTTGAGGTGTTCGCTTTGGAAAAGAAATAACAGTTTCGGGACTGCATTACTTAACTTGCTACCAATGCGATGTGATTTAAGTGAGAAAGTACATATTTGAATCTGGAGTTCTAAAGGATGCAGCTATTGTGATGGGGAAGGCATGATGACAAGAGTGTGAGGTAGCTGCTCACATTGTGACTGTAGTCTGGAAGCAGAGAGTAGACAGGGAGAGCTAGGTGTCCAGACCTCACGGTTTACCACCAGGGTAAACTTCCTGTTTAATAAGCTTCCAAAACAGTGCCACCAGCTGAGACCAAGTGTTCCAGCACACAAGCCTTCAGGAGACACGTCACATTCAAACCACAGCAGAAACTTAGTGGGTAGATGGAAAACGTTTGTGCCCAAAAAATAAGTTATATAACGAAAAGTGTTCAAAGGAGCAGTCATCTTCCAAATTCTGGATTGTTATTGTTTCACCGTGGAAGAAATGCTACAGCAAAAGGAGCTTGGTTGGAGGTGGAGAGGACAAACTTGGTGACCACAGAGGCAAGAAAAAGTAGAGGTACTGAAGAGAAACCCAATCCAGCTTTATGCCTTCTGAAGTGGGCAGGAGGGGGAAAAAGTGGTGGCTAGAGATTTAGGGACCTGCTTGCCTTCCTTTTCTTCTTGCAGGAGTGAGAAGCATCTTGGACTTGGTCTTACAGTGTTAACACCCAGGCCAGGTCCTGGCACTAAGTACTCAATAAATGTGCACTGAGTTGAGACCAACTCTAAGTGAAAGTGAAAAGCCACGATAAGGAATCAGGATGCGATTTGGCAGGCAATGGGGAGCCGTTGACGCTTGTTGCTCAGAGGAGTGACATGTTCAGAAATGTACTTTAGAGACACTGGGTTGGCAGAATGCAGGGAATGATAACTGAAGCCAGAAACCGGCTGAGAAAATCAGCTCCGGGTCTCAGCACCATTCAGACAAGCAGCTTGCAGGTAAGCAGCAGGCAGCAGGATCCCCATGGCAAATCCCTGCCTTGGAAGAAAAGTATCAAATTCCCTGCAGTTCTTTCTTTCTTTCTTTCTTTCTTTCTTTCTTTCTTTCTTTCTTTCTTTCTTTCTTTCTTCTTAAGGTCAAGGGAGGTAGGCTAGGGAAATAGCTCTGGCGCTGAAGTGCCTACTTTAAAACCATGAGGACCTGAGTTTGGTCCCCAGAACCCACGTGAAAATGCCTCACAAGCTGAGTGTATTATAAGTGTATTATATACACTTATAATCCCCACCCTGGGGAGGTGGAGCTGGGTGGATCATTGGGGTCTATTGGCTAGCCAGTCTAGTTTGCTTGGAAATGTTCTGGTCCAGTGAGAGATCCTGTCTTAAATCAAGGTAAATGGTGCCTATTTACCCAAGTACCCAAGTTTGTCCTCTGGCCTCCATGTGCACCTCTATATGTGTTTATAGACTCTCCCTGCCATTTGTACCCCCTACACAAAAGAGGAAAGTGAATATAAATTCTTAGGTGACTTCTTGTTATACAAACAGAAGAGGTAGGTATTGAGACTCCAAAGCATGACTTCCTAGATACAGAGAAGCGATAGTGTCACAGATTTTCAAAGGACAAGTGGACAGTTTTAGTTACAGAGAAAGATGAGCCCATTTTTGGCTTTGAGTCAAATGTGAGCTGCCGGTGGGACATTAAAGAGCACTGAACCATGGTGTGCCAAGAGAAACCAGGAAGGTAAGATTGGAGAGGTAATACCAATTCTGGGTCCATCTGTGTGGACTGCAGATCCCAATGCTTCGAGAACATGTGAATGTGAGTTTGAAGACTAGGTAGAAGGGAAAGGTTTGGACACTGGCTTGTTTGTGTAGCTATTTCCTCTGAATAGAAACCAGCCTGGAGGGAAGAGGATGGCTGCGAGGCTCGTCAAGTGAACAAAAACTCAGAGGCTCTGAAAGCTCTTGAAACAAACCCTCAAGGTTACACAGGAAATCATAAAGCAGTAATACTTGCTGGGGAGAGAGTGAGGGAGAGAGGGACAGAGATGGGGAGAGGGGAGGGAGGCCAACATAGACAGACACACACACAGAGACAGAGAGAGAGAGACACAGACAGACAGACAGACACACACACACACACACACACACACACAGAGAGAGAGAGAGAGAGAGAGAGAGAGAGACAGAGACAGAGACAGAGACAGAGACAGAGACAGAGACAGAGACAGGGACAGAGACTGTCTAATAACTGCATGACTTCAAAGTCATGCTGAGCTCCAAGGATGCAGCCTTCATGGGCCCTCACTCATGGCAGAGTGGTCCATCTGTTGACACAAGTGCCTTTGAGTAAGCCATGTTCCTGCATGTAACCTGTCATCTAAACTCCAGCAAGTGACCCCAATAAACTCATTGCTTCTCCAAGATAGACTTGGGTGCAATTGCATTTTTGATCTTCTGTCATTTGGTCTTCTGATGTTTGTTCACGTCTCCCCAGGAAATGTCACTCAATGGTCTACATCTGCAGACAAATACAATTTTTTCATGACCTCTCAGAGAGAATGGGGCTCCTGGAAATCATATCTTGGTGTGGCTGATATTGCTCCCCTTAGGGATTGGATCTGGACAGGGTTATGCCTGAGAGGGGTCTCAAACACTCACAGGTTCATTCAAAGGAAATTTTTCCCTGACTCTCTTAGCTCAAGCTCAAAATCAGAGTTTAATTTTGGAGGAGGTAATTTCCAAGCCAAAGGTGTAGGTAGGAGAATAAAAACATACACAAGGCTTCTCTGTGTGTAACAAATGAATGTTTCTTCTAAGACAACAGAGCCCCCCCTATTTTTGCTCGTGGTGTGTTTTATTTGGTTTTGTGATATGCTTCCAAACTCCTTTCAGTAATGAAGTATACAAAAGGGCTGGGACTTTTCCTGAATCAAAATGACAACCACAGGTGACTATGTAAGTTTCTTCCTTTTGTCACTTAACACTGTGACTATTGTAGAGTATATGTTCAGGGGATCTGTTGAATAGACAAATGGCAGGTTGAAGGAACCTTCTTGATTTCACCTTTTTTCTGTCAATGGCACTGTATTGACACAAATGGCAAAGGAAACACAGAGGAAACTCTACTCTGGTATGCTCCCGTAGGCTCCAGTTCTGAAGGAGGCCCTCTGGTGCAAAGATGGCTCAGGGTTCATGACCAGCAAGGATGACATAAAGACCTCAGTCTTTAGCTCAGACATGGCAAGGTCTTTGTATCCACCTTTCTTCTTTTCATAAGCTCAGGTTTTGAACATACCTACCCACCAAGTCCTACCCAGTGGAGGTAGTCCACACTGGGGCAACCACAGCGCAGTCAGGACATCCACATATATTTTACTCCAGCACTCCAGCATTCCAGTATTATTAGAAAGCTAGTATCTTTTTGTTCCCTAGAGACCATTTGAAGATATGAGGAAGGATCACCCATCAGATAATGTCAATAGCAAATCACTTTTGATCAATTATTTGCATGGGACATTCTAAAAAAGACTCCACATCCAATATCTCAATACTCTTCCTTATCATTCAGTAGAGGAAGATAACCCCTCTCATTGTTTAACACATAAGTAATAAAATATGGTCCAGGGAAGTGAGTTCACATCCCTTTGGTCACATAGCAAGTTAATCCTTCAGGCTTTGGAAATGCATTCTTAGGCATTGCAATAAATATTAGACACATGTTTACAGGTAAATTTAGTACTGCATGACTTAGTTATTTTATATTGCTATTTTAGGGTTGATATTGCCTTGATAAACATCATGACTAAAAGCAACTTGGGGAGGAAAGGGTTTGATGGGGGAGGTCCTTCTGTGTATATGTTTTTCTTGTTGGTTTATAAATAAAGTACTGTTGGCCAATGAAGAAGCAAGTTAGGTGGGACTAGGAGTCAAGGAGGATTCTGGGAAATGTAGTAAAGAAGGTGATCCAGGCAGGAAGTGACATAGCAGGCAGACTCAGAATATAAGCAGGGACAAAGAGGAAGTCACTCTTTTGCTCTTGTGCTTCCTCTTTCTCCTGCTCTCTGCTCTGGAGCCGCCATGTGATCCCGGGAGGAGGATGCCAGCAGAAGGTGTCCTTGATAAGATAAGTCTTATAAAATATATAGATTTATGATAATTAAGACTGAGCTAGCATATAAGAAATATTAGTCAATTGGCCAGCAGCATTGTAAGCTAATATAAGACTCTATGTGTTATTCTGGGCGCCCACATGGTGGCAGGGCTCAGGCGGATGGAGTAAAGACTTATCCTTACAAGGGTTTGTTTGGCTTACACTTCCATATCACTGTTCATCAGCAAAGGAAGTCAGGCCAGAAACTGAAACAGGCAGGAACCTGGAGGCAGGAACTGATGGAGAGGCCATGGAGGGATGCTGCTTACTAGCTTGCTATGGCTGGCTCAGCCTTCTTTGTTATGTAGCCTAGGGTCCCCAGCCCACGGGTGGTCCCACCCACAGGAGGATGGGTCTTCCCACAGCAATCACTAAGAAAATGCCCCTTGGGCTTGCCTTCTTTCAGCCATCTTTTTTGTTTTTATTTGTTTGTTTTTTTGAGACAGAGTTTTTCTGTGTAACAGCCTTGGTTGTCCTGGAACTCACTCTGTAGTCCAGGCTGGCCTCAAACTCACAGAGATCCCCCTGCTTCTGCCTCCTGAGTACTGGGATCACAAGTGTGAGCCCTCATTGCCCAGCACCTGCAGCTTATCTTACTAAGGCATTTTCTCAGTTGCATCTCCCTCCTTTCTATTGACTCTAGTTTGTGTCAAGTCTGTATATAATTAGCCAAGCAGCTATTAAATGTACTAGACTCAAGTTTTCTTTTTCTTTTAAAAATGAGTTAAGATGTAGAGCTGGAGATACAGCTCAGTGGTTAACAGTACTTTTTGTTCTTGCAAAGGTCCTGAGTTTGGTTCCTCAGCACTCACATGGTAGCTCACAACCACCTTCAACTCCAGTTCAAGGGAATTTGATACCTTCTCCTGACCTCTGAAGGACCTGGGGCCATGTGTGATGCTCATATGCACATGTAGGCAAAAATTCATACACATGAAAATAAAATAAATCTATAATCTTTTAAAAATATATTAACTTCCCATATGAATAGGGTCCAGTGTGATATTTGTATATATGCACAGAACATATACTGATCAAATCCAGTTTTTATTAATAAATTAAAAAATTACATAACCCATGATTATTGAATAAAAAAGAACCTACACAGAGCAACATCAAGACACACAAATGTTTTTATTGTTGTCCGTTTTTTCTCCCATCATGTTGGTCTTTTGGAGAAACTCATTAAGGATGCTCTTGTGCCAAGTTTGGTCCAGTCAATTCCTCTTTTCCCTGATTTGTTGTTGATCTACATTATGGCTTTTTTCCTGACAAGAGGAGGGGGGAGTTGGGGAGCTTTCACCAGTTGGGTTGAGGAAGGTACATCTTGAAGGTGTGCCATATCCATGCTCATTCATAAAACAAACATTTATAGAGCTTCAGCAAGAACTGGGTGGTGGCAGCCACAGCAGTAGGGACTTGGCAGTTGGTTCATTAGAAGCTGAAGTGAAGCCCCCCCCCTGGAGGCCAGCAGGGAGTGGGGCTGGAGCTAGGGGGGGTAGTGCAAAGGCCAGCTGGCTCTCCAGCAACAAAGTCAACACTGCCCCAGATGTCTGCCCTGGGGTTGAGGCCATTAGCTACAGTTTACCTGCTCACTTCATTTTTCAAAATTAGCCAGAAAAGCCTCCTGCGGAAACACAATAGGCAGAATTTCTCAGCAGGGGTAGAAAGAAAACAAAGCATATCTTTCCATGCACTTGTTTGGAGTTTTTAAGTGTCCCCTAGAGCTCTGGAGGCTTGGCAGACAGGATTCTGATTGCTCCCACATGGGAATCTGTGTGAGCCCCACCTTTCTTTTCCCTCCCAGATGCACCCCAGTAAAGGCCAGACTGATGTCCCATCCTTGTCCCCAGTCTTGCATGAACAGCTCTGAATCCAGAGAGACACTAGCTGCTTCTCTTCTCTCCCTCTCCCCCTCCATTCTCCCCAGAGTATATTAGAATTTAAATTCCTGGGTTGACTGTGAGAGTTGCTCTGGAGACTGGAAGATGGTATTAGCTTTCAACCACCTGATTTAATCTCTTCTCTCACTCCAGTCTTCCTGAGCCGATGTTCAGACAAGGCAGAGGGCAAAGGGGAAAGGTGAGAAGGTTAAACACTTGTCTGCGGCAACATCTTTTCCTTGGCTGTGCTGAGAGCCTGACCAGACAGGAGAGGTCACAGAGTTGGTAGAATGGTGAAAGATGTTCTGTCTGTCTGTCTCTTGGTTATTTGTCTAGCACAGTTTTAGCTTCAGTGGGAGAAATGGGGACAGCAGAAGGAAGGAGGGAATGCCATGTTGAAAAGGAAGTAAGATCCAAATTATAAGTGGGATATAAGGCTGTACAGTTGAAACTGTTAGGCACAGTGTGTATATTTTACCCTACTAAAGCTCTTTCTAGATTATAAATCAATCAGAAACTTAAGCATACTTGCAGGAGAAGAGCCTCTACTTCAAGCACAGCCTTGGTGGAGACCAGGTTTGTGGATTTCATCTTTGTGGAGTCTAGAAAATAAAACCAAGGGGTGCCAGGAGTCTGGAAACTGTTTAGTTTCGATGTTATATTCGCATGATTTGGTTGTTAGTCACACATACACAGGGGCTTTTGCCTGCACCCTCTCCAGTGAAGTTCGTCCTCACAGACAACTCCATCTCCTTCCTGGTAGGTTCTGAGTAATCCTTGTTGCTGGAGAAGCTAAAAAGTCAGAGAGGCGAGCCTGCAGCTGCCCTGGAAAAAGTGTTCCCAAGGCCATTTGTGGACAGGCCATCACCAGGGCCTCCACTCCATGTCTGAGCTTCTCTTCCCACTGTGTGCATGTTGACATTTGTAAAATCCACCGTTCTCATCCTAACTGAGAAAGTGGGTAAAAGATGTTACGATCTTTCTCTTTTAGCCCTTCCCCATGGTCTACCATATTCCAAGAGCTTCCTTCCTGAGTCACTGTTGGCTCTGGAGGTCTTTTGAGACCATTTTGGACAGTGTGTTAGGCTGTATAACAGACCTGTAAAGACACCAGTTCCTAATCCTTAAGACCTGAAAGTACTCCCTTTTCAGGAATGTCTTTTCCTATGTGACTCATTTGAGGATTTGTTAAGACTGCCTTAGTATTTAAGTGGACCTTAAATTTGATCACAGGTAACTTTGTAAAAGAGAAGCAAAAGATAATTTACTAGACACAGAATGGTATATAAAGATGGAGGCAGAAATTTGAGGAAAGCAGCCTTCAACCAAGGGACGCCAGAGGCCACGAGACCAAACCTGCCTTATATAAGCTGACACCTAGACTGGACTAGGTAACATTATGGTGAGCTTCTGCGTCCTCAAGCCAGAAGGAAATTCATTTTTGTTGTTCTAAAATGCCAAGTTTGTGGGATGTATTATAATAACCACATTCAACGTGTATAGGTAGCAATATTTAGTGCCTGGTGCAGAGGCTGGGCCTTGGTCAGGCCAGAAGAGAGGCTGAGACCTATGACAGGTGCAATCAAATAACACCAATAGTTCTAAGAGGTAAACTGTGGCTGGGCTGGAAAGATGGCTCAGCAGGTAAAAACGCTTGCTGCCAGGTCCGATGGCCTGAGTTCAGTTCCTGCAATCCATGTGACAGAAGGAGAGAACCAACTCCTGAAGTTGTCCTCTGACTTCCACAAATGAGTTGCACCCTGTGTGCACATCCCCCAATACATAATCTAGAATAGAGCAGATAACTATGGAATCATAATGTAACATAGGAGATATTTACATCTTGCTACCCTGAAGTGGAACTGGCAGCAAGGTCAGAGTTTCTGTGATATAAGAAGGACTCTATTAGTGGGTCAGTCTTCATTAGTACAGGATTGCCCAGCTTGCCTTGGGCATCTATATCCACCTGTTGGGTGGATGTGGGTGAGAGAACAGAAATTGAAATGGGGTACTCAGCAAACCCAATCTATCACGTCTCCAATGTGCTATTGGTATAGTTTAGTCATGTTACACCTGCCTCGGGGTAAGGTATCTGGTATTCTAGTTTCTGACTGAGTAGCTACATACCATCAATTTATATGTATGTGTGGCACTTTTTATAAGTATAGCATTTGTACATATTAGTTGGGTATAATATAATGTTCTGATCCATGTACATGCTGTGTACTCTAACAGTTTTCTATCATAGAGAAGGTGCATAAACTTTTAGTGGACGATTGATCAGAGCCCCAACAAAAGGAGAAAAACAGCTACAAAGGCAAAGTGACTTAAGTAAGAATACATAATAAGTACATATAATATGTAATACAATTCAATCTGAATCCATACCATTTTTACTTAAAATCTGGTGTAAGATAATGGGAAGTAAAATACCAAGTACATATGAAGTTTTAATATAGAGAATATAAAGCAAGTGTGATTTTATCATTCAGTGAGAGAAAGCCTGGCATGCAGACAACTTGAACTGCTGGAAAAATAAACCCTAACCCTGGAAACAGCAAGTATATGGTACAAGTCTAACTTCTTTACTTACTTGGGGACCTAGAACGTATTTCACTGTCTCTGAGGCTCTTTTGCTTATTTTTGGAAACATGAGAATTTGCATAGGTTTTTCAAACCCTGGGATACAAAGAATATATAAAGAACACACACACACACAACATACAACCACACATATATACCAAACAACCATACACACAACACACAGTTACACAACCCTATACAACCACACACACAACACAAAGCTACACAACTACATACACACAAAACACAGCTACACAACCACACATACACATATCACAAATATTCCCCACATGTATAACACACACCCACACAAATTAATAATATAATATAAAAAGCTGGAAATGTTGGTAAATGAAGTTATGTTCAATGTTATATAAATATGATATAGGAGGAACATGCTATCAAATGGGCACATTTTAAAAGTGACAAATGGTACTTACAGAGAAGAACAGATAAATCCAACAGTTTAAAATCACCTCAGTGAACACATTCAACACAAGAACTGATATAGCTGAAGATAGGCTCCATGACATGGAAAATCTATGAAAACAAGTTGACCGTGGCTCAAATCCCAGCAAATGACCAATGCCAGTGAAAAGCAACTCACAACTAAGGAGCCAAAGAGGAGTGCTCAGTAAAATATAAGGCCAAGTCTAGGACCAGATACCCAGAAACAGGACTAGGGCTGTATCTGAGAGCTGCAACCTCATGGATGTACTCCTGCATCCTAGTGGATCCATACTTTTGTGGATCCTGGCTCTCGGGTTCTTGTGGCATCCATTTTTCTTCTCTACCATAAGGTCATACAGTTGCTTTGATTTCACTAGATGCTATTGAAAGATGAAAAAAACTGTTCATAAGCAGCACACTATTTAATTATTGCTAAATATGCATCTGTAACTTGTTTTAAAATGAATTGATACTACTAATAAATATATATATGTACATCCCCTTCGCCAGGATGACTTGTAGTGATAGGGTTAAGATAAATTACTTAAGACTGGGTAGTAACCCAGTGAAAATCAGGACCCTGATTACACTGGGAGCTCATAAATCCTTCCCTCCCTCACCCACTCTTGCAGCTGGAAAAGGCTCTCAGGAGGTTCCACGTGTGTAGGGAAATTACTTGAATCAATCGAGTGTGTCTCTAGGAACAAATCCCAAGATGAGAAGGTGACAATTCTGTCCCATTCACCTTTGGTGGCCTATTTTCCCCCCATGAGAAGGTCAAGGTGTGAAAAACAAGGCCTTGTCTTCTGAATTTGCAACCATACACTTGGTCAGAAAACCCCAAAGCCCCACTTCCCACCACATCCTATTGGGACTGACATCTCCTCACTGAGCTGTATTTGCCTTCATGCCTCAGAAAGCAGAGAAATCATAGCCAAAGCTTGAGCTGACAAATGATCATAAAACCAAAGAAATCTCAGGCAGGATTTGAGCTTGACCTTAGAGCTGTTGGTCAAGTCAAAGATATATTTTTAATGTAAATTTTCCTAGTAACATGAGCTTGGGGTTTATGCTGGCAAAACAAGCTTCCTAGGGGCCTTTTTCCACCCTGTGTTCTCTGTGTACACTTCTCCTTTGTAGACACTTTTTTTCTTTCTGTTTAAGTACAAACTATTTTATGTTCCCTAAAACAGTCATCAACCTGAGGGCTTTTTCAAACCCAACATAAAAGAATATAGAGCAGGTTTGAGAGCTTGAGTTAAAGTCCTCAGGAATGGTCTATAGTGGATATATTTGTAAGTTTGATTCTAAACTATGTGAACAAGCAATAGTAAATGTCTGGTTATTTGTACACAGTGCATTCTATAGCGAACTTTTTATATAGCATAGAATGAGGAATATTAGAAATATACATATATTAAATGTGAATATATATACTCATAATCTTGAACAATTGTGAATATCAAGTTTAAGAGTATCATAGTTATTATACTGAGTAATGTATTTGAGCTTCCTGGTAACCATATTTAAAAGGAAGAAATTTATTAAAATGGAGGAAATAGATTGAGCCATAAGGAGAAATAATGTTTCCATTTGGTTTTATATATTTTCCACAGCTACAGTTGAAAACATGTATGTTTCCTGAAACCTTCTAAAAGGCCATTGATAGGTGATACGGAAAGTGTCATCCAGAGCAGCGTGGCCACCAAGTGAAGACTGAATGTAAATGGCTATTGATAAAACAGTTTTAATACTAGGTAAAGAACTTGGGTGTGTGGCAGTCACTCCATATATGTTAATTGAACTGTTGAAGAGAGTGGGGAAACAGTTGAAAATGTCTATTCTATTTACAGTTGTGATAGCCCCTCACAGTAGTGCCAAGAACAGAACTCCTGGAAAGGCTATGGGGAAAGCCAAATTTGGGGTGTTTGGAGAAGGGAGCATGGCCTTAGAAATTGATACATTTGTGCCAACAGGTTTTTACAGATGTTAATGTAAAGAGAGGAAGCAGAGAGTGTAGGGGAAGCTGTAGCCACGCCTACTTAGGGGCTGGCTACAGGTGTGCCTGACCACGCCCTCGCAAGCTTGTGCGGGCGTGGTCAGGGGACGTAGGGTGACTGCGTTTTTGCTTTCGGTTTCTCTTTTGGGCTTGTGTACAGACCACTGCCATGCGGACTGGCTAGGTCACTCTGTAAGTAAGGCTTTTCCCTATTAAATACCCTTATTTTTCTACCTGACTCCGTATTGGTAATTTCCCACTATAAGAGAGAAAGAATTTGGGAGCATAAATGCCTTTGGTAAGTAGAGATGTACACAGATGCCATTCTGGATGCATTTACAAATAAAACAGAGATAATGTTGCCTAGATGAAGGAAAAGGAAGAGGTCATGGGGAGAACTGGGGATGTTCATCTGGTTTAGTAGCATCCCTATGACTGTGTGTAGCAGTGTGTTGACAAGTATATGATCTTCTGTAGGAATTGTTGTGAGCTCTACCTTGAGATGCTATGGGGACAATAGCTGGAAAATGAGTTCTGTTGCTTCCTGCCTCCGAATCTTTCCTCTGTAAGAGGAAAAGCTTTCCTCTGTAAGAGTCCAGTGATTTAGAGATAGCAATGATTCACTCTTTCACAAAACTACATTATAAAGTATATTATCAGGAAAAATTCACTTAAAACGGTAGGTTCCTTGGGCTTTGGTTTGTATGCTCACCCTTGTCAGCAACTTCAGAGTCTGAGGATAGCATTAAATTCTGTTCAAAGATGGTACTACTGGCATTGATAATCCAAATATGACTACTTGTATTAAAGGCATGACCCAATGCAGAGGACAAACCTTCTGTTATTCTGAGTATGAGGAAAGGATAAGCAATACCTCCCTTCTCACTTGTGGGAAAGCTGTCTGTTCTCATCACTGCTGCTGACCCTGTAAAGTAGGTTTTAATATTACAATCTTCAGACAGGCATGGTGGTGTACATCTTGAGAGGCAGAAGCAGGCAGGTCTCTGTGGGTTAAAGGCCAGTTGAGTTCTAGTTCAGACAAGGCTACACAGGAAAAGCCTGTCTCAAAATAAACTAAAATTCTTTACATGTGACTATGAGCAGGGTGCAATTGCAGATAGCTGACAGTTTAACAAAAGGCAGCATTTATCTATCTCATGTTTTCTTCTTCTGTTTGTAATGGGCGATGCACAGCTTCCTGGATCAGTTTTATGAAAATACAAATCTCTTGGAATGTATCAGAGCATTGCACTTAGTAGGTGCTCAGCAGGGGGCAGTGTGACACAATGGTTAAAAACATAGACAACATGCTGTCCCGAGGCCCTCCTCTTCCTCTGCAACATGAGATTGATCAGTCAGTTATATAAATCCTGGATGAATTGAATTATATAATACACACTTATCTTATGCACAAAAGTGTCCAGTGAATAATAAATTTTAAAATTACAATTATATAACATCTCTCTTCAACCTAGAGCTCTCATCCTAGCTCCAGACCGGACTGTCTTTGTCTAGGAGGTCAGAAAGGGACTCTAACTAAAAGATCTAACTCTTAAACCTAAGTTGTGGCTGTTTGGAGCTCTTCATTGGGCATCTGCCTAGCATGTCTTGCAGTAATCCAGAATCCAATTCCAGAGAATATTCTTAGTTATTTAGCATTTTCCTCTCTCCACCCCTGTACACCAGGTTAATCAGAGTTCTTCCAATAAACCTAAATGGCTCCTGAAGCTTCCCATTTTTCCTCAGTTCCCACACCCTCCACAGGTGATCCGAGTGGCCCATCCTTGTTGACACCCATGGCTGTTTCCACATGGCTAAAGACCACTCTCCCAAGACAAAACTTCTAGGACAGATGCTCATGGCTTGAAACCAATCACCATATCCCAGAACACTTGGGATGGAAGTCAGATTATTCTCAGCTTAATCCTGCTCCACCCACCCCACTCCACCCCTTTTCTGAACTCCACGTATTGCTGATCTGTTTCAGTTCCTTAAAAGGCTACTGATTCTATGGGTCACTGAGATTTAGCACCAGCTGGGTCCCCTTCCCTGTCACACCCAGTTTGGCCTGGTTACTCCACCCATCCTTCAAATGTGTTGCTTCCTCAGGGGACCTTTTCTGAAAGGACTCATGGCCCTTCTCATAGTGTCTTTACCTATCTTTTTGTGAATACTCATCACTATAAGAGATATATGTATTTTAAAACGTATTTGAGTCGCTTCTGTTTCCTCTTCAAGATTCACAGAACAGAAGTGAGAGATAGGGACAGACCTATTTTGCCTCTCCTTTGCATTCATACTGTCAAGCACAATGATATATATATATATATATATATATATATATATATATATATTGTGGGAAATTACCAATATGGAGTCAGGTAGAAATATAAGGGTATTTAATAGGGAAAAGCCTTACCTACAGAGCAACCTAGCCAGCCAGCATGGCAGCGGTCTATCCAGCAAGTACCAAAGAGCAACCGAAAGAGAGAGCGCAGTCCCATGCAAGTCTTGCTCTACATCACCCTGACCACACCCTCGCAAGCGTGGTCAGGCACACCTGTAGCTAGCCCCTAAGTAGGCGTGGCTACAGCTTCCCCTACAATTCCCCTTTTAGTCTAAAAGAGGATTAAAACTTAACAGTGTAAAGTATCCAAAATTAACAATAATAAAGGAAAATATAAAAAAATACAACAATCTGCTTATGTCACATCCTAACTATCTATGTTAACTAAACCCTAAAGTTATCTGAGAGAGGTATCCAAGCCTGAACACCTCCTTCCAATTCCAACCATAAACAATAGGAAGCTATCCCTAACTAGGTATACACACTATCCTAAGTGACAACAATGGGGGTAGGGGGCATAGCATCCTCCAAGTTACTTCCTGCTGAAATGGGATGATGACAGCCTTGTGGGGTCCTGTAGGAAGAAAATGATAGTATAGTGAAAGTCTTGAATGGACACACCTACTTAGGGGCTGGTTACAGCTTCCCCTACACACACACACACACACACACACACACACACACACATATATATATTCATCTTCTCCCTCTCTTCCTCCCTCCATCCCCCCATATGTGTATTGAATATGTGTGTGTGTGTGTGTGTGTGTGTGTGTGTGTGTGTGTGTGTGTGTGTGGTGAGCAATCATCTCTTATATTTCAATACTTACCTCATATTTTTCACTTATTACTTCACTCCTTCCTTTCTATAGATATTTGATCTCCAGAGAAACTGAATATTCCATTATGCCTTTAGTGATTTAAGCCCACTGATAATTGGGAAACAATTACCATTGCTATGGTTGCTGTTCAGAAAAAGCCAGCCCAGGATTCAGGCTTAGCATTTCTTAACCACTTGAAGATCTTAGACTCTTAGTATGGGAGAAAGTGAGAGAGACCTTGGTTTCCAGAAAAGAGAGAGAGAGAGAGAGAGAGAGAGAGAGAGAGAGAGAGATGAAGGGGTGAGAATATTAACTAATTAGCTAAATGAGTCAGCAGATTTTTCTTATGTGATTCAAGCTGGGCCCTGGTCAGAAGCTATCCACTAAGACAAAAACTACCAGGTGCTATGTTCTAGCAAGAGGCAGGGACCAGGTAGAAGCACCTGGCCAGACAATGTCTCAAGCAAATTATGTATAATATATAGGATAGCCAGTGGCTTAGGAGGTGGTCGATGGTAACAAGTTGATATTTGGGATGCCTGGATTCACTGGGATGTTGCAGATCACCATGTAAGCATCATCCAGACTGGCAGAATGTCAGGTTGAAGGCCGTTTCTATCCCCATATACATAAACTTTGCTATGACTTCAACATTGATCGTGACCAAAGTTTTCCACATTCAGTGTACAAATAGATCCCCTGGGGATCTGGTGAACACCTGGTCTATAGAGTGTCTCTCCTGATCCTGGAGCAGGTGTTCCAGTGGCTTGTCCAGGCCAGATGATCCAATTATGATCTGAAACACAACCCAGATGGACAAGTTTGTTTTCATTTTTCTTCGTTGCTCTGTGACTGGAGTGCAATGTGAGTCTCTCCCTTCATGTACTATAAAGGCACATCAATCTTACATAGCAGGAAAGCAAACTGAACCACCATCCACCTTAAATGTACTTGGACTAAGTAAGGGGCTCCTGAGGCCTGCTGGTGTCCAGAACCAAGAACTGCTCCTGAATGTGAGGGTGTGTACAGCATCCATTGGTATCCACTCACAAGTTGAAACAAAGTTGAGGTTGGAAGAGAATAAACATAGAAGGTCCAGTTGGAGCAAAATATCCAGAAGACCCAATGACTGCTCCCTCACCCACAGATACAGTCACTTAAACACCATATCAGCTTAACAGAGAATACATTTTCCATTTTTATTTCCTTTCATATTTGCAAAAACCAAGACCTGAAGAGATCAAGAAACGGAGCTCAAGTTGACCATCTGGTGAGGATGATTGGAAAGAACACAGATTTAGAACCTCGTATACCCCTCTAAATCTGCAGTACTTAACCTGGCTGCACTGCAAAGCTTCCAAACAAAATTCCATAAAAATCAGCATTTCCCGATCCCCAGTAATACTCACTTCAGTTTTACTTTTTTTTTTTTTAATGAAAGAAAACAGTATGCTTTAAAGTGCATTCAGAGTGTGGTACTGTTTTCTAGTTTTGGCTCTCAGTTAATAGAATTTATATCCACCTCTAGAAAGTAAGTAAAATATTCAAACCAAGCCCTACAAATGCTTTGAGGATAAGGCTGTATTTTAGAGCAACACAGAACCCAGGACTAGCACTATCTGTATTCTTTGCACTGGGATTCTATGTAACAAGAACTATGTAGTGTTTGCCATGAGCTAGGAGACATTGCTATATATAACACTTTAGAAACACTACCTCCTGCCACCTTTTAAGAATGCCCCCAAAGTAGAAAGAAATATCATGCCCTGTTGTGTAGATGAGAAAATAAGATTCTGAGTGCCTAGATAACTTGCCATGTCACATGGGGCTTAGCTCTAAACTCAGGCACTATGTCACTATACAGGCCACACCTATGCAAGTCTTTTCCACACTACAAGGGTTGGGAACAGCAGAAGCAGAAAGAGTTTTGTAATCCATATTAGACAGTGATGCTCAGTGAATGGGATTTGGGGAAATGTAACTCAGCAGTAAATGTCATGGATGAATTTTTATATGGTAAAACATGTTAATCAAAATGAAAGATTCTACAGGCAAGGAAGAGTCCTTCCTTTGCTGGTGCTCCAGGTGCATCCTGGGTGCATGCAGGTCAGTGATGGGGGAGTCTGGAACATGAAGCTGAGATAGAGGCTGTCATTTATGAGTGTCTGTGATCCTGAGATCAGACTCCAATCCTCCAGCACTCCATCAGCAAGTGAGGGATTGATCATTTACAGTTACACAGTGAGGAATTTCCAGGAATGATTTCCCTGTAGCATTTTAATAAGTAATCTATAAATAATAATTTATCGAAGTTGCCCACCATGTTCGAAAAGAAAGAATATATTAAAGAAGCCTGGCTAATTGAAGCTGGCAGTTAAGTTCCCTGAATCGAAACCAATCAGTTTATGTACATGACTTTAAGGAGTTGGGATGAAAATTGCTCATTATGTTCCAACATCCCGATACCCAAAGATCCAGATGTTTCACAAAATATTGACAAGGCCTTCCAGGAAACCTACGTGCAACACTGAGTTTAAAATGTTCTGATCCAATTAAAAATAAATTGGATCAGAAAGAGCAGTACTTCTCTTTCCCTGGGAGCTGAAGAATCTTGAAAACTGACAGCTGTGTGGCCCACATCAGCAGGATTGCTGGTTCTAAGTCAGATGGACACACAGCTTGAGTTGGCAGTGACTGTGCTCATTTCCTCCTTAAACTGCCACACTTTGGACAATCAGTCCTATAGGCACCATAGTGATCAGACCAACAGGGCTCCACACAATAGAACAGCCATGAAGAATGGTGTCTTTCTGGTGGTGAGAGAGAACAGGGTCCAGAAGGCAGAATGGGGGCCTGAGGCGAGTCTTTTCACCATTCCCCTAGGCACCCCTTCTTCTCTTGTGGTTGAGTGATTTCTCCCAGCTTGTTTTACCCTCAGCTTGACTTGTAATGGGCATGTGAGGGTTAAAACCCTCTGATCATTCTTTTCCTGTATAAGTCTCCCCCAACTTGCCAAACTTCACTACTCTGGGATAGTTGAGGTCAAAGCCTCCAAAGTGAAACATCTGATGTATGAAGTCCTCTGAAGGCTTTTGCCTCAGCAGACTTGACAGTTCAGAAGGGCTTTCTAATCCTTCCTTGGGATTTTATAACAACATTCTGGGGCCTTTGATGAGTAAATCATAAGCAATGTTTTTAATACTCATGGGAGTTCTGTGAGGTCATTATTACAATGTTTAACTGTTCACAATTAAACAAAATAACAAGATGAAGCAATTTGGTCAAGATGCCACATGGAGCATATGCCATGTCAAGATTGTTCACCTAAGAAATCAGCCATAGGGTCCTGACCAGTATTTCAAGGCAGAGCACTGGGTGCAGTTCACCAGAAATTTCTGTTGGGTTGAGTGGGAGGAGAGAAGAAGAGGTAGGAGATGCCCCCTCTGTCTTGTGGGTCAGTTTCAGGCATGATATGCTACAAGCCCAAGCAACATGGACCAAAAGAATGTGGAAGTGGTCTGAGAGTTACAAAGATATTGGGACCACTCAAAATAAAAGATATTTTTTAAAGAAAGGCTTTAAAAGATTTCTAAGGAAAGGGGTTGGTTTTGAGGTATGATTCTTGGAAAGACAGGAATTAGGAAAGAATTATCTGGCAGAATTAGGAACTTCAAGAATAGCTCTGATCTGGGGAATGAACAGCAAGTTCTAGTTCCCAGGTGAGGCTTTAACATGGATGCTGGGAAGTTCACATGCTTTGATGGGATATCTGTGGGGTCCCCACCTCGGCTGTCTGCTCATTACTTCCCACTGAAGTTTTTTTTTTCCCCTGTGTTCTATTCTCCACCATGGCATTGTCAGAGCCTGGTGTTCTTCTACAATGGTTCTCCCCATGATTTTCTATCATATTTTATTTTAGTTTTTCCTGTGCTGTGATTAAATATTCTGCCAAAAGCAACTTAAGAGAGAGAGGGTTTACTTAAGCTAAAAGTTTTAGGTTACAGACTGCCGTGACAGGGGAGCCAAGACAACAAGCGCCAGAAGCTGCTAGTCCCCGATGAGAGCAATGGATTCATGATGCTAGTGCCTGCTCTCTTTCTCACATCTTCCACCCAGGTCCCACCCACAATTAAGATGGGTCTTCCTGCATCAATGTAATCAATACAATCTCTCATGGCATGCCCAGAGGCCCATGTCCCAAGTGATTCTAGACTTTGTCAAGATGACAGTTAGCACCAATTGTCACATATTGAAATAATGTTGATGCTTTCTTCATCTATTTCCATTGTTTACCTCAAAGAGCTTGTCTTTGTGGGAACCTTCTCTCCTACCCTGAGAGGGTTATTCCTCTCCACCACAGAGGTTAACAGCTTACACATATATCCTTAATCCAGAAGGGTATTCATAAAATAAACCACTGGGAAAGGGCTATCTAAGTTAGCATATTTGAGGCAGCAGTCAGGGTCAAAGACTGTGCACACTGTTCCTAGTCAAGACTGCAGTGTATCAATGAGGACAGCTTGAAGGATCTCAGAAGGAAGGACCGCTAAGCTACAGTCACTGTCCTGATATGTCCATCAGAGCATCCATTCCACAACTCACAAAGACTTGAAATTTCAGACTTTAATCAATGGAAAAGGCTTGGAGTTGGTTTTTGGTTGTTTGTTTCTTTGTTTTGTTTTTGTTTTTATTTTGTTAAGCTTTCTTCTCAAGCGTCTAACATTTATGTTTCTTTGTGAAGATGTTTTTTTCCAGTCCCTGGAAATCAATGGAGAGAATTCCATTCATCCTGCACTAGGATTCTCATCCATTGAATACGCATGTACAACATTGGTAAAAATAAGACTGTCTGGCTCCCTGGAAGGTTGAGAGAAAGAGCTCATGTTCCAAAGAAATGCTTCCTTCTGTGTGGAAGCATCTACCATGTCTTCTCTGCTGTCTTGTCTGTGCGGTCTTCTGATATGAGGTAATTATTTTGCATTTGTTGAATTAGCTGAGGACACTGATAGTCTCAGGAAGATCTATTAAATGTCAACTTGTTCTTTTCTGATGCACTTAACCAGCAGATGCTGTCCTGAAATGTGCGTGTGATGGCAGAGCTATGGAAGGGGTTTGCAATAAACAGATGCAAGGAGAAATTTGTTATGAACATACAGAACCGCTCATGTTTCTCAATTATAAGTTAAAAGGCACAGCCTTGGGAGCTGGCTTTTCTTCACTTTGGGGAAAGTGTGACGTAATAATCCCTCATTCTTAAAAAATGAAGAGAAATGAGTGGTTTGCTCAGTTCTTGATATATGAAAAAAAGCCAACTTTAAAGTAACATTTTATTAGAACCATAAGTTTTGTTTAAGAAATTTTAAAATCCGGAGTTTATTTTCCTTTGGTGTTGCTAAGAGAGTCAATAGAAATTGAGATATTTTTTTCTTATATTTTTGCTCCCTTATTAAATACACTTTGGGTCAGATTCCTTACATAGGTGCAAAATAGGCTGGGGAGGGGAAAAGGTGCAGTTTGGTCCATTGACCTGTATCTCTCCCCTCAGGACTCTCTCAAACAGCTGTGAGGAAAACTAGGAGGGGGATAGGGGTAATTCTGCAGCTCATAGCCAGATGTTCATTTCAAACACACCCTGAACAACTTTTGCATGGTTTATTACATTTTCTGAAACCATTTTTCACAAGCCTGTTTTCTCAGCTGGGAAACTTCTGGTGTAGTCTTTTCAAAAAAATATTGCATTTGGCATTACAAGAAAAAAAGTTCTTTTGAGGCATTCAAAGGACAATCTGTTTGCCTTGGTCTTCAGAAGCCAGCTATAGGAATTTAGGAATCCCATGCCACCAGATTTTAAGTTCCACTCTGCATTCTGTTTGCAAAGGAACTCCAGAACTCCACCTACTTGGTTATTTTAATGGTCTGCCATCTTAGGTTGGCATAAAGTGACTGAGACAGGAAACCTGGTTGGAAAGAAAGAGGACCAGTGGAAGAATCCACCAGAACTCAAGCCAAACCAGAACTCTCCATATTGCCTTATAAATGCAGAAGTCTGTTTTTGCAGACCTCATACCTTTCTAGCTGCACCCACCTTCTGAGATGAAAATGAGAAGAGGTATTTTGAGTGCCAAGAAGACCTATAGAATCCCCTCTGCACTGGTGTACCATCCACCCTAAATTTCAGTCCCTGACACCAAAGGGAGCGGGTAGTAGAAGGCAGCTCCAGCTCTTCCTGAACTGGGTCTGCATAAGCATTGGCTCATTAACATCACACATGGATGGACAAGAGGCCCTTAGATTCAGGAAGAGTGGAAACTATTGCCTTCAATCATGCACCCATAGGATCTACTTCTACTCCCATGGTCACTTAGATGGCCCTGGTTAAACTGAGTTACAAAACAAAATCAAGAGTCATGAATCTTAGAAATGGACTTGTACTAATGATGAGAGATTGATAGACTGGGGGGAGTAAGAGATGATGGGGGAAGAGAGCAATATGAATATTTAATATGCACGTGTGAAATGATCAAATACCAAATTAACCAATAAAAACTAAAGCAATAACAAACAACGGGGGTCGAGAGATGTGATGCGTGGAAATGCCTCTAGAATTGTCAAATACACCACCATGCTCATTGTAAGTTACTTCTCTAAGCCATGCTTCTGAAACATCTGAGACAATAAAATAATGGCCCAGATCTCCGAGGACATCCCAGAGACACTGAGGAAGATAGCCAACAAACAGTTTGCAGTGCCAATCTTGCTGTTAGGAGGGGAACGTGGGCTAATGCCGGAGATTCAGGGGTCACCAGTTCAGTAGTATTAAACACACATAAGAACCCCCAAGACACAATAAGAGGGCAGAGGTAATGATAGGACCCAAAGCGACCACATTGGAAAAGATACCTCTATAGGGAGAAACCTACAAATTAAGTAGAACAAAACTAAGTGAAAGGACAAAAGAACAAGGCCAAGAAATAATTAGGGGTGTGTGAAAAATAACTCTGATAAACATAACACAAAAGTATAAAATTTAATGGGAAACAAACATTTCACAACACTGCATATTACCCTATGAAATGCTAGGAAATATGAGTGAAAAAATAAAATGTGCTGAACCTCTTAAGAAAAATAAGACAGAGTCAAAATCCATTGTCTCTCTGTGACCTTAGTAATTAGAGGAATAGCAGATCAAGTAGGTTATTTTTGCAAATCTCAGAAAAATAAGAAACAGGATAATTCCTCCCAAATTACTGCAAGAGATTCAAGAAATCAAAGCAGAGTTCATGTAGCAAAAGGCAGGAAATAGAGGAAACAATGGGAAAACATACAAGGCAGAAAACACAAAGTAAGACCCTAGCAGGAATTACTCACCACCGCCCTTGACTGTTAGCCCAGGTGCAATGCAGAAGTACATCTCTTGGAAGATGCAATTTTTAAAAGTGTCTCAGAGAGTTTCAAGGGAATGATCTGGATAGTGTGTATCAGAAACATGAAAATCAGAACAACAGATGTGTCAGTCTAAATATTCCAATGGAACTCCGAGTTGGCAAAAGATAGAAACAGGACAGGAATTAATTTATTTGGAGTTACATTCTATTATGGGTATGTAATTGTGGTATACTCCACTAGTCTAGAGAATTAAATAGATATGTAAATTCTTCTGTTGGTAATTCAAAGGGAAATTATGTTTGTGATGTTTCTATACACATTAGCCTCAACTGGACATACCCAGTAGACAAAAATAAATGAGGAGAGGTAAGGCTATTATTATCCTGATAGGACCACATCAAATATGTATCTCTATGCAATAAATGCTCAATTATTTAGCTCTGTTTCAGACTTTTACTTCCAAACACAGTGAAGCTTTTTTACAACTTCATTTGCTTTTGGGTATATTTTCCATACAGATATGAATTTATTGTACTTTCCTATGCTGCACATGGTTACAATTCTCTGGCAATGTTCCGAAAGTGGTATTGTAGAAGTGCTTTCATATATCATTATTTAGCTTTGTTCCAGAAGAATCTTTCAGGTTATTGAGTTATTGAGAGACTCCTTGAGACTCTCTAGGGGCTCATTTTCCAATACCAAGACATTCCCACCTTGATTAATAGAGTTTTTTTTTTTCTGGCAAACCTTGCATGATTCTCATCTTTTCATAACACTGTCTTCATCATCATCGTGTCTACTGTAATTGCCACGTATCAGCAGCCATGTAGAATGTGTCGCCTATATCACAAATTTTGTCCTAAAAACTTTTCATGGTGGACTCTATTAAAATTTCTATCTTTCTTATGAATAATTGAAGGAAGCTCATTCCCAACAGCACACAGTGAATGCGTCGTTTTCGAAACTTTCCACCATAGAGAAGTTTGTCCCCATTTTCCTCTAGGTCGCCTCTGTCTGGAGTCGATTTCATCTCCAGTGAGTGAAGTCCTGGGGACTTTCCCACCTTGCTCTTAGGATGTTTTGTCTTTTCTTACTGTTCATCATGGTCTTTTAAATTGTCATACAACAAGTGAGAGGGCTCACTCCCAGCTCTCTTGGATTGGGAAAACAGACTTAAAGCGCGAGTCTTAAGGCTGCCCTTCCTGTGGTTCTGGGGAACGAAGTAGAGTGTCATGCATGCAGGACAGGTGTTTTGTCACAGATGTCACTGAGCTGCAACCCTCATCCCAATGCTGGCCTCGATCACAGAGATCTACGATTTATTTTCATAGGGATTTTTTTGTATATGTCCTCAACAGCTGTGGTGGCCAAACTACTATTTAAGTAACTCACTTAATTTGAAACAGTCTCTTCTTTACCAAGTAATTGGCTTTCTGTCTGCATTGCAGTGAACTTTTCCCCAGAACAGACTCATTTGCACAAGGATATGGTTTTCTTACATATATGAATTTTTTTTCCTCTTTGTTATCATATGGCTATTACTTCCCAGATGATATTCTGGACTCAGTACCCAGTCTTTTATAGAAAGATTTTAGAGTCCTTGGGCATATCAGCTTTCAGCCCATTTCCTCCATTAACTGTCTCAGTCATTCATTCCCTCTGTATGAATTCTATGTATCAGGACTTTTGCTGGGCGGTGAATGGACCCCACTCTACTATTCTAATTAGTGTCTGTACTAACAAAATAGACATTCTTGAAGACCACGGTGAATCTAGCATTTAGTACAGAAACCAACAGGCAAGTTAAAACCTGTGTCAGAATGGTATAGTCTCACGAACAGGGCCAGAGGGCAAGAAAGTCATCAGCTGCACAGGCGCCCCACCCAGGCGGCTTCTTGGCCTGTACCTGCCTGGCTGGCTGACCCTCCAGGCATTCCCGGATACGTCTGGATATTCAGGATGTACACACTCTTGGCTCTCACTCTAGGACCTCTGAAGACTTGGAGCATTTCCAGGTTGGTACTGCAATCTAAAAAGAGGTTGGCAAATGGGGAAAGTTCAAGGTGGTACCACAGAGAGCTGTCCTTCATTAATCCCCTTTCCCTGCTTCATACCTTGAGTCCTAGGTAAGTGAATGTTACTGGGGGAAAATGGTATAACCCTGCCAGGACAAGAATACAGGAAAATAGCAGCAGATCAGTGGTTGCTTTGTCAGCCTTATAAGAAAGTTCTGTGTGAGGTTTCTAAGCAGAATCCTTTTTTCTTTTGTTGCCTCCATTTAATTTCTGGAAGAGTTTAGTGTTTTGAAATCTTTGTCTGGACTCCACCCTTCACAATTTGATGTGATTCCCAAGTGTTGAAAGTAGTAGTGACATTGCTGACTTTTTAAAATTTGATGTTGGTTGAACACTTGTTATCTTCCAGACTGTATGTAGCCTGTGTCCTAAAAAAAAATAACACTATGGGGAAAATACCATCAGCATTTTTATTTTATTGTGTTAAAGACATATTAAAAATACAAAGCCTCTTACCCATACTCCACTGCATGAGGCATTCAGAGTTTCATACAGTATTCCCAAGTGAGCAGTACTCTGTATTTCATTTTATTTTTAGGTTTCTGGTAGTAAATAGCACCTCGCCTATGTATATTTTAAGGTGTTTGTTAAACTGATGTGTAGACAAAGACGCCTTCAACCACCAGAAGTATTATGGAAGATACATTTTTAAAAGGCTTTACTTGACAAAGAAGCTTTGTAACTTAAAGTCAAAAAGTTAAACCACAAACTGGTGTGTCTGTGTAAGTGATAGGATTTATTTGTGTATTTAGGATGAAGGTCCACAAAGTGATATAATTCATTTCTTGGCCCATCGGTTCTTCCATAAATCAAAACAAAGGGCTACAATGTGCATTTTGTGTCATACATGATATGGCAGGTAGGAGGCAACAGAGGTGAGTGCTTTAGAGGATATAGTTGAGTGCTGGGCTGGATAGTTATGATCTTGGTACCACCATCCACTCACTGAGTGACTGGGCAAAGGGGAGGATGGAGCTGGGCTCAAACTAGGAAGCTGAGGAGGCCATTGTTGGAGGTAACTCTGTGAGAAAGGTGGAATTGTGAAGAAAGCCTTCAGGGCTGGTGAAGACTTTCAGACTTGCTGCAGTGGGTGATGGGCACCCAAGAAAAATGCTTCAAGCACAGTAAGTCATATTTTGTTAGTCTCAGCTTCTTTTTCATTGGATTGTTTCTTGACCTTTGGTGTTTTTAATGAAGAAATATTTTTTAAGTTCCTCCCATTGAGTAAAAAATATTGTGTGATATTGTAAACACATCAATCTGCAGAAGAATTGTAATACATGAAATTATAAAAACATCTACAAAGTAGAGAAAACACTGAAATTCTGCTGAACATCTCCCTGAGAATGCATGCATGCCATTTCAGTGAACTGATTAATAATATTTTATAAAATGTTTCTTTGGATCAATAGTATGTTAAAGCAGCCTTTCCATATCAATAAAGGCATATGTTAGCATTTTAATGAGTGCAGATATCTCTATTTTATGGGGGTAATGCAATTTACTTATCTCCTCTTTATTGATAAAAAAATCTTTGTCTAATTTCTGTGCAATGTAAACAGTGCTTCAATGAACAATTCAGAGCTCAATGCAATTAACCCATAAAATAATGGATAGAGTACAAACCATGACAAATACAGCCCTGACAACTAAGGCAAACCAGACTCACTACTTTACCCTGTTATAGTAGGAGACAGGGAGATTATGCCTGGCCACAGATCTGTTCCTCACCATATCCCTAATAATGGGTGCAGTGCTGAATAAGTCAGGCAAAATGAAATTCCACAGCTTGCATTCTTAGGGAATGTTGTTACTTATTATTCAAATTGTAAACAGTATGTGGCCCGGTGTAATAATTTAATGCCAGTATGCAGTTCACACTGATCCAAATAGGGATACCCATGTTCTATCCAGAGAGAAATGATAAGCTAGTGGGAAATTATCAGATAGGCACGAGTGAGCAATCCGCGAAGAATCAGCTCAAGTTGTGGGTCAGAGTGGTAGATGCCTTTAGGGAGATCATCTGGAAAGGCTCTCCTAAGGCTCCCTCTTTCAGACTGAGAATAAAGGATCAAAGGTTTTCATCAAGGGAGGAGCAAGAAGAGTGGATTCAAATGGCAACAGCAGGAAGTGAGAAGTGGAAGCTGAGCTTGGTGATATTAAGGGATGGAAATGGCAGGGATCACACCACAGCACTGCTGCCAAGGCCGCTTGTAGATATAGTCACAGGGGAGAGGGCGGGAGGTGGGAAACATGGGCAAGGGGAGGGATGAATTCAGTTGCCGTCTCACTTGCAAAGACAAGCCATTGGATGGGTTCCACAAGAACAGAGTTTGATTTAGGACCTGAAATGATGCTCAGCTTCCCTAAACTATAAGCTTGTTGAGGGCGCATTGTTATCCCCAGCTCTGAATTCACAAGATCCAGTGAAATGCATTCTCAGTCTCTGTGCTACATCAGCTTTAGGAGGAGTCAACCTTCAAAGGTAGACCACCAGCTGACATGCAGAATCGAGAATGGAAAAAGAGAGTCATCTCCAGTTGCAACAATAAGAACTAAGCATTTAAGGGAATTGAGACAAGTCCTGAGCTGACAATGACACTCCTCGAGTGGCTTAAATTCTAATTGTTGAGAAGAATATAAAATGAATTACTATGTGGATGAACTCATTGGTTCAGTGTTAAGTAAAAGGCTTGCCTTCCATTAGAAGGAGCGTGGCTTTTTGTGATATGCAACACACCATCTATTTGTTGTTAAATTGTGGTGAGACCATGGGTGCTGGCCTCTGTCTCAATTCTTAAGAAAAAAGGCAAGTGTTCTGTTTTGAATAAGAAGTCTAGGGAGAGGATGAGGGGGAGGGAAATCGAAGGTACATTTAAGAACTCTATCTAAGCTGGATATGGCAACATATAGCAGTAATATCAGCATTTGAGAGAGATACAATATCAAAAATTAAAATCAAGGAATAGGGAGATTACTCTGTGGATAAAGTGTTATACACACAAGCATGGTGTGCTGAGTTCAGATCAGATAGTCAGAATCCATGTAAGAAAACATAAAAGGACAGGAGTGAAATTAAATGGCTTCCTGGAACTCATTGTCCAGATAACTAGTGAGCTCAAATTTCAGTGAGAGAGCCTGTGTCAAAAAATGAGGTAGAAAACAACAGAAAATGACACAATGACTCATCTACTTTCTTCTAAATGAATGCACACAAGCATGCACACCCCTACACATGCAAATGCACATAAACAAACCTAATGCTTATACCATGAATATATGGAAGACACGACAAAAAAGCAGATAAAAATGATTCTAGACTGGGATAGGTTGGTTTCTTGGTGTATTTAGCCCTTTACAAATGAGCAAAGGAAGTTGGATTTAGCAACATGAGGTTTGCACAGGAAAGCAGGAGGTAGGGTTCTGGACATGTAGAATCAAATAATTAAGAAAACAATTTAGAGTATAAGATATGTCATCATTGTCCCTCTCTGTCTCAGATAGATTTGTTTTCCTTATAAGTCCTTCAGATAAGTACAGTAGTGTTGAAAGTGCACCTGCCAGTCTGAACATGAGAGAACATCATTGACTGGTAGGAGCCCAGAGATCAAGCTACCTACCCTTTTAGATACCAGTCTTCTCCCCAGTAAAATGTGCTTAGCAACATCATTGATTCCTTGTAGTTTATCACATTCTCTCATATATTTTCCTATTTAGGACCCAGAAGAGCTTGGTAGATACCTTATGTGCTTAATGAAGGTGATAGAAAAGTTCACACATACTAGAGCTTTAAGTCCTATCAAATTATTGTACATATGTAACACATAATTGATCGCTACACACATACACACACAGATACACACACACACACACACACACACACACACACACACACACACACAAATATCTATATCTATCCCGCTGAATCTGTTTTTGTTGTTTGTATGAATATGGTTTCATGGCCAAATACTCTGCATTTGACAACCAATAGAGGGATTCATCCTTGGGAGATGCTAATTCTCTGTCCTCTTGCAATCATTATTTGCCTATAGTTCTTTGTCTAAGAGTGGGACTCTGCAAAAAGTTCCCTCTTCTGCATTAACATCTGTTGATGTTGCCATAGTTTTAGTCTTATTTATGCAGCCACATCTAGATGAGGCTATTTTACAGCAGACTTTCTGGTACTCTGGTACTTAAACTCTTTCCCCATATCCCCTTCGGTGATGTTCCCCAAACCACGGATGTGGGAGCCATGACATAGTTGTATTTATTGGGCTGGGCTCTCCTTTATCTGTTGATCTCTGCAGTGTGTCCAGTTGTGGTTTTATATGATGGTCTCCATTTGCTGTAAAGAGTGGCTTCTTTGATGAGGAGTAGTAGACACACTTTCCCAGAAAAAGGTATCTTGTGCATCAAAGGGAGATTTTATATTTTTAAGGAAGCGTTATTGAGGTATCATCGACTTAGAAAAAGGTCTATGCATATTCATTATACACAAAGTGATGAAGTTAAAGGTCAGTGTACACCTGTGATACCATGACCAGAATCCATGGCACAGATTTATCCATCACAGGCAAAGGTCTCCTGATGTGCCTGCTTAACCGAACCCCTGGAAGGCCTTTCATTGTTGAGGATGAAGTCTATGAGAAAGGCCAAGGAGCATGGGCTGGATACTTCATCTTGTTCATCTATGTCAGGACCTCATATGCCCTTTTAATGAAAGCATTTATGTTGTAGGTGGATTTGTATGAACAGAGGCAAGATGTGAATCCAGGTATAGACAGACTCCCCTGTGAATGGTTTTCGAAGAGGAGAGAAGGGCTCATACCAGCTGCAACATGAGCCTTGGTGCCACCTATTTCCAGGACGGTGTGCTCCTCAGCTCCAACCCTGATTTGCATCACATTGGTGGGAGGGTGGGAGACTGCAGCCAGCCTGGAGCCACCTCCCCTCCAACTCTCCTGGAACGGACCACAGAATACTAAAAACAGAGGAAATCAAGGGGGGAAGCATAGTTGGATAATTGCTTATGGAATTTTTTCTGGGGGTCATGACAGGCTGACTGTGAGATCCAGGAATTGGTGTTTGTCTATGTGGGACAAAGTGCTTTGGTTTAGAGAAGACACAGGAAGTCAGGATCTGACAACAGTTCTCTGTGGCCAGCTGAGTTGACAAGCAGTCTCTTCTCTTAGGCTAAACTTCTTGGGGTCTTCAGTGCCCACTCTATCTTGATGAAGTGGCTGGCATGGATCCTGTGTCCTGAAGCCTCTAGAAAATGGGTCTTTGGATCTGAAGGATTGTAAAAATGATTATTTTCTGCCTTTTCTCTCCTTTCCTAACTGAGTTTCCTCCGAAGCAAGCTGGTATACACTGGGGCCATCAGGAAAGCTAGAAACAAACCCTGACTTTCTCATAGTTCACACTCACATGTATTCTTGTTCTAAGTTTGTGTTGAACACTTAGTCAAACTTGTACTTCTATAAAAGACTTGTAAAAAGAAATCCTGGACTATGGGTACCTTCAGTGTGTTGCCACATTGCTTTCTGAGAGTTATGTGTAAGAGGCAGGCACAACTAGCAGCTAGTGGAGAGAAATTGCCCTGAAACCTGTCATGCAGTTCCAGGAGGCCCTTCCACCAAGACAGCTCTAAGTATCTGCTCTCCCATGAGAAATGGAAAGAGGGGGCCCAGGAGAGGATTTTGTCTTTGGCAGCTCTCAGGGTCAACGCAGCATCTCCAGCAAGCATTTCCATGGGAAGGTCTTCCATCTGGAGCTTGGCAGACAAGGGGAATTTCCTTTGATGTTCTGTCACACTTTTCCCTCAGCTTGCTGTAAGGTGCAACCCCAGGGCCTACTCCAATTTTAAGAATGGTGCTGGTGAACTAAATGTAGTTAGAAGATGTAAATAGGACATTCTGATTTTCTTCTACAAGGCACTGGTGAAAAGAATGTTGTTTGTTTGGTCACTACTTCCCATCTCTGTGTGCAACAGGTCACAAGATGTGACAAGTTCACGCACTAATTCCTTCCCTTTCAGTTAATAGAATAACACAGATGGGCACAGCCTGGGATCCAACATAAACTGGAGCATGAGTAGAAAGAAAATAAGGGTAGCTTGGTTCGTTCTCAGCACTTATCTAAACAGAAATTATTTTCTGCATCCTTGTTACTTTCAACTGAGTAACCCCTAGAAGCTACCCTCTGGCAGGAGAGTGCAGTTCCCTGAACTGGCCCATGCACTGGCTCCTGTACTGGACCCTACAAAGCTTCAGTCCTGGGAAATGCTCACAGTGTGTTCCAGCATCAGTTGCACCAGACACTACCTTCACTGCTTCCCAGCAGTCCATACAATAGTGCCCTGACAGAGGTTCCAAAACTACCCCATATGTTACCTCAACATTGGAAAACCATTACTAGAAAATCAGCTTAGACCCTTGGACACACACTACTAGGGCAACCTGTTTAGCCCCATGTACTTCGAAAGCTCATGTAAAACTGATTTCAAATGTCCTACAGCTCACTAGACTATGACCTTTTTGTTCAAATGTTATACTGCACAAGACTGAACTTACCAACATCCTGCCATGGAGCCAGGCTGGGACCATAATGCTCTTCCTATAGGTAGTTAATGGGTGCTGGCACAGGGAGAGATATTTTCTTCAGTGATATGGCCACTGGCAAATTGCTCATGTTTCTGTAAACAACTCTTCAATCAATATCCTGTGATGGTGGATGTCCTTCTGTATACATGTTTCTCTTATTGGTTAAGGAATAAAACACTGTTGGCAAATAAGGCAGGAAGATAGACAGAACTAGGAGATGAGGAGAATTCTGGGAAAGGTAGGCAGATAGAGCCTACCACAGGGTCACCAAATAGAGCCTGGTAGGGTAGGATGTGCCAGGTGTTCTCCAGTAAGATAAGACCATGTAGAAATACACAGATGAATAAAAATATGTTAATAATTAAGACAGACCTAGCCAACAAGAAGCACAAGCCACTGGCCAACAGCTTTATGATTAATGTAAGTCTCAGTGTATTCATTTGGGGCTGAAGCAGTTGTGGGACCAGGCTGGCAGGGCAGAAACTTTCATTCTACAATCCTGTAAAAAACCATAATGAAACTTATAAGCTTTCTCTTGGAAATATACCCAAAGAATGCACACTCATACAATAAGGACATATGTTCAACTATGTTCATAGCAGCATTATTTGTAATAGCCAGAAACTGGAAGCAGCCTAGATGCCCCTCAACTGAAGAACAGATAGAGAAAATGTGGTACATTTACACAATGGAGTACTACTCAGGAGAAAGAAAAAAACAACAACAATGGAATCTTGAAATTTTCAGGCAAATGGATGGAACTAGAAGAAACTATCCTGAGTGAGGTAACCCAGTCACAAAAAGATAAACATGATATGTATTCACTTATATATGACTTTTAGACATAGAACAAAGGATTACCAGTCTACAATCCACACTGCCAGAGGAGCTAGGAAACAAGGAGGACCCCAAGAGAAGATTGCATATTCCCTCCAAGAAGGGGAGGGGGACAAGAACCCCTGAACAAAGTGGGAGCACGGGATGGGGTGGAGAGGAAGGAGGTGGGAAGAGAAGAAGGGGAGGAGGAGGACAACAAGAGGACTGAGGTGGGAGGAATAGAGGAGGGCAAGAAAGGAGATACCTTGATAGAGGGAGACAGTACAGGTATGGAAAGGGGTCTGGCAAAGGGGAAATGTTAGGGGATCCACAGGGATGACCTCAACTAAGAATTCAAGCAGTGGTGGAGAAAATGCCATTCAGGCTTTCAAAAACAAAACAAAACAATAAAATCCATGAAAGCATAAAAAGTTCTAGTTAGAAAGTGGGAGTAGATCATCAGAAGTGAGAGGGGGCATTAGAGAGATGGCAATGGTTGCAGGGATGAATAGGACAGAATATATTATGTACATATATACAAATGTCACAATGAGATCATTATTCTGAGTCTTTAACATATGTTAATACAAATAAATAAAAAGAAAACTTTAAAGTGGCTTTGAATTTGGGGTGATAATATGGTTGAAGGCTAAAGATATCTTCAGATTATGCATATTCCTGATTACAGTTCTGAGACAAATGCCATTAGTTCCTTACCAATGTCATGAAGAAAGAGAAGGAGGAAGTTGAGACCTAGAATCTATAACTGCTGAGAATTAAGTCTTGTTTTTGAATTCATTTTTTTTGAACCTCCAGTGACAAGTTTATAACCTCATGACAGGTGACCTGGGATCTGTTATTTTCCACATAGTCACCTCCAATATCATCCCATCATGAGATGCCCCATTGTCTGAGGAACAGTTTGTGTGCCAGTTTTATAGCAGTGGTTATACAAAGACAATGCTAGAATTAGATATTCCAGAGAACTCCTGACTTGGAATTGTCTTGGAAAGCAAAGAGGAGGATCTCAAGGTTCTTACAATTTGAGTGAGATTGAGTTGACATGTGTCTTTTTGTTGTCTATCAGCTAGTTTCTGCTTTGAACTTTCCTCCCTCCTTTTATGATATCAAACACCCATCCTTAGAAATGACCCTTGCTCTTTTCTCTATGTTTCTAATGAGGATAGCAAGTCTCATGTGTCATGTTTGTGGACCTTGTCCATAGAGATGAACCATGAGTCAAATGGCCTTTGAGACTTCTCTGGAAGCTACTATGTGCTGATATTAGAAGGATAAAGGGGACTACCTTCTGTTGGCATGGCATAAGTAGCTTAATATGACAAGAGTGGTATGACACAATGGCTTTTGGTAGCTATTTCCACTTCTTTATTTTCAACTTAAGGGTGTATATTGATATGGAAGATACAGATAACAGTGGGAGAATCAAAGGTATACAGAGAGATAAGGGAAGAAGAAGAAAAGGGAGAGAGAAATAAAGAAAGGATGGAAAAGAGGAGAGCATCATCTCATATTTAAGGTAAGTACTGTTTCTAAATTTTCTTGTTGATTTCCCATCATTTTACACAGAAAACTACATTTGTGATGACTAATTGTCATTACCGTCAACTCGACAGGCCCTAAAGTCAACTGAGACATGGGCCTCTGGGAAAGCTCTCTTGACTCTGTTATTTTCTGGGTGGAGACCCACCTTAATTGTGGGCAGGGGCATCCCTGAGATGAGGTTCCTAGCCTGTAAAGATGGAGGAAGCAAGGTGAACAGCAAGTGCTCCTGGCCCTCTGCTGCTTGGCTGTGGATGCTTCAAACTCTTGCCATCTTGACTTCCTCATCCTGACCAAGTACACCTTCAACTATGCACTGATATAAACCCTTTCTTCATTGCTCTTTAGCACAGTGCTCTACAGGGTGCCCATCTCTCTGCAGTACAGAGCTCTGCAGGATGCCCATCTCTGCTTCCTGTCTCTCAACTCTTCCCTCACGTCTTTATGTCCTAATTGCATTCAATGGAAACAAGAATGTATAAGATACAACCTCTGGCCTCAAAGAGCTCAGAGTCTCTTTGAGGGCACATTCTGAGAACTGTTTATGATCCTATTTCTTTAGCTGTCAGCCAAGGAGGTGGAGTTGAGATGCCTGCCAGAGCTTCATGCTGGCTTCTCAGCCAGGGAGAGAGGTGACATTAAAGAGTGTTTGTGCTTCACATGGTACCCAGATGCCTTTCTTTGTCCCCTGTGAGCCAGTGAAGAGACAGCTATCTTCCTATAAAAACAGACAGGCTTAATGCCTGGCAGGCCCTGGATGTAAATTTCAAATGATGTGATTTAAGTAAAACTTATTTAAAGTGAAAGTTGTGGTCACACTGAAGATACAGCCTGTCTTTGTTTCTCGCCTTACATAAATGTATGTGAAATTCCTTTCTTTCTCTGCTCATGGTGCCCTTTGGGTATAGGTACATATCCCTTCTGGCTGATTCAGAACATTCATAGAGAAAATCAGAACCAGGGCATCATCTCTTTTTCCTGAAAAAGTTTTTTTTCCCTTTCAAATAAACCTGCTGGTAAAATGTTTACAGAGATGATATTTCATATGAGAAAGAGACTAGCCTATTAAATGCAATGAAGGAAGGATCTGCCACCTCATTCAACCCCCCCTTCTACAGTGCTAGAGGATCCAAATTCCATGGGTCCAGAGGAGGGATGGACTGAGTAGATGTAAGGATCCAAGGAAAATTCTAGAGTGGAAGTTCCTGGATAAACTTTCTGTCCCAGGCTAACATGGTATTAACATTTATTGTAAAAATTGCTTTGTTTTTGTTTTTTGATCCAAAGGTATTATTTCCCTTCCAATCCATCTAAGAAAATAAATTGATGTTTCCTTACTATCTATTATGTTATATAAGAAAGGGGAGAAGCATGGGTATTGTTTATTTATAGTATCCATGTGAGTCTCTCTGGTCCCCTTGGTAAATTTGTCATTGAGGCTCCAATCTATGAAGGGGTTTTCCTTACTAAGCATTTCCCCGGTCTTTTTCATTCTCTGTTTTCTTAATTTCCTAATTTTACAAATTGTCCACAAGGGACAGGACTGAGAAGACAAAACCAGCAGAGTGAGGCCACATGGAATTTGGTTGCCAAGACTCAAGAGGGTCCTGCTGTTGCTGGAGCCTCAAGTTCAACAGCAGTCTTAGTAACAGAACACAAACAGTTCCCTCGACACTCATTTGAAGGAAGATGGTGGGGGGCCAGAGAACTGGCTTGTGCTCCAAAAGTACTAAAAGCAAAATCCAAGTGAAGACAATTAAATTCACAAAGAAAGTAATTCTCCCAGGACTTGCTCAGAAAAGAGCAGCAGCCACACCAAAGACCAATTAGAGAAAACCGGAAGCACCTTGAACCACTCTTAACCAGTCCTTAGGGATAGAGAGAAGGGGGTCCCAAGTTGAGAAGATACTAATTTCTATTCAGCACAATGTTTAGTCTTTGTAAGTGTGGGGACTATGGAAACACCTGTCCTTAACTACAGGTGAACTTGTTCAGAAGTCTCAAAGGGGCAGTATGGTGGAGCCTATACTGCATTCTGGGGCACAAGAGAATATGGATAAAACAGAAGCATGGGCCCAAGTGGATTCCACATATATGCCACTGTAGTGGTTGGAGTAAGAAGAGAGAATAAATTTGTAGTTCAATCAGTGACTATGGGGACTTATCTAATCTTAGCCATTGACCAAAAGCCAAGATAAGCAGGAGGAGAAAGTTCTATTTACATGAATGAGCTATTCTTATGTCCACAGGGAAACTGAGAGAAGTCAACAGTCATGTCAGTGGCTACCAGGGCAAACATCCTCTGAACTGAGGCACAGAGAGCAGGAAAAATTGGCCAAAGCATCCAAAGGAAGGCCACAGAATCAGATGCTGTACAGAACACGTTGGTTGAGTTGTAGACATTTATTGATAACTTACTAAGTGCCAGGGACATAATACTGTGAAAGAATCAAGAATGGGACAAGGTATTCTAAGCCACAGCTCCAAATAGCATAATGAGTAAACAGAAAGAAAATGGTAGCAATTGCTAAAAGCTTGTATAATTAATCTATCAGTGGATAAAGCAGCCTTCGTACCACACTGACTCCACTCTGAATTAGGGCAACATCAAGTGCCATTGCAGTTCTGCACTTATCTCTGAACATCTACTCATTCACCCTGGTATCACACCTGGCCATATCACATGCCTACCTAAACTCCTTTAATGCTAGCTTACTACAGTATGGGTGTGATTAAAGTCTTTACAATGGCTTCTTTGTTTGTTTGTTTGACATTTTCCTTTCTTCAAATTCCTTTTCTCTACCTTGTCAAAACAAGAACATGTTTAAGTTAAGACACAGGTAGAATATCTGGGCAAGGAGACACAGGAAAGAACTAATTGTATACAAAGGAAACAAGGTGAGTATAGAAAGCAAAAGCTTTCTGGAGTGTGTGGTATAACAATTCTAAAGTGCTTCCATCCCAAGATCTATAGTCCTTTGTAACAATAAGTCTTTACTCCAGCTGCCCGAGCCCTGCCTCCTTGTGGGCGCTTTCTGCCAGGCCGCCCAAGTTCTGTTTGCCAAGTTAAGGTCCCAAATAAAACAGAAAGACTTATATTAGGTACAAATGCTGCTTGGCCAATGACTAGGATTTCTCATCTGTTAGCTCAGTCTTAATTATCATAAATCTATATATTTTATAAGACTTATTTTATCGAGGATGCCTTCCACTGGCGCCCTCTCTTGCTGGCAGATCACATGGCAGCTCCAGAGCAGAGACCAGGAGGAAGAGCAAGAAAAAAAGGACGACTTCCTTCTTGTCCTTGCTGATATATGAGTCTGCCTGCTATGTCACTTCCTGCCTGGATTGCAAGACTTCTTTGCTACATTTCCCATAATCCTCCTCGACTCCTAGTCCTGCCTAACTTGCTGCCTCATTGGCCAAACAGTACTTTATTCAACAATCAATAAGATGAACATACACAGAAGTACATTCTCCATCAGTCCTTAGTTTATGTAGATCTACTTCACGCTATTAAATCAAACATGAATTAGGGGGAATTTTACAAATGTAGTCAAAGTCTCAAATCAAATGATAAGGGAGTTATATGAGTGAACCTGGTCTTATGGTAAGTCCATTTCAAGCAGGGCACTTTCTTAGTCTCACAGACAAAAGTTGCAAAGAACAAGGACTGGAGGCGTGGGGGCTGGCCTGGAGATGGAGGGGTGGCATAGCAAGCAGTGACTGTCATGAGCAACAGAGTGAAGCTAACCGACAGTCAGCACAGAAATAGGGGGCTTGGACTAGAACCCCAGGCCTCAAATGAAAGTCCCAGCCCCACCAGGTGAGATCCAGAACAGATGAATCTACTCATGCTGTGCTTATCTTTCCAACCCATTAGAACAGTGAGGTAAGTTCCTGACTCATTTGTGTGTGTGTGTGTGTGTGTGTGTGTGTGTGTGTGTGTGTGTGTGTGTGTGTGTAGTGTACATACATGTGGTACAGGTACCTTCATGTTTGATGTATATGCCCAGGCATGAGAAAGCCAGAGGAGGATGGCTGTTTCCCTCCTCTATTGCTGTCTACCTTGAGACAGAATGTGTCCCCAAACTGAACTGTATGCTCCCGTTTCTGCTATGCTGACTGGATAAGGATCTCCTTGAATCTGCCTCTGTCCCTTCCTTCTCTGTGTTGGCATTACAGACACACACAGCTTGTAGGAGTTGATGATTTGAACTTAGGTCCTCATGCTTGCACAGCAAGTGCTCTTACCATTAAGCAAGCTTCTCAGCCTCCATTGTGTTCTTTTAAAAGAATGTTAAATTACAGTTATATGGGAATAGATCACTTATACTTGAAAAGAAAGTGCAGCTTTTCCAAAATCTCAGGCTTAAAGAGCATTAAGGAAGACCCTCCTCCTTCATCAACAGTGTTCCATCATGAGGCTTTTGATCCAGACAGATGGTTATAGTATGAAGGGGATACATTCCTGCCATTAGAAACAGAGCTAGCTTGTATTCTATTCTTAACTGCAGCCAAGAGTTGCAATTCTGATTTTATAAAATATTGATGCATGACTTCTCTTTTCAAATTGAAAGAACTAAAGATATTGAGATCACCTTTTGATCAGTTAGGACTGGGTGAAAGGCAAGAATGAGCTGGGTCTCTCTGCACAGCATCTTTGGAGAACTTCCATATATTCTTCATCATTTCAGTGCTCTGGGGTTAAATGTGTGTACTCAGGAGGTTAACACTTGTGTTAGAGCCTTTGCAAGAGGAAGGTTATTAGAGCCAGGAACCCAAGTAGACTTTCCAGAGGATACAAGCTGGAAGCTGGTACTGCTGACTTGGAGAATAAATGAATAACTTCCTTAACAAGCATACAAATATTATCTGTTTGCCCCCAAATCAACAGATCTCCAACTTAGTGAACAAAATTTGAAAGCTTTAAATTTCACCAAGTTCAAATTACTCACAGAGAATGCAAGAGGGACTTCCACAACAATCTCTCTATCAATAACACAAATGGAAGACCCACATTATCTATTAAAAGAGGATTGTGCAAATGATGACATTTGACCCATGGCATAGTCTCCAAATATAAATGGCCAGAGTCAAAAAAGTCTTTGCCAAATGAGACTTGCTGGCCCCTTTGCCTACTGGGCCTTGCTTGTTGTAGAAAAATTTTGTTACCATAAAAAGGAACAAATTGTAAAGCTCAGACTTTAGTGTTGAAAAATTAATTCAGCCTCTGGGTCTCTCTGCACAGCATCTTTGGAGATCTTCCATATATTCTTCATCATTTCAGTGCTCAGGGGTTAAATGTGTTGGAGCCTTTTCAAGAGGAAGGTTATTAGAGCCAGGAACCCAACTAGACTTCCCAGAGGATACATCAAGAGATGACTTACATGGTCTCTTTGGTTGCTTGGGATGGCTCCCTATTTGGGGGCAACATGGGGAATTGGTATTGGTTCATATACCAGGTAGGGCAATGTACAACAGCCAAATCAGCAGATTGTGAAGATAGAGGTGAGAATTAACTCGAAGTGTCCCCAATTCTGAAAGAAAACCAGTAATGAATTTAGTGAGTTATAGGAAGAAAGATCTAATGCTAGAGTTGCCATAAGAAGTCAGTCTAAGGCAGAGAATCAGACTTCATCACCCTAAAGCATCTGGGCTTTAAGCTCTGAAGTGTTTTTCCAAGGACATGACAGGCTCACTTTCAGTGTTGAATGATATCACTGAGAGTGGTAGTTTGCAGAATACGTAGGAAAGAGCAAGATAAAACCTCATTTTCTGGCTTGTCAATGCCAGAAACTTAGATAAAGAAAGGATAAGTTGGGAGGAGGAATATATTTTAGCTTTTGGATAAGTTATATTGTGGTTGTATGTCATATGTGTGTGGATATGTACTGCCTCTATTACTGAGAACCTAGAAGATTTGGTTCAGACTGGAGACAAGTTATGTTTGGAATGCTGTATGCATGAGTTTACCAGGGAAGAGGGTAATAGAATTATTCCCTCTATAAATCTGGATGTTCCTTTAGTGTGTTGCATTATCCAGCTAATCTTTTGCTTTAAATGAAGCCTGTCACACTTTCAGTCACTAAGCCTCCAAAGTTTAATGAGAGTCTGCTGTGGCAGGCATTATTCACCCTGTGACAAAGGGTGATAGGGCGCAAGCTGGACAAAATTCTAACCTTGTTAACGTTAATAAATAAAGAGTTAATGAAAACTAACAAATCACTGAGCAAACAGATATTAGAAAATTGAATATATGAAAGTGATAAATGCTGTACAGAAAAACAGAAGGGTTAAGGGTGTCAGTCGTTGCCAAGGTGACAGTTGCTCCTTGCCTGATCACTTGGTCTGTGTACTAGTTATTTTCTGTCACTGCGACAAAGTACTTGTTGAAATGCCTTAAGGATAAATCATATATTTTATCGCACAGTTTCAGTCAGTTTTCTCCATTATGGCAGAGAAGGTACAGCAATAGTCAGGGCCACATGGTGATGGACCAGCAAACAGGAAGCTAGCAAGAGAAAACCATTAGCAATATGTCCTGACTCCAGTGGCCTACTTGAACCATGGCCCATATCACCCCAAAAAGAACACAGTTAGGGAGTAAGCAATAAGCATGTGAGCCTGCAGGAGACATTTCAGGTCCAAACCATAATATTCAGAAAAAGGTTACTGAGCTGATGATATTTGAGTAAAGTTCTGTGGAGCCAAAAACTGAGACAAGTTGAGGTCACAAGGAAAAAGAAACATTGTGAAGACTCTGCCTAAAAGGGGACAATCATGAAAACAGAGGTCAAGGACAGCCAGGGATAGATGAATAAGGGGACATGAGAATCAAATGGGTATGTCATTATTATGTTTGTGTGTGTGTGTGTGTGTGTGTGTGTGTGTGTGTGTGTGTGTGTGTGTGGAGGGGGGTGCTTAGGCATAGGGCTAGTGGATTCTCAGTGAGATGGAAAACCACTGGGGGATTCCCAAGTGGTGATGTAGACAATATTCATTTCCAGCAGTCTTACAACTATCCATGGTTATTGAGAAATACTTTTGCATTTATTATTATTGTTTTATTGTATTATTATTATTATTATTATTATTATTATTATTTTTATTATTATATTCATGGGTGCTTTCCTATATGTTCTAGAAAAGGTGATCTATGCAAACATGGTGATAAGACGTTGGAATAACAGCCATCACTAGCACAAAGCCAGCAGTTTGCAGGCTTTGAAGTACCTTGTGAGGCTGGTGAAATGACTCATTGGTGACCACACTTCCCATGCAGACCTGATGACATAAACCCATGCAGAGGGTGAAGGCACCGACTCACACCTGTAATCTCTACACTCTTGCAGTGAGGTGGGGAGGAGGCAGACAAAAACATTGCCTGGAAGATTGCAGGATAACTAGCCCAGGGTGCACAGAATGACAGAAGGACTGCAGAGACCCTGCCCTAACAGCTGGAAGGGGGAACTGACTCCAGAAGTATTGCCCTCTGGTCTTCACCCTCTCCTGCATACATACACACAACAAATAAAAGCATATTTAGTCCTATTCCATATTTTATCTCATATTCAAGCATCAGAATTAGTTAAATATCATGAATACTGACTTAACTTTCTCATCTCAGCCAGACCTCTATTAGACCAGCATGTGTTGTTTGATTTTATTTCCACATCCCATTCTATTACTTTCCCTCATATTTCTATGAATGCATTTCTATTTTTATAGATTCTTTCAAAAATGCTTGTTCCAATTCTGTGGTAGCTATAATCGTTCTTCCAAAATATACATTCTAAGCCCACAGGAGAGATTATAATTCATTAATTTTGTATGGAGTCCAAGAACCTGTTCTTGAGGTGACTACATTTTCGTGGCTGCTGCTACCTCAGGTGGAAACTTTTCAGTGGGAGATATTAGTGCCCAGTCATAGCATGCAGACTGACTCGTGTGAGGGGGATTTCCCAGTTTGTAGCATTTACCAGTTTCTCTGGGGTGAGCATCCCCAGGATCTATTTCAAGTTCATTAAGTCTATGTACCAAGTTGCAAAAATCACAAATATATAATGATTGGTTGGAGCTAGTTCAAGCACTCTACAGTTTGGCTATTCAGTTTTACTAGATTACGTACGTACAAGAAAGAAGAATGAAGTCAGGGCATGCCAGTTCAGTGTGTAATTCTTGGGTAACAAGAACTCTGAATGTCCTTACACAAAGACTACAATAGAGAAGTATTCTAGAAACCTCAATACACTAATATTGTGGTGGGTGATTTTTTTCTTGCTGTTATTGTGTGTTTGTTTTAATTTCTAAAACTGTTTAAGATTTTTGTCATTTGGTTAATTGGGAAACTTTTATGGAATACACTGTGTACCATCATTCTAAGATGGGGTTCTGATCTTGATTACGACTTTCTAACCAAAATAGAGCATGATATGTAGTCATTTTAAATACTGTCTCAGAACTATTTACGACCCTTGGGTTACAGTGCTGACTTCAGCAGATGTAGCTGCTGATTAGCAAAGGGCAGAGTTTGGAGGACAGTGGACCTGGGTATGTAAGAGATGTTTGGGCTTAGTGGGCCTTTAAGAGAGAAGGTGGACCAATAGGGAAGAAGATTCAACAGTGTCTTTTTCCAAGTGACACAGTTTAATATGGATTTCTAATATTCTACAGATGCAGACATCCTGGGCTGGGGAGAGGGCTCAGTGGATGTAAGTGCTTGCTGTTCAGATCCCTAGAATCCACATAAAAGCTGAACACATGCTCAGTGTGTGCTTCTGTAAGCCCAGCGCTCCTATAGTGAAATGGAAAGTGGAGATGGAAAGATCCCAAGCAGCTTGTAAGTTAGCTAGAACAGTCAGTTTACGTGTGTGTGTGTGTGTGTGTGTGTGTGTGTGTGTGTGTGTGTGTAAGAGAGAGAGAGAGAGACAGAGAGAGAGACAGAGAGAAAGAGAGAGAGACAGAGAGAGAGACAGAGAGAGAGACAGAGAGAGAATGAGGGAGAAAATGTCTGTGTGTTGTAGCAGGAAGAAGACCCTGATTTGAACAAGGTAGAAGGTGAAGATTGGCACACAAAATTGGTCTCTGACCTTCATTTATACACTGTGGCATGTTCTTTCTCTCACTCTGTCTCTTTCTGTGTGTCTTTCTCTCTCTCACATACACACACATACACACAGAGAGAAAAATAAAAATCTATAAATATATTTCCATTTATTTTAAGTTGATTTATTAATTCATTTGTTCATGTGTATGTGTATATGTGTGTTTGTGTTTGTTTGTGTGTGTACACATGTGCCATTGTGTATGGGAGTAGAGGGTGACATTGGACTCCCCACATTGCTCTGTGCACCTTAATTTTTAGATAGGATCTCTGAAAACCTAGAACTCACTGGGTTTGCTGGCCTTCACGCCAGGGATCCTCCTGCCCACCTCTCCTTCTTGGTGCTAGGCAGGCATCACTATGCCTGGCCTTTTGTTTTGTTTTTTTTTTCCTTTTTTGACACAGGATTTCTTTGTGTATCTTTGGAGCCTATCCTGGCACTCGCTCTGTAGACCAGGCTGGCCTTGAACCCACAGAGATCCACCTGCCTCTGCCTCCCAAGTGCTGGGATTAAAGGCATGTACCACCAACACCCAATTTATGCCTGGCTTTTTATGTGGCTTCTGGAACCCTGAATCCAGATTCTCATGTTGGTACTTGCAGATGTGAAATTACTGACTCAGTCATCTCCTCAGTGGCTGTTGTAATCTCCCCTCAACATTTTTCATGTGACCAAACTTTTCTCTAATTCTTGAAATAACTTGAGTTGCTGTTCACATTTTCCTCATGTCACAAATAAGAAAATCAGATATAGAAAACATTAGTAACTTATCGGAGCCTGTGTGAAATGCGGCAAAATTTCAGCACAGACCTCTTGTGCTCAGAGACCATCACACCCTGCTTCCCAGGGCGCCCCACAGTAGCTGTTGCATTAATACTCAAATATACTTGTTCTGTAAACTAAAAGGAATGATTTGTGGTTAACCTTCCAAGAGGAGAAGTTGATTGAGGAACATAGAGGTTTTTAGAAATTTTAATGTTGAAGAACAAAGAATGTACATGAAAGCCATGAAGCCACATTCTAATCTTTCTAATATCTTGAAAGTTTAATTTTTTCTTGGAAAAATGCAAAGAGGGGGGAAAAAGTGTATGAGCCTAAGGTAATTGTCCCTTTATACTGTTACTCTTGTCATGGTGCCAACATCCACAATGTTCCCCTAGGGATGAAATTAAAATGCCAGACTTCGTGATTATGAGATGATTACAGAGTAAAGACAGAAAATTCATAATCGAGAAGGAGCCTGCACAGCTTCCCATCTATTGAGGACAGCCAGGATGCTTCCTGGTTTGTTTCTGTTTGTGTCTTTACCATGTAAGTATCTTTTAATTCTCAACTGCCTCGACTTTCTATCTCCCGGTAACTGAACAGCCCCATTTGGGAGTTCTGTTGGAAAGGAATTCTTGTGAATGCACTGGTATCATTCAAGACACAGTTTATGCTTGCTGGCCTGGCTGAAAAAACAAAAAACAACAACAACAAGAAACAGAAAAACTGGGAGACTGTCCTGTGAAAGGTCAGCTGCTTCCCTTGTGCTATGCTTTGGATAAAGATTCTCACAGCTACTGAGAATCCTTGCTGATTAATAGACTGTGCAGGAAAACTTTAGCGTACGGAATGATAAGACTTCCATAATATACACCAGAGTGCTTTTCCTACAGCCCTGGATTACTTATTTGTTCACAGGATGTAAATGAGAAAGCAACAATGTGACCAAAGCAGGTTCTGATTTCATCAGTTTAATCTCGAGAAGTTGTTTCTAATTGCCAACAAACGCTGGACATAAAAGAATCACAGACCCAGACTCCATCCCCCGGCCACTCGCTTTTTGGTGAGATGCAGATAGATCTGCGCAGAATATTGCAAAAGCCAGCCTGAGATCCAGGGTACCCTCCTGGGGCCGTCTGTGATTAGAGCCCGACTGACCACAGTTCAAGCAGATGAAAAGGATGCCTGTGTTTCGATAGAGTTCTACTCTGGTTTCCCTCTGGGGCTGGTGGGAGGGGACAAGCCCATTTGTCCTGTCTTACAAGCGCAACATCTCTCCCCTTTAAAGGGAAGAGCTTGCCACATGCCATATGCCCTACTATTCGTCAAGCTGTGGAAAGAACTCAATACAGACTAAGAAGTACAATGCCCAAAGGGACACCATCAATCCTGTGTTACCACAACGTCCTCGCTCTCCAGTTGTTTATATTGATTTATCTTTTGCTCAGGTAGACTGACTTAGAGTAATTTTCTCAGCAAGAGACAGTGGATTGCCTGTGTTCTGAGCCCTGTCTGACTGAGATGCTATCCCTCTGCCTCATACAGAATCACCAGGGAAAGTATTGGGAAGCCATCATCCTTTTCCCTCAAGCTCTATAGTTTCTGATTTTTCAGAAGCTTGAACTGATGTCAGTATATGAATATTCCACGGCTTGGAATCTATCAGTCAATCTACCCTTCTTTCTGACTTCTATTGATGGCTTGTGCTTTAGATTTGGAGCTCAACATATTGCCTAGAGAAATTTTGGACTTTTAAGTGTTTTATTCATCTTCTCCAGGATGGATGAGCTCTCTAGGTTAGTAGATTAAGGGTTTTTGTTGTTGTTTTATCCAGAAATGTTTCCTTCCATTATTATTTTATGTATTGTGTCAGATCTGTCTTTCAGATTCTCAAATGTCTCATACATATGTGTGTATGTATGTATAGGGAAACACATATACACATATATGTGCATGTCCTATGATTCTTTAGGCTTCTCTTTATTTGCTTCTATATTTTAGAGTTATTTTCCCTTCTCTGTCAAATTTCTATAGACCTTTATCTTCTGAAACATACATACAACAAAGTATTTTGTTGAGGATCTATAATTTACAAATCAGGACAAAGCATCATTTTGGTCATTTGCCTGCTTGACTTGCGCATACACATATGTACATGAGAGGATATTACTTTTAAATATACTATGCTATTTTGGAGTTTTTCTTCTGATTCCTGAGGAGTGGCAAAGGCTTGAGGCTCCCTTGAAGAGCCCATCAGAAATGCTGTTTTCTTTCATTGCATGGGGTGCCGCTTGTCTTAAGAAACTGGGAAAGAATGGTGGTGACTCCTCCCCCTTGTCTTCATCTCTGCCATATTGCTTGCTCCTTGCAGTATTTTTTAATGCTTGTACAATCCATGAGCTTTAAAAAAATTGTGTAACCAATAAAATGTTTTTGGACAGGAGACACCAAATCTTAAACCATTTCACCATCCACTACCACCAAGAATTTTTAAGCTATTATAACTTTATTAAGTTTGTATAGTTTACTATGTACATTCATTGTGTTTTGGTTATACTCAACCCCAATCCTCCTCTAACTCCTCCCAGATTTATCTCAAGCTTTGATTCCTGTTTTTTTTTTTTGTATGTTGTTTGATTTCCTTCTTCATCATCACTGTTGTCTCCTGTTGGTTAGCCTTCTACTTGGAAATGTAACCTTGGAATCACTTCCAAAGTGTCTTGGTATGAGGAAACACTGTTCCAGGTTATGAACTCCAGAAAAAAACCTCCCAGGAATGTCTCCCATGATCAAAGACTACTGAGTAGCAGAAGACTGAAGATGTCAGTTCTGCAATCCTGCAGGTGTGGGCACAAACTCTGCCTCAACACATAATAAAATCCCCTTTCTAGAGACACCCCCACCAGTCCATGTCAACACGGATGTTGCTGAGCAGTGATCAGCATTTGCTGATATGTTTGTCTAATGTTGATTGGCATGACATATAATCCTGTCTTCTTTAGACAGAAGTAGCCAGCTATAACTTAGCTTTGTGAATGGTCCGAATTGGAGTGGCATTTTCGTCTTGCTTTTTATGTAACTAATTATACACAGATGCTACATCTCCTTGTCTGTGAACATTTGGGAAATTTATTCTCAGTACCTTTCATCTCTGAGTCTGATTGCCTACTTGTGATATTCTTCTTCTCCTTCCAACCCCATAGGTAGTAAATATTAATCCCATATTCAAAACCCCCATTTTTACTTTACATCAATTTCCACAATCCTTGGCACATAGTTTTTTTTTTTTTCCTTGAGGACCCTTTTCAGGAAAATGTAGAGAATTGAGTCTTCTGACATCCAACCAAGAAATTTTCAATACATAATGTTTATCAATGATTTAAGGACTTTTTAATGCTTTATTTTTTCTTGGGAAGACAAGATACCATTCAGCCACATATATTTCATTAACCTAAACTTCTTTATGTAGATTTTAAAGGGTTCACATGAATGCCTACATGAATGCTTTATGTCCTAGAGAAAAGTCTGCATTCTCCTGTATCTATCTCCATGACGATACATACATGGTCAGCATAGATTTGGATGCCACCCAAAGCCACTACTCTGATTTCGAAATAGAGGATACGGTCTCCAGATCAAGTGCCAGGATAGGCTCCAAAGCTACACAGAGAAACCCTGTCTCGAAAAACCAAAAAAAAAAAAAAAAAAAAATAGAGGATACACTCAACTTCCAATGGCCCATCCAACAATGATGGGACCATGGCTGACGGGAATTATCTCATATCTGTCAGGAATCAACACACTCTTGCTAATGATCCATTTCCTTCCTTCCCATGTGTCCCTGCAGAGGAAGAAAGCAGGAGAGCAAGACCCTTGGCTCAGTTTAGCCCTTTCCTCCTCTCTCCTTTCCCAAATAGCCTGTCCTCTTACATGGATTTCATTCATGATTCTTGAATTCCCATCAAGTTTTAGGGGAAGGGGAAATACAATTTCTTGCAGATTTTGTTGGTGAAGAAACTGATGCTATCTCCCATTGTTCTCCCCATCATCCGGTTTGGATTCTATTGAGGGCAGTGATAAAGGTATGTATCCAATTGTATTCTGGATCCTAAGAACCATTTTAGAGACTGACTTACTTTATAACAATATGGATAGCAAAGATACTGCCAGAGTGTAAGAATTCAGAGCTATCAAAGACAACAAAAATAAGTAAAAACAAAAGTCCAGTGTGGAAAGAATGAAGTCCTCAATATATTAATTACACTTGTAGATGCCTGTAAAAAAAAAAGGGAGTATATGAAATCAGTAAAAAGAGAAACAGTTCCTAGAACACAAATCTCTCAGCAGAGACAATGTCTGTGCCCCATCATTTTAATGACAGCAGAGCAGAAGTCAGCTATACACATTGGTTATACAGTTGGTGCTCAATAAATACTTGTGAGATGGTTGGCTTCCTATTCCCAAGATCCCTGCATTTCTAAGCAACTAAAGGGGGAAGTAATGAAAGTATACCTACATAAAGCTGAGGCAAGGTAAGCTCTAGTCTGGATTATAAGAAGGCCTTTTTCTATATTAACTTTGTATTCTGGAATTTTCATAGATTTATAAAATAATTAGCAAAGGAATGACAGACAGCTGGCATATGGTTCTCACTTAGCTCATTTTCCTCCAATCTTACTTTAAATTAACACTATTTGTCCAAAGAAAGAAAGTAATGTCAGCATTTTATTTAAGTAAAACTTTATTTGGGAGTCACTGATTGTTTTTCACTGACAGTGTTTTATTTTTGAGGTATCAAATTCAGGAAATTACAGCCTGCTTCTGACACTATCTACAGTCTCTAGTCACTGGGATATTCTCAGTCTTTGATTCTTTTATGACTCTGGCCCTTTGGAGGAAGACTTAGCAGACATCCCCACAATATCTTAGTGGTAAAACATTTCGCAGTCTAGGTTCTGATTTTCCCTCCTGGTTTGACTAGTGTCACTGATGCATAGCTAGACTATCTGTCTACATGGAGTCTGAATGTCATTACTGTTAATACTGTTATAATAGTGCCTGTCAGGATTCCACAGTAACACAAGTGGATGATAAACTTACCGTTTTATTTATCTTTGTTACTATTTAATTTCATAGTATTTTGTGAATTACACTGGGAAATAGTTCTTTATTGTGAAATGAAAAATAAGTGGCATATAACATCTGATGGTTACCAGGTAACTCAAGCTTTGAGGAATTTGAGGACTTTACCATGACAGTGCAGAGCTTGATCCATTCCACTTCTCCCTAAGCTCTTTCCCTGGGTACATGGCCTGTAAAACATCTCCCAAGATTGCTCTTCAACAGCAAAATACTCTCATCTGCCCCTCTTCCATTTTCTTCTCTTGATGCCTCAAAATAGACATTCCCTATCTATTCCCCCACCACTGCCACAGCTGTGACTTGTCATGATTTGGCCTCTAGTTACATTTTGACGAAATATCTATCCTAAATCAAATAAAGGGTAGAAGAGAGGGGTTTGCATAGAAAGTGAGAGTAGAAAGGAAAGAGCCCTCCTGATCTCTGGATGAAGTATCCACTATAGCACCAGATCCTTCCCAATGTGGAAATGAAAGCTTCCGCTAGCATATCTCCTAGATGTAATGATGCTAAGAGCACTTGCCACCTTTCCCAGCTCAGTTTCTATACAACACATTCATGTTGATTACCACAGTGCTGTTAAGTCAACCTTCCAGGGGTTGAATGCAGAGACTGAGGAGTCAAAATGAAATTTTGTTATCCATTTAAAATATCCCTTGGTTTAATAGTATCATCTTGAGTTTATATTGGATTTTTAAAAACATCTAGAAGCAGGGACTCAAGTGTTAAATTGTTGCTGGCTTCTGTTTTTCTTTTTTTTTTTCAACTTTTTTTGACTTTTTAAATTTTTACTGTAGGTATGCTGAAAGAGTGGCTTTTACATTACCCTTCAAATATGCCTTTACTCAACTTTTTTATTTGAATTAGAAACAGGATTGATTTATATGATAATCCCAGTTCCCTTCTCCCTCCTGTCCTCCCCTACCCCTCCCCCTAACTAAAACCCTATCTATCACATATCCCTTCTGCTCCCCCTGGATGGTGAGGCCTTCCATAGGGTGTCATCAGAGTCTATTGTATCCTTTGGGATAAGGCCTAGGCCCACACCCAGGTGTCTTGGCTCAGGGAGTATTCCTCTATATGGAATGGGCTCCCAAAGTCCACACCTATGCTAAGGATAAGTACTGAACTACTACAGGAGGTCCTGTAGATTTCCGAGGTTTCCTCAATGAAATCCATGTTCCTGGGGTCGGGATCAGTCCCATGCTGGTATTCCAGCTATCAGTCTGGAGAGCAAGAGTTCCCCGATGTTCAGGTCAGCTAGTTTCTGTGGGTTTCACCAGCCTGTTCTAGACCCCTTTGCTCTTCACTTGTCCTTCTCTGCATCTGGGTTCCAGTTCAGTTCAGTGATTAGTTGTGGGTGTCTGCTTCTACTTCCACCAGCTGCTGGATGAAGGCTATAGGATGGCATATAGGTTAGTCATCAATCTCATTATGAGAGGAGGGCATTTAAGGTAGTCTCTCCTCTGTTGCTTAGATTGTTAGCTGGTGTCATCTTTGTAGATCTCCAGACATTTCCCTAGTGGCTGATTTCTCTGAGGCCTTCCTCAGAGAAACCAAAAATGTCTCCCTCTATTATAGTATCTCCATTCTTGTTATCATCTATTCTTCCCCTGACTCAACCTTTCTGCTCCCTCATGTCCTCTGCATCCCTCCTCTTCTCCCCCTCTCATTCTCCTAGCTCCCTCCCCACTCTTCCCATGCTCACAATTTGCTCAGGAGATCTTGACTCTTTCCCCTTCTCCAGGGGACTATGTATGTCTCTCTTAGGGTCCTCCTTGTTTATTAGCTTCTCTGGCAGTGTGGATTGTAGGCTGGTAATCCTTTACTCTATATCTAAAATCCTCATATGAGTGAGTACATACCATGTTTGTCTTTTTGCGATTCGGTTATCTGGCTCAAAATGGTTTCTTCTAGTTCCATCCATTTTCCTGCAAATTCAAGATTCCATTGTTTTTTTTTTTTTTTTCTGCTGAGTAGTACTCCATTGTGTAAATGTACCACATTTTCTCTATCCATTCTTCGGTTGAGGGGCATCTAGGCTGCTTCCAGTTTCTGGCTATTACAAACAGTGCTGCTATGAACATCGTTGAGCAGATGTCCTTGTATGAATGTGCTTCTTTGGGGTATATGCCTAAGAGTGGAATTGCTGGATCTTGTGGTAGACTGATTCCCATTTTCTTGAGGAGTCTCCATACTGATTTTCCAAGAGGCTGTACAAGTTGACACTCCCACCAGCAGTGGAGAAGTGTTCCCCTTTCTCTACATCCTCTCCAGCATGAACTGTCATTGGTGTTTTGATTTTGGCCATTCTGACATATCTGCATCTGTCTGTCTCCTGTGGAAGTGACATCATTGGGACTCTCCTTGTGTGGGAGACAATTTCCAATGTAGGTTTGGGGAAGATAGATCTTAATTTAAAGGGAACTTAAGTTCCTGATCATTTAGGCCAAAGATCATTTAGAAGCTAATGATTTTGCATTTTCAAAGATCAATATATAAATTATAAACTAGGATAAACTTCCCAACATTTGAATTGATGGTATGAACAATGAAGCTGCTGAAAGGTGTCATAAAACACCACAGAAACACAAAGATTGGTTCAGAAGAGCAGTAAGGCTTTGGAGGAATGAGCCAGGAGACATAATCAGAGTTATTGGATTAACAGGTAGGAAAGAGGAAGGTACAAAACAAAGAATAATTTAAGAGGAAACATACCATAATGTCTTTGAACTATAGAAAGATAAATTTAGTTTTTGTTTTCTTGCTAAGTCTAAGAAAAAAAACACTAGAAAAATACTAAATTTTTGAAGTTCCTGAATCCTAAGCCACATAAAACCCCTCAAAGTTTCCACAAGAAAACTGATTAGTTATGGCACAAGAGGGATTGATCAGTAGTTAAAGGTGTGTATTGCTTTTGCAAAGACCAGAGTTCAATTCCCATCATCCCATCATTCCTGCAGCTCATAACCGACCTGCAGTTTCAACTACAGATTTGATGTCCTCTTCTGGCCTCTACAGGCATCTACACGTACTTGATCATGCTAACAGGAGGACACACACACACACACACACACACACACACACACACACACACACCCAACACATACACCCTCATCCTGCTAACTCTCTAAAAATAAAAGAAACAATTCATTATTTGCATAGCTGGCAAAAACTAGGGTATATCAGATTTCTCTGTAATATGAGGACACTCTTTAGCCAAACCTATAAAGTCTTGAGGGGAAAGCATTGGCAGTTCAGTAGTGTACGTATGACGTATGCACAAAACATTCAGCACTACTGGTGAAATAATGAGTCTATAAAGACATAAGAGAAAATCTATGAGCATTATCACCTAAACATCTTCTAAATTTCAATACAATAAGAACAGAGATCTCACTATGTAGAAAATAAAATAAGTGAAAAATAATGAGTAATTAGTGGGGATAGATATATGCAAAGATAAATAGGTACTATATGTGTATAGAAACATATACTATGTGTAAGTATATATAATTAGACTTTGCTCTTGTGAGTTTGCAACTAAGTGATAAGTAAGTCTTTTTGGATGAGAATTCACACAGAACAAGGGAAGACTTTTGAATAGATTGAGACCCCAAAACAAATCAACTAGCCCCCCCAAAATATCCCACTCTACAAAATTCAGTGTTGGGAATAATGGATAGAGTGAATGGTCAAAAGCAGAAAACAAAATATGGCGATCGTCTATGGTAATAGCAGAGAAATGATTTGTAAAAAAATCGTGACTGTTGTAAAATGCAGGCTCATGCTGTGACTAAGCTAATGAAATCTAATATTTCACATCTGTACTCAAACTATGACGTGACTGCCATAAGAGGCTTCTCTGACCAAGGTTGTGAACAGCACAAATCTATGAATATGGAAATATTTAAAAGGTAGCTTGGGCCTGGCGTTGGTGGCACACGTCTTTAATCCCAGCACTCAGGAGGCAGAGGCAGGTGGATCTCTCTGAGTTCAAGGCCAGCCTGGTCTCCAGAACAAGTACCAGGATGGGCTCCAAAGCTACACAGTGAAACCCTGTTTTGAAAAACAATAAATAAATAAATAAATAAATAAATAAATAAATAAATAAATTAAAAGGTAGCTTGACCACATGGGCATTTTTAAAAGTATCAATAGGTTCTCTCCTGGAGCCAATAATGACCCTCCCAGCTTTAGTTTTTTTACCATGTTTTCAGTACCAAGTATGAATTCCCTCCTGTGGGGCAAGCCTCAAATCCAATCAAGACAGCAGTTGGCTATCCCCATAAGCAGTCATGCCTCTAGTGCAGCAGTGGATGCATCTTGCCTAATGGGTTGCTATTGCAGTATGCACTGATCTCGTGCTGGGTAAGACCACTGATCACTTTTTTTTCCTCCTAGAGCCTACATAGCATTGTCCATACTCAAAAGCCAGCAGCAAGAGAGTTAAATGATCAGTTGAAGATCAATTTCTTTATATTCTGCAACCAAATCATGTAGGGGTTTTTTTATTTTTAGCAATAAGAGTTATAGTATAACTATTTCAGTAACCAAAAGCAATAGCAATACCCTGTATTATTTTGGATGCTTCTGGAGTCTCCTTGATTCATAACTCATAGGAAGGTAACCTTTGCTGGGCACTGAGGTTTTTTTTGTTTTTGTTTTGTTGTATTTTGTTTTTTGGTTTTTATTTTTTTGGTTTATTTCAAGACATAGTTTCTCTGTGGCTTTGGAGGCTGTCCTGGATCTCGCTCTTGTAGACCAGGCTGGTCTCAAACTCACAGAGATCCGCCTGCCTCTGCCTCCCAAGTGCTGGGATTAAAGGCATGTGCCACTACCACTGTAACCCAGGTAATCTGGGAGCAACATTGTTCTCCTACAATAGAGATGTCCAAGCTCCAAATGAAGTACACATGCGGAAGCTCCAATGGAAACTAGAATCATGCAGCCCACCTAAAAAAGATGTAACAAGAGGGGATAGTAGAACACACATGAGAGATACTGTGAACCACAGGGTTAGAGAGGATAAGGAAAAGGAGAGAGAAATGAGGTGCTAAACAAAACTAAAGATGTATGTAAAAGTCAAATACTATATATGTTTATATAAATATACGATACATATTTTATGGTTCCTTAGAGTTAACTATTCTCCTGTCGTAGGGGAGGTCGGGAGTCAATTGTCCTTAGTCTCCCAGCTTTACATGTAAATTTTGTCCCTTCCCAGCTGTGACCTGGAGTGCTATTTAGATCTCTTTAAGGCTTAGTGTTCACATCCTTAAGGTAGGGAAATAAGCTTATTCTTACAGTTCATATAAAGGTCAAGTGGAATATTTAATGAAACTACAATGCTTAACAGAGTGACCTGACCCATAGCTTGAACCTGATAAACATCAGGCAATAGTAATTATGTCTTTTATATGGTGCCCATACACGAGAGAATGGAAAGCTTGAAATGTTTGAGCTAGCTACAAAAACCACATCATACCTTTCTTCTGAGTCTCCTACTTTTCCTGCCTTTTTTAACACGAATCCTCATTCATGGAACCAACTAGGGTGCATCTGAGGGGGTCTGGGCAGATACTTGCTCCTGTCCACACACAAACAGCTCAAGCTGCTCATGGCTGCAACCTCTGAGGCTGGATCTGCTGTCTGACTCTTCTTTCTGAAAGAAAGAAGTCCCCTATCCTCTGGCATCCTGTTGCTTCCTGGCCTTGAACTGATGCCTCGGTATGGTATTTTCCCCTTGCAATGGAAAGTCTGTCACGAGAGGCCAACTTTAAACCAATAGACTAGGCTAGGTCTGAACACTCTGGAGCAGTTCCACATCCTGATCTTGTCCAGGTCTGATGATGACAGTGATTTCTCTCACAAACCCCACCTAAGCAGAGGGTCTCTGAGCTGGCAGTCAGCCAAAGAGAAATATGGTGATATACTCTTGTGGGAGAAGTGTGCAGTTCTCTAATGGCTTCCACTCACTGAAGCTGGGAAGTGCTGGAAGCAACACAGATCAAGAGGAGGAGACACAGTCCTAAATTTACCAATAATGTTCTGTTACCCATGGAGTGTTTGTCTCACCCTCACCGGCATAGCCTGGTCTCTGGAGCAAGCACTGTCATGTACTGGGAAAAGAAAATGTCATTAGTTTCCAATTACCTCCCATCTGCTCAGTCAAGCCTGAGCTTGGCTCATCGCTTCTCACATTTTTCAGAAAACAGTATCAGGTGTCTACTCAATCAAGCCTACTCAGGGTCCTTACTTCTTTTCTTTGGTAGGGTAATTAAACTTACACATGAAGTTATGTGCTTATTTTACATGACATGCAGCTCTACTCTGAGGGGGAAAGGGAACCATTCAGCAGCCGTTATGGAAAGCAAACAACTGAAGAGGCTGATGAGCCCAGCTGTCTCACTACTGGGTATGTATCCAAAGGAAATAAAGTCAACATGCTTGAGAGACAGCTGCACCCTCATGTTTACTGCAGTAAGATTCGCAATAGCTAAGATAGGCAATCAGTAAATGTCCATCCACACATGAAGAGGGCTTAACATGTAGCAAATACGTGGACCATGGACTACTATTAACCCGTCAAAAGGATTAAAATCCTGTCATTCACCATATGAATGGGTCCCAAAGACATCATCTTGTGGAGAGTAAGTCAAGCACAAGATGGTGGGTGCTCTTCCCTCCCTCTGTAAAGGATTTTTTCACTATCTTTCCTTCCATACCTTACATCATAAGGCAGTCTCTGTTTGCTTTTGCTTTCAGCAGTTTTCTTTCTCCATCTGTTTTTTTTTTTTTTTTTTTTTTTTTTTTTTTTTTGTGACGGGGGTGTTTTTCTCTGTGTAGCTTTGGAGCCTATCCTGGCACTTGCTCTGGAGACCAGGCTGGCCTCGAACTCACAGAGATCTGCCTGCCTATGCCTCCTGAGTGCTGGGATTAAAGGCGTGCGCCATCAATGCCCAGCTTCCCCATTTGTTTTTTATATTTCCCTTATATTTCACTATTTTCAGTGTCTGCCGTTGAATTCTATATACATGTGTGTGTATGTAAGCATGTTTTATTTTAATTAAAATATAATTATATAATTTCCCCACCTTTGCTCTATCCAAACCCTCCCATGTCCCATAACTCTCTCTCAAGTTAATGGCCTCTTATCCTTTGATTATTATTGCTTAATATATATTATATTATGCATAGTATATATGTATAATATATAACATATTATATGTGCATAAATAAATAACTACAATTCACTGAGTCCATTTAGTGTAGCTTGTGTGTATATGCTTTGTACTGGATAACCAATTAGGGGCCTCATCCCAGGAAGAGGCTAATTCTTCAACTCTCAGTAGTCATTAGTTGCTCTGATTCTTTTTCTAGGTATAGGGCCCCTGAGAGTTTTCCCTTCTTCATTAGCACATCTATTGGTGTTGTCATTGATCAGGTATTTTTCAGGAGGCCACATCATTGAGGTATCATAAGGATGGCTTCCCTGTCATTTATAGGAGACACAACCTCACAGCAGTCTTCCTGGTTACAGTTAGTCCTCTGGCTCTAACTACTTTTCTATTCCTTCTTCCAGGATGTTCTCTGAGCCTTAGATAAGGGACTTGTATTGTAGATGCACTTGTGGTCAAAATGTATACACACAGCCCCAACAGAATTCTATTTCTTTTTTATATTATTAATTATTTTTCATTTATTCCCTCCCTACACCTCCCATTACTCCACCCCTACCCCATCTACTCCTCCTCCATCTCCATTCAGAAAGGGGCAGGCCTCCCATGGAAGTCAGCAAAACATGAAGCAGGACCAAGATCCTCCCCCTGTATCAAGGATGGGTGTATAGGTTCCCAAAAGCCAACTCAAGTACTAGGGACAGATCTTGATACCAGTGCTAGGAGTCCCACAAACAGACCAAGCTACACAACCGTCACACACATGCAGAGGTCCTAGGTAAGTCCCATGTAGGCTCCCTAGCTATCGGTCTACTTCTTAATGTCCCTGGATAGATCCAATTCTTGTACATGCCTCATGTATATATGCCTTTCAAAATTAAATTCTGAAGACCTCTGAAAACCTACGTACTTTTTGAAGATTTTCTCAATTGTCATAAAAGATTATAATTTTGTCTTATTGGGAACATCAGGAGAGCACACAGAGCCACCACAAATTTGTCTGCTTACATAATAAAATGTTCCCAAGGGAAGACACAGAGCTGTGACTATTTTTACATCTTTAGCACTATAAATAGCAGAGCAAATATGTATTGGCTGATTTATATCACAGAGATATATATTTTATATTTTCTCATAACTATGACTAGCTCATGAAAAACACAGATGATGCATTTATTAGGAAAATAATAATGACAATGAGATTCTCACCAGAGCAGCAAAACTGAGAAGCCAGCACTGTCTAGTATTTGCAGAAAAACTCTTAATTTCCTGAGCCCCTAGTGGAAATATAAAGTAACACAACCTCGAAAACAGCCTGACACATTTTTATGAAGAAAATATGCTTAACAAATAACACACAAATTCTCTTCAAAGTATTTGTCCAAAATAAGTAAAAATGTATGTTTACTGAAACGTAACTGAAAGTAATCCATCCACTGTGTCATGCACCTGTAATCCCAGGACAGGGGAGGAAGTCGAAGAGCATAAGGAGGTGAAGGCAGCTTTGGCTGCATAGAAAACAAACAAATCAGCAACAATCACATAAACCACGCAAAATAAAAACAATGAATGTTACAGTAAATTCATTAATGATTGCCCCAAACTGGAAACAATCCAAATGTCTTTCAACATCATAGTAGATGCACTGTGCCATGCCCATTCAAAGAAATTCTATAACTGAATGCACTCTTCCTCCATGGCATATTTAAAGCATGTGTTCACACTGTGTGTAAACACTCATGGGGACTTTTCCTCATGTGTTGTTGACTGTTCAAACATAACAGGTATTATGAAAATTAACTGACCACCACCACCAACAACAACAACAAAAACCCTGAAAAACAGGGAAGTCAAAATAACTAATACAAATAAGAACATGATGCCCAGCCAAAGACATACACTGAAACAATTTCTTCATACATTCTCATTTACTGGCATGACATTCTGGGAAGGACAAAAACTGAAGAGAGTGAAAACAGACCAGACTTTGTCAAGAATTGAACGTGTACTTGGAGTTGCTAATATTATGGAGTGGTTTGATTAATGGCAGGATGTCTCTACGTTTGCTAAAAGTCTTGGAACTGCACAGAATACAGTTTTTCTGTATATAATATTCCAGTTCATTTAGTAAGAATAGTATGTGGGAAGGAAGGGCATTTGGGAGATAGCATAATCTCTTCCTCATCACCCACCAGGAGTCCAAGCAGAATCACCTGCTTGGTTCCACACACTCTGCCTTATTTTCTGAAGTATCTGAGATGGTGAGGCCAATCACCACTCACAGCCTCCTCAGAGGTTCAATGTGAGAAGCTGAAGACCTAAACAGTTTCACAGATGTGAGAGTAATTGGAGTGAGTAGCCCAGAGTCATGGAACAATTTAGTCTAGAACATGAATCTGTTCATTTGACTGACATAGTTTATTGGGCATTTTAATATTAATCTGACGCAGTAGACCAATGACTAGGTTTCGACAAAAGTAATGTCAGTCAGAAGCATGTTTGCTTAATTTTAAAACAGAATTAATCAGTCTTCCTTTGGACTCTTCCTTTCCCCATGTAAATTCCTTCAGCACAGTGTTTAATAAAATGTATTTTAATTATTTGTGTCTATCTGAGTCTTCTCCACAAGGACTTTGGGTTCCTGAGGTCAGGGACTTTGGCTTACATATATTTTTACTCCAAGTGCACAGAACAGTGAGTGCTTGGTAGATCTTGTTGAATGATTGATGGTGCTTCCAACCTCTGTGCAGGTCTCACGCCTTCCTTCCTTCCAACTTTTGTGCATCATTTCTCCGTGTAACTCTTTACCCTTTTAATCCTCTAGACAGTCCTTTGGCAACACTGCCTCTCTCATGGTTAGAGCCCTGGCCCCCTCACTGCCTGAAGCTCTACCTGTGTGACAGACACAATGACCTTCATGAAACACCCATTTGACCACATCATCCTCAGATGGATGTCTACCCATGGTTTCCAGTCAGACTCCTTGCTTGGGCTTTTCAAACATTATTGTTCCTGGCCTTTCCTACCTCACCAATCTCATGGCTCACCACTCAGTGTTGGTCTAGTTCACTGATGAGCCCTGGGTTTTCTTATACCATATTATACATGTTTAGCTGGGTCTAGCTTAGAGTGCTCTTCAATGTGATCTTCTCCCCACTATTCTCAGGAGAATCTTTGCTACAATGGTCCTTCCTGGGAGAGGCCTTTCCTCACCCACAACCTCACTTTACTCTTTATCACCCCTGATTGTCATCTCTGTAGGGCATTCATGTTAATGGGAGGTTAGCATTGTCCTGGGTAAGTAAATAACAGTTCTGTCCCTTCTCCTGTGGCATGTACTATGAAGGGGGAGGGAGGCTATCTGTCCTGAGTTTCCTGGCAATCACACACTATCAATGGACCTTTATTTGGCTATGGGGAGGTATATGAATGACAGATATCTTTCCCTGAAACATGAGGACAGCCATTATTTTCTCACAGAAAATCCAGTCATCCTTATCCACAGAACTCTGCCCACTCTGTATTATGCTGGGATATGTGATGGAGGCATGTCTTTAGCTGCTGGATGTGATTTGATCAAGTTCATTGGGAAGGAATCAGAGAATCCAACACAGTATCCAGCAGAGTAGGGAGGGATAAATAGAGGCTGTGACATACTTTTATAACCCTTGGTGATATGCCTGATATGTGCATCCTCCAGTTCCCAACAGAAAATAAATAGACCCTGATCTCAGAAGCTAAGCAGGGTCAGCCCTGGTTAGTAGGATGGGAGACCAAATGGGAAAACCAAGTGCTGTATTAAAAAAAAAAAAAGAAAAAATAAAAAAATAGAGGTAACTGTTTTTTTGGGGGGGGGATTGTTTTGATTTACAAGCTTGACCAGGCATAGTATTTTTGTCATATTTTCTAAAGGGGTTTGTCACCTTTAGAAAAGGCTGTGCAGACTTTTGCTTCTTTGTTCCTGTCTTGAAGGCTTAGTTACAATTAGACTCAGCAACAAACTAAATAGACAGTGTCTTCTAGTTTTGACTGGCAATCTGCCTGTAGGGGGCCTCTGTCCTATATAAGGGTAGCAATAATTTCATTAAATATGAAGAATAACAACTTAAAAAGTTAAACTCAATAACTAAGCAAGAACTGCAGGCACATTTAACATAAACTACAATTATCTTTGGTTAATTTAAAAGTGTATAATCTCTCTCAAGCCAAAACCACACTGAGCAGATGACCAGATACTAGAGGTTTCCAAAACAGTCTGTGGAGATGGGCAGGTCACTTAATCTCTATATCTGTTTGATGATCTGTGTATGTTGCCTGATTTCTGTCTATTTCAGGTGGGGTGAGTTTTTTTATTTGTTTGTTTGTTTGGTTGGTTGGTTGGTTGGTTTTCTCCCCAGCAAATGGATGCAAAGCACTTTGCATGGTGAGTTCACATACTGGGGTATACCCTAAAGTTAATAAGTTAATTGTAAATAGGAGAGTGAATAGATGCTTTTTTCTTATTTTATTTTTTTACCCAGAAAGCAACACCACCCCTACCCAACACTTTGAGGTATAAGTCTCTGAGAATTACAACAGATGATCTCTGCTCCATATCTCAACTACCCTAGTCTTTCTGCAAGCTCTGAAGATGGGATGGCATATGTAGGACGGGAGCTTCTCTTGCCACATCTGCCAACAGCTGGAATTCTAGCAGGCATTGCAGTTGGGAAGCATCCCTGCCAGGGCTCTTCAGGAAGTAAACAAATGCCACCCACTCTGACTTCCCTCTGGTTTCCATCTGGGGACTCGCAGTCACACCCACACCCCAGCATATCCTCTTCCAACCCTGTGCTAATGGACAGAGAGAAACTACCAAGAAGTAGGGTGTTTGTGGCAGACAATGACTGAGATCAAGTTTGAAACTTTCAAGTGCTCAAGAAACACAGCTCTAAAGAGCTCTTGGAGAAGTCAGTCTTTCTCAAGGGAAGGACAAATGTACCATTTCCACTCACACCCACCGTGATACTTCTGAAACTGTTGGAATTGGTCCTCAATTGCAAACACTGTCTACAGGAGCCTCTATTTTCATAAAGCAAGGTAGTCTAGCCAATTTGACCTCAGCCCTTCTACTCATTTTGTTGATAAAGATGTTTACAGTAGTCTGCCTATTAAAGAGCTCACCAAGTCCTGTCAGATCCAGTGGTGTCAATGATGGAGAACATCTCTGGAGTTCCTCGCCACCACTTATACACATATAATTGCAGTAGAAGAGAGTTCAGTGACACAAACAAGCCTGTAGGATCTGTATCTTGAGGATCATAGTCCTGACTTCACCTCTGCTCATTCTTTCTCTCCAACTTCTTCAAATGATGCTCTTCAGTTCAAACCTAGACAACTCCTGGCCCCAGATTAAGCCAAGAGAAACCCTTGGCCAATCTGACCCTCTGAGCTATCATGTACCCTATTAGCCTAGTGACTGTGCAAACTTAACAGGTTGTACCTAAGGCAGTTGGCATGTCCTCGTGGGCTCCCTGCTGCAGACACCTGAGCTCAGTCTGTTCCCCTCACACAGTCCATGACCTCTTCAATGGGCCCTGGTGTCATGCTTTTATTGAGGAAGTATGTTCCAATCTTCTACAACCTTCTGCCTAATGATAGATGCAGATTGGAAGGGTTGTGGAATGAGGAAGGATCATAGGATCACATTATGTGCACACACACACACACACACACACACACACACACACACACACACACACACACCAGTTTATGAAGTTGTAGCAGATATCCAAATATATATCTTAGTACAAGTATGCTTCCAGGTTTTTCATCACATGTGACAGCTAAGGTAATTTGTTTCTGAATGTGAATTAGCAGCTCCAAGTCAGAAGGGCTTGCTGTTCTTTGATTCTTTTGGCCTTTTCCTCATAGCTGCAACATGACTGCTAAAGTTACAATCATTGTACCTCATTTCAAAGTAAGACAAAAGTAAAATATGTGAATATCATCAAAATGTATGGAAATTTCAAAGAATAAATAAAATATTGTGTTTTACAAATGAGATACTTTTAATTATGTTTGTCTTCATACCAGAAAGGCAAACATTTTATCAACTTTGGTATCTCAATCATCACATGACTTCAATTTAAATATTGTTGCTCAAGCCTGGTTATCATGGATATTTCTTCTTGGAAAAGAAACTGTCAAAGATTAAAAAGGAATTTTGTTGCAGTCATTGGCTGCTGTTTCCCAACCTCAGCAATATTATCATTTGAGACTGGAAAATTCTTTGGTACAGAAAGATTTCCTGTGGATTATATGGTTTTTAGGAACATCCCTAGGCTTCAGTCAGATGTTCATAATATTCAACTTCCAATTTGACAACCAAAGATGTCACCCAATATTGTTAAATGACCCTTGCTGGAATGAAGTTACTCCTGAATGAGAACAAGAAATGAAAACAATATGACCCATTGCCTGGTATTGGGCACATGACTGCCTGAAGTAAAGAAGGAATTCAAATGAGGAAAACAAGGGGATCCAAGGACCTTCATGTGTGCCATTTCTATGCAGTAAGTACACAAATCCATGGCCTTATGTGATTGGCACTGAGGCAAATGACATGAGAGAATGTGCATGTGTGGGCAGCACTTACCCCTACAGACTTATTCTCTCTTTATGAGTGAAATGCAGTTGCTTTAGCTGAATTCAGTTTCCATCAATTAAGCAAGTACAGATCCATTTCCATACACCAAAAAGTTGGACTGGGACAAACTAAATTGCTGAAAACTTAGAGCAAAGAGAAAAACTTGTGCTTTAGGGCAATTCTTCAAACTATGAGAAGCATAAGCCTGAGTGAAGTTGTATGAAGAATCAAAAAAGATCAAGAACACTAAGAAGTGCAAGAACCAGGAAGAGATAAAAGAGTAAGTGTTGCTATAAGACAGTCACTTAGAAATTTTTTTAAGGCTCATAATACCACAAATACAGACTCCTCAAGGCCAAGGTACCATTCAAAAAATAATCAGGATAATCAATAACAATGTGATGATCTTTGTGGATGAGATGGGAAGAGTTAATGCTTTGCCTCAGTTTGAAATCTATGGTTGAACATTAAGTGGTATCTTGCCTGAGGAATTAAGGGTCACAAGAAAAGAGAAGCTATGCCTTGTATCTACCATCACGTGCTGCAAGTGGCTTGGAGGAGAGGGCTCAGCATTAGTTATGCCTGTACAAGGTAAGTACTCTTAACTGCTTTAAGAGTTGGTAGGTTCTTTGCTCTACACTGAGGACAGACTCCTGCAATGGAGAAGCCAGACACATGTGCTCACAGTTTCCTCTGTAAATCAGAGCACATCTGTTTGGAAGCCCTTCACTGGAAGACCATTTAAGCTTCTGAACTTGAGCAACAGTGGTTCTGAGAAAGGATCAACTGAAAGAATAAAGAGAAATGTGGCCCAACTGAGTTCTCCCAGATTAACCCAACCTTAGGAGTTCCCACCTTGGATGTTGTCTGAGGCCAGGCATCCAATACCCTCTTTCCTCAGGCATCTCTGAAACCTCCTTGTGTGAACCACTGTCTGCATGATGATGTACCCCTAACAAAGCAACAATTCTTGGTAGTCATAGCTAGGGCTTTCTCATTCTGTACTGGAAACGAAGACTGGGGGTGTTAAATGTTTCTAGAATCCCACTATTTTCCTCTCCATTAGACTAATGAGAAGGTTAGGTTCCCTATATTACAATTCTGGTGTCCTTCCCATATTATCCCTGGCACATTGTGTGCTCTGTAACAGCATGAAGCATCCCCGAAAGACCTCGGGTTATGTTTATTTGACTTCCCTTAAAAAAGAAAAAGAATGAAGCCAGAAAAGAAGCAAGTCTGAAAACAGGATTATTTTCCAGACCGAGCTGAAGGAGGCAGTCTGTGGTGAGGCCAGAGGTGAACAGGGCCAGCTTCCAGCTGGAACACACAGACGATGGCTTCTCTCTGTGACTATAGGAACATAGACTGATTGGTCTGGTGTTGGGCTTGGAGCTTCTCCTCTTCCTTTCACAGAAAATGCAGGGGTTTTCTGGGACTTTGAGAACTCCCAGAGCCATGTGGGTTTGGTGATTTTCCTGGCTTGTTTGAATGTACATTCTCCAGGGACTTTCTGAAGCCAGAGAGAAAGACTGAAGTAAAAGTTGGTTTAATTTTAAGAGAAAACATTAGATTTCAATGACCTTTAAAGAATCTTTCTATGTAGTTCAGGTTGACCTCAAGTTTGTGGTGATCCCCTGCCTCACCTTCTGAGTGCCAGATCTCCATGATGAGCCATCCCACCCGGCTTAGATAGCAATGGCTTTTAGACCTTAGGAAATGAAGGCAGAATGAGGAGATAGCTTTTATTTTCCTTGTTGTTGATGCCAGTTATAGGGAAAACTTGTCACAAAGCAAAAACTCAGCTTTCTTGTTGGCCACAGAGTAGATAATGTCCTTGGAACAGGTCTAAGATGCTCACAAAAGAGATTAAATGTTTTGAAGTCTATCAAGCTTTAGATTTGTAGCCTCTTCAACATAATTCAATACAGGGAGGGTTTCATATGGAAGTAAAGAAAAAATATTGAGGAGGGGGGTCCAGTGAGCAATGATCAGAAGAAAAATTCAAGACACACAGGCCCCAGATATCTAGTAAACATGATAAAACCTTTAGGCTGAGCAGCACCAGTGATGAGTTATAGGCTCTGAAAATCAAATTCAGTCAAATGATAAGATGGAATCAGAATCCACCAGTTCTGAGAGAGGAAGGTATTGATAGCTGGTGACAGATTTTAAATCTGAGGCTAAAAGTACATGAGGATTGCATGAAGCCAAACCATGTAAACAAGGGTTCAACTTACAAAAAGTAGTAAGTACCAAGTCTATGCCTGTAGGCCTCTGATGGTAGAACTAAAACACCCCAGAGCATTCTGAACTCTAATTGGAAGTTCACCCCATCTTCATCCACAATGTGGTGCTGGAATCTGTGGGGAAATGGATCACAGGAGTTGGTTGACATATGTGTACGGCAGTCCATCCTCAAGCTGCTGTAACTATAGACATGACTCTCTGGCTAGGAGGTTCTTCTGGCTTGGCTGAGGCTAATTGGTCAAGATGGCCTCCTCATGCATCTAGTGTTCAATGCAAAGTCAGCTGAAGAAGCTGGAATGACTAAGATAGCTGTGTGCCTTTCATTGTCTAATGGGCTAACCATCAACAAATAATGTTGGTCCCTATGTTCTTGAGGGTGGCCACAGAGGGCCATCTCAGTGTGTATTCACTTTCTGATCATCAGCTTGGATCTCTTTGGTCAAAGAACACCATTAGGACAATCCTGAGATAATGCACGAAGACAAGGAGCTGCCATAGGCCATGGGCAAAAGGAAGAAAATGGAATGAGTCTTTCCAACAAATCACCAGGGTCTCCACCTTTTCTCCTGGCTGTTTGCTCCTTACCAAAACCTTTGCATCCATCCATAATGACTGGCTGGAAAACACTCCTTAGAAAGGACTGTCCTCTACATGTATGTTAGACACTCACAAATTTTGTGTCTTGAATCAATGAAGTTGTCTCAGATGTGTAGGACTGCAGTAACTTAAACAGTTTAGCATGCTCTACACAGGCAGTAATGCACCAACGCTACATCAAAGTCACAGGCACAACACTCAATTTACTTTCTGCAGCTAACTGCTGAAGCCACTACTTTTCCAAGGAGACTTTTTTTTTCCCCCGGAGTCTTTTGTTCTTTTGATTGAAACTTAATCAGCTTCTTGTTTGACAAAAATGACAAGCTGCGTGAAAGGGGAAACAAGAGTTTAGGTTCTGCTAATCCTAATTCCTATCAAACATTAGAAGAAAATAAGCACTTTCTAAACAATGTTCTCCACTTTGTATTTTAGACTTCAATTTATCACTTAAAGAAAGAGAGGGGAAAACACCCTGTTTGGCTTTGGGAAGAGAAAAAGGGATAGGGAGGCAGTTAACTCCTTCTCTTTGGGGATTTTTGCACTAAGTATTTTTTAAGACAATCTTGAGTTTGCCAGTCTGTCAGGACAGAGACACAAAGGAGTAAAAGTTGGGCAGATCACTTCCAGATGAGGAGTTCTGACACTTGTCTGCCTATGGCAGAGAGGGTCCACTTTGGAATTGAAGTTCCCTGGCTCCATGTCTCACCTAGACTTTGAATCCTGACCGCTCTGGCTGAATTTCATGTAGACAGCTAGCAGTTCTAACTCTCTTACCAGGAGAGTATTCACTCTGGAGGCAGAAATCCATCATCTCATCTGTGTGCTCACACACACAGCAAGAACTTGGGTGGACGACATCATTCTCTTCACCTTGTCCCTGCATCTATGTTCCTTCTCCGTTCCATGAGAAACTGGAAAACTAGAGCATGGGTATCACTGCCATAGCTGGAAGCCAGTACTTAGCTAGGACTCAGCAACCGCTATGTCATGCTATCTTTTTTCTGTCCTTCATCGATTTCCATAGTGGTTCAACTTCCCCCAGAGGCTAGTCTACCACCTTGGATGAAAAAAAGCCATACTGTGTATCTGTGTAATTAACATATGACAGACACTCAAGAGAGAGGACACTTTATTTTAATTTTTTTTGATGGCTCAGAGCTGATTTTATTTTATGTTCTTATTAACAGGCATACTTTCTTCCCATTGGAAGGAATTAAAAAAAAAAAAAGACTCCAGTACCCTGAAACAATAAAATAAGTAAAGACAGGTGTCTGTTTTCA